>NC_044038.1:51004980-51315410 GCF_901765095.1 Microcaecilia unicolor
CCTTAGTTGCACGCTGTTGATGAGAACGAGCGCACTGGGGTTGAGCCTGGGCAGGCTGCCGAGAAGCAGGAGTGTACATACGCCTAGAATAGGCATAGGGGGCTCTCCTCCTCCCTCCAAAAAACCTCCTAGATGAGGAGGCAGTAGCAGAAGGTGCCCAGTGGGAGAGAGAATCCATAGCATCATTATGCTTCTTGATTTGATCAACTAGATCCTCT
Organism: Microcaecilia unicolor; assembly: GCF_901765095.1. NCBI lineage: Eukaryota > Metazoa > Chordata > Amphibia > Gymnophiona > Siphonopidae > Microcaecilia > Microcaecilia unicolor. Next base: position 51,005,199 of record NC_044038.1, read on the forward strand.
ACTTTTTCTCCAAAAAGATTGTCCCCCCCGGCAAGGAACATCCGCCATCCGCTGTTGGACAGAGCAGGTATGCACATTGATGCCAACTTAAGCTAGTATTATATAATGGAATCTTGGTGCCAAGATGCCATTATAGAATTGGGGCTCAGGCCGCGGCATTGAGGCGCCTAAACTGAGGTGCCAAGTGGTAGAATTGCCTCTATTGTAATCAGCCCATAAGAAAGGACTGGAAGTAGTATAGCATTACATCAATGATTCCAACCGGGATAGCAGTCTACCATAATGGACAGTGTGAAAGGCCACCAAAAGATCCAACTAAATCCAAAGGCCATCCAAACCATGATCAGCATAGCACCCAGCACTGTCTATTGTGGCCAACAATATGATCTCAGTACAACCCTGAACAAAACTGGACTGCACCGGTGCAATGGTTGTATGTCCTCCAAAAAAGTGTTGAATTGGGATAGAACTACCCTCTCTATCAACCTCGTCAACACTGGCAGATTTGATACTGGCTTCTAAGAACTTGTCTTTGTAGTCAGACTTTCTCCTTTTCAGGGTATGGTTTATTGACATTTGGTAAAATTGCGTTTGATTACAAAGCAAGTCAAGGTGATTTACAATAAAATGTAAACAGAATGGAAAGGAACTCCATAAAATACAGAACAGATATCATTCATCCAAAGAATCATACAGACTACACAATAACGAATAGGCTGCAGTACAATCTTAATGCAGACCCCCCCCCCCCCTCTCAGAGCAAAGGGCCAATGGAAGGACATTCCAAAGAGAAAGTGTTGAGAAATAGGGTAGGAGTTGAACTGCCTTTTAGAAAGAATCTGGAATCAAACTTTACACAAAAATAGAGAGAATCTGGAATCAAACCTTACACAAAAAACTAAATATGTCGATAACAAAATGAGATACATTTTCACTTGACAAACTCAATTGCTGCATCTTCACTAAGTCCTTATGGACAAAGGGGTCAAAATGTACTCCATTTAAGATCCTGCTGATTAATTACAAAAGACAGACAACCACTCTTCCCTGCTGTAGCTTTTCATAGTGGTCCTGAGCTCATCCTTGGTTGCTCAGGACAGCTCTATATCTGCTGCTGATGAACCAAGGCACTCTTCCTTTCATAGAAAATTCCACATTCATCACAGGAGACTGACAAGTGAATATATGCAACCTGGGAATCCCTTTTACCACACTACATATTAACAGTCCAGTAGAGGTGAGAGAATCTATTCTCATTTGCATGGAGTCTTTTATTAATATACTGTCTTTTACAGTCGATCACTATTTGATGATGCTACCCACACAGTATCCAATTCCATAATTAGCTGTTCTCTCAATTCCCTTCACAGCATCGAGTTTTCTTCTTTTTCTCCTATCATACAGTTCATCTTCCCTGCTCACCCCCTCTAGCCTCCTTCCTTCCACTCTCCATCCCTCTTGTTTCTACCTTTTCCATCCAGCAGCTCCTCCTGCACCACTCAACATTTTACTTAACCCTTTCAGCTTCTAACTCCTCCATTTATCTGCAGTCTTGAGCTCACTGAGTCCCTCCCCCTACAACTCTTGCAGCCTTTAGCTCTCCTAATCCCACTTCTAACTCATTTTCTCTAGCTTTCTCTACTTAACCCCTCAAGATCTTCATTTTACTCCAACTGCCATCCTGTCCAGCTTCTATCCTGCTCCCCTACCAGCCACCAGATCCCCCTTCCCCATTGAGTATCCAGTTACCTTTGACTTCTTACCAATGCTCCTACACTGACAACTTTCCACCTTCCACATGGGTTCAGCTTTTGTCAATCTAGCCTTCTGTTGATCCACTCATCCCATACAACGGCCTGTTGCTTCCTCCCACCCCATCTAGCTTCCTGTCACTCCTGTGTTAAAAAAGCAACCTTGATGCAGGCCATGAGGACTCTCACTGTTTTTATAGCCCAGGCATCCTCCTCATCAACTGCAGTGCACATTTGTGGTTTAAAATTTAAACAAGTACTGCTGCAGGGACTGGGGGAGAGTGTACTCTGTTAGCATCCCTACTGTACAAGTTCTGGCTCATTGCTCAGCAGAAGAGGACTGCATAGCAGCAGTCCACAGCTGGCAGGTTGGACTAGATTGTTGGCGTACCTGGAAATATCCCATTGTCCCAATGCAGTAGTCCAGTCTTGACAGTATCCACCTCAAAAATCAGAAGACAGGAGTTCTGTATCCTTTTCTGTCTTCCTTTTCTCTTTTTTTCATGACCATGTCCACCCTGTATTCTTGTTCACTTCTTTTTCTGCCTTGGTCTTTCTGATGGAATACTGCTTTGAAGTTTGTGCCATAAATATAAGGAGAAATGTGACTAGTTTTCCATTCAATTATGAGGTTTTTTTTCTGTATCAGCTTGTGCAGCGGGTGCTGGCACATGAATTGGTGTCCCCTGAGGGAGGTCTTAGCTGTGACTATCATATCGTATCAGCGCAGATGCATCTGCTAAAGAAGGAGTTCTCTGAAGCTGAAAAGAGTCTACTGGAGGCCATCCAGATCGACTTCCAGGTAACTGCCATGTTTTCATCACTGTATATCACAGGTAGAACATAGTGAGTTATGGTCCAGTAATCAGGCTGTTGTCTTGAAGTATTGTACCTCAGAAAATGGAGAAGCAAAACCATTACAGTATGGAGTAAGATAGCTCCTAGAGGGTCACCTATCATAAAGTTTTTTGCACCTCCCTAGACCTCTTCTCTCATTAGGTTACCATAAGGCTTATTTTCGAAAGGGATCGCCGGCGATCTTCCAACACAAATTGGGAGATCGCCGGCGTTCTCTCAATCCCGGCCAAATCGGTATTATCAAAAGCCGATTTTGGCCGGCCCCAATTGCTTTATCGTTGTGGCGCCGGCCAACCTTCAAGGGGGCGTGTTGGTAGGGTAGCAAAGGCGGGAAGGGGGCGGGGCGGGGTTACGAGATGGTCGGCTTCACCTTATTATGAAAAAAAAAGGCCGGCTCAACATTTCGCTGGCCGGACTTGGTCCATGTATTTTTAGGACCAAGTCCCAAAAAAGAGCCCCAACTGACCAGATGACCACCGGAGGGAAGCGGGGATCACCTCCCCTTACTCCCCCAGTGGTCACCAACCTCCTCCCACACAAAAAAAAACATTTTTTGCCAGCCTCAAATGTCATACCCAGCTCCCTGACAAGCAGTATGCAGGTCCCTGGAGCAGTTTGTAGTGGGTGCACTGCACTTCAGGCAGGTGGACCCAGGCCCATCCCCCCCCCCCCCCCACCTGGTGGTTAATGTTGAGCCCTCCAAAAAACCCCAAAACCCATTGTACCCACATGTAGGTGCCCCCCTTCACCTCTTAGGGCTATGGTAATGGTGTAGACTTGTGGGCAATGGGTTTTGGGGGAGATTTGGGGGGCTCAGCACACAAGCTAATTTTGTTTTTTTTTTTTAAAGATTTTTTAAGTGCCCCCTAGGGTGCCCGGTTGGTGTCCTGGCATGTCAGGGGGGCCAGTGCACTACAAATGCTGGCTCCTTCCATGGCCAAATGCCTTGCGTTTTGCCGGGTTTGAGATGGCCGGGTCCGGTTTCCATTATGGCTGAGAATCGGAACCGGCCATCTCATCTAAACCCGGCGATCCGCCGGCGATCCTGTTCCAAACCCGGCGAGTGATTGGGCCAGCGCCAAGCGTATTTTGAAAATACGCTTGGCTCTGCCCGGTTATGGCACCGGCCTTGAAGGTGGCCGGCCGTTGATTTCGCCGGCACCGTTCGAATATGCCCCTCCATATGGCACTATATCCTCTCACATTGTCTTTGGAGATACTACTACTACTACTTATCATTTCTATAGCGCTACTAGACATACACAGCGCTGTACACCTGACCATGAAGAGACAGTCCCTGCTCGACAGAGCTTACAATCTAATTAGGACAGACAAACAGGACAAATAAGAGATAAGGGAATATTAAAGTGAGGATGATAAAATAAGGGTTCTGAACAAGTGAATAAGGGTTAGGAGTTAAAAGCAGCATCAAAAAGGTTGTCTTTTAAGCTTAGATTTGAAGACGGCCAGAGATGGAGCTTGACGTACTGGCTCAGGAAGTCTATTCCAGGCATATGGTGCAGCAAGATAAAAGGAACAGTCTTGAGTTAGCGGTGGAGGAGAAGGGTGCAGATAAGAGAGATTTACCCAGTGAACGGAGTTCCCAGGGAGGAGTGTAGGGAGAGATGAGAGTGGAGAGGTACTGTGGAGCTGCAGAGTGAATGCACTTATAAGTCAATAAGAGGAGTTTGAACTGTATGCGGAAACGGATAGGGAGCCAGTGAAGTGACTTGAGGAGATGGCTAATATGAGCATAGCGACATTGGCGGAATATTAGTCATGCAGCAGAATTTTGAACAGATTGAAGAGGAGAGAGATGGCTAAATGGGAGATCTGTGAGAAGCAAGTTGCAATAGTCTAAGCGAGAGGTGATAAGAGTGTGGATGAAGGTTCTGGTAGTGTGCTCAGAAAGGAAAGGGCGAATTTTGGTGATATTATAGAGAAAGAACGACAGGTTTTAGCAGTCTGCTGAATATGTGCAGAGAAGGAGAGGGAGGATTCGAAGATGGCCCCAAGATGCTTTGTACTTTTCTTTCTCTTTTTTTCTCCTTCTGTTTCCTTGTCAATGTGCAGTCCTACATTTGGGTCCTTGAGAGACACTGAGGATGTGCTCAGTGACCTCCTCCAACACTTACAGACCAGACTTGGCTTAGTTTCAGAAGTGGTTCAGAAATCCAAATGATTAATAAGAACAATCCAATTAATAGTATAGGGTGCTCCTAACTAGTGGATGATAGTCTAGAATTCTTTAGTCTAAGACACATAGTGTGGGACACCGAAAATAGAAAATTATATTGTGTTATTTCAAACAATATACATAGTAACATAGTAGATGATGACAGAGAAAGACCTGTACGGTCCATCCAGTCTGCCCAACAAGATAAACTCATATGTGTATACCTGACCTTGATTTGCATCTGCCATTTTCAGGGCACAGACCGTAGAAGTCTGCTCAGCACTAGCCCCGCCTCCCACCACCGGCTCTGCCACCCAATCTCCGCGAAGCTTCTGAGGATCCATTCCTTCGGAACAGGATTCCTTTATGCTTATCCCACGCATTTTTGAATTCCGTTACCGTTTTCACCTCCACCACCTCCCTGCGGGAGGGCATTCCAAGTATCCACCACTCTCTCTGCGAAAAAATACTTCCTGACATTTTTCTTGAGTCTGCCCCCCCTTCAATCTCATTTCATGTCCTACCGCCTTCCCATCTCTGGAAAAGGTTCATTTGTGGATTAATACCTTTCAAATATTTGAACATCTGTATCATATCACCCCTGTTTCTCCTTTCCTCCAGGGTATACATGTTCAGGTCAGTTGGGAACATGAGCAGAAGTCCTGCGCCTTTGCTTGCAGCTGTCTGTTTTACTGCTCACTCCAATGGTACATTTTGCTGAGGGCTATAACTAGGGCAAGAGAGGGCAGCCAATCAAGGTACAAAGTCTTTGGGGTACAGAAGAATGATCAAAACAAAAGTGAGGGTAGCCAATGGATGAAAACCCAGGAAGAATGCTGTTTTCCTCCTACCATCTGGATTGGAGGAAGAAAGAGGGAAAAAGCACCAGAGATCAGAGTGAAGGGGTGGAGGAAGAGACAGATGGGGGTCAGAGGATGGGGACAAATGGAAGGATCACATAATACCTCAGTGCTACTCCAAATATTCTTTCAGTGCTGCTCAGACCCCACCTGCGCCAAAGTATGTGACCTTACATTGGCAGCCTTCCACATGGGTTCAAGCTTGCATCTGGGCAAATATCTGGCTCTGCTATTTTCTAAGGACACTTGAAACCCTCACAAAACCCAGGGGGTCACACAGTTCGTAGAAATTTCTTAACATGCCGTTTACCCCCCCACCCCCCATGCTGAGATCACTCTCAGTCAGACACAGAGTTAAGAAACTGAAAAGATTATTAACAAACCATTGGAGACAGTTCATAAGAAAATAAGATTTAATTCTATGAACAATCAACAGGTAAATTAACAAGGATCCTCATAGTTATCATCACTGTCCAGACAAGTTTCTCTGCACTTAGCCAGTGCCTTGGGAGGTTTAGAATAGATTGTTCTCACTAAGATGTTTAGAGTTGAGGACTAGGCCTTGGAATGGTGAAAGTGAGCCCTTAGTGGTCACCCGACGGGTGGTTGAGCCAACAAGCTAGGTTCTTCACCTGAACCAACCGCCATTCCCATTGGGTTGAGCACCTGGGTGCAGGTGGCCAGCAGTTCTTAAGATACAAAGGGGGGGTCAGAGTACCAGCAGGAATCAGGTCAGGCCACCAGCAGGAGAAGCGTTGATATCCAGGTCGGGCAGCAGACAGGAGAAGTGTAGATATCCAGGCAGGGTCAGGTCAGGCAGCAGACAGAAGAGGCATCAATGTCCACGCAGAGTCAGGTCAGGCAGCAGACAGAAGAAGAGTAGATATCCAGGCAGGGTCAGGTCAGGCAGCAAAGAGAAGTGTAGATATCCAGGGAGGGTCAGGTCAGATTAGATCAGGCAGACAGCAATGCAAATAGCACAGAAGTAGGACCTCTGAAAACCAATACTGAGGTACTGAGTACAGAGCAGCAGTGGGATTTAAAGGAAGGCGTCTGATGTCATTGCTCCTCCTCCCTCTGCGATCCAACCAAGCGCGTTCCCCAGAGGGTGAGTACAGAGGGTAGAAATATGGTAATGGGGAATAGGTGAAAGATAAATGGGAATAAGAGGCTATGGAAGAGGTGAAATGGGAAATGTGAGAGCTAGGGGGTGAGAGAAAGAGATGGAAAGTTGATAGGTGAAAAATAGAAAGGAGTAGGTTGAAATATGAGTGAACAGAGGCAGAAAACAAAAAAAAAAAACAAAGGAAGGAAACATCAATATGTCAGAGACAGATGTATTGAGGGAACAAGACAGGAGGAGAAAGGAGAAATTAAAAATGGACAGCAGCCACTGGAAACAGATGACAGATAGGAAAACAGACAAGAGAAACTGGGACCAACAAAATGGAACATGAAAGGCAGAAAAAAGTGTTTTATTTTGAATTTATTAATTGAAATATGTTAGCTGTGGGAAATGTTCATCACAGATGTTTTTGTATTTTATTCAGTACAAAATATAATGATTTATATCTTTATTGCTCCAGTGTTGTAATACATATCGAGTTTGACTTCTTGGGATTTGCAGTTCAATTTTTGTCTTCATATTTCCATTTTTAATTGGTGATCCCTTGTTCTGTATTTTTTTACAGAGTTTGTGTTTTGCATGTGACTGAAATATAGTATCTGGTTGTGTTGAGATCCGTAGCATTCCCACTTGTTCTGTTTTACTTGTACAAGATATATTGGTGTTTGTCACAGCCTTGGCCATGCTCCATGTTCTGACTTACCCACCGGTGTCGGTGGACACCAGGGTCTGGCTCTTTAACAAGCCTCGGGCCCCAGGGCTGCTTCCTGTCCACAGTCTCCTGTTTCCCATGCTCCTGGATGCCCCATTGACCACGTGGGCCACTCCCTCCTAGGTGCTGCAAACACAGGTTGCTGACAGCCTCATTAAGTACGCGGCACGCATGCTGAAGGCATTTAAAGGGACCTGCAGTGGATTTTCTCCACATCGCCTGTAGATAATATCACTTTCTGGGGCCCTTATAAGGGAGCTGAGGATGTTCCTGCAGTGCCTTTGCAATGGGTCTCTTTACCCTGGCTTGAGACTTGCTTTGGTATTCTTGTTTGTCCAGTTCCAGTGTTTCTGCCTATTCCTGCTTGCCTGGTTCCTGTGATCCTGCCTATTCCTGTTTGCCCAATTCTTGAGTTCCTGCCTACTCCTGCAGATATTGGGGGGAGGGGATAGAAACATGGGTATATGCAGGGGAAGGTGAAAATAGAGGAATACTGAGATGGATGCTGGGGATAAGCTGGAGGAAAAATAGGGTAATTAAATATTGGAGAAGGAAATAAGTGTGTGAATGCTGGGGAAGGAGAGAAGGAAGTGTAGGAGAAGAGGCAGGGACAATAGCTGCTGGGGAAAAGGGAAAAAGAGACAAAGGGCTATGAAGAGTATGAGGGATAAAAGGTAATATAGGTGAGAGGTAAAATTGGGAATGTGAGCCTAAATAAGGGAGAAAGACATAAAAGGAGAGGGGATGAATAATAGGAATGGAGCTGGGGTGGTTAAGAGAATGAGAGTCAGGGGGGGGAGATATTGGACAGGAGAGGAAGAGAGAGTGGGGTACTAGGATGAGGGAAAGAGATGAAAAGCTGGATAGTGCCAAGATGGTCAGGGGAAATATTCAGTGGCACTATCCACTTAGTGCCTCTGAATATCCCTGTCATCGGTGCTTATCCACTTATTAAATCAGCCCCAGTATGACTAATTTTATTATGGTGTGTTAAACTGAGCTTTTCCTTTCCTCACATTTTCTTTTTGCTCCTTGTTGTTTGAGCATCTTGCATCTCTTCTGTGTTTTTGCAGAATAGCAGGTTAAAGTATGTGCTGATAGAAGCATAGAATAATGGGAAAAAATTAAAATTATGGGAAAATGAAACATCACCTATATACAAATCCCATTTGTTTCAAAAATATCTATGTTCATAAACCATCCACTTTACTACTTTTTATAAAGAATTTTTATATATGTGCTCATAGAATACTCTTAAGTAATAACAGACCAACTTAGGTCTTACTTTGTCCACAATCTATTAATCATTGCGTGTATGTATATATATATATATATAATTTTTTTTTTTGTGGACAAAATAAGATCTATGTTGGTCTGTGTTAGTCCTTAAAAACATTCTATGAACACATTTATAAAAAGTAGTAAAGTGGATGGTTTATGAACTTAGATATTTTTTGAAACAAATGAGATTTGTATATAGGTGATAGAAACACAGAAACATGGTTCTTTGAGTTTGTCTGACAGGATCTGTTGTTTTGCTTTGACTGCAGCTTGCTACCCTCTAAGAATCTGCTGCCCTAGGCAGCTGGCCTGTCTTGCCAAATGGTTGGGGTCAGCCCTGGTCCCAACGATATTTTACATGCTAGTGGGTGGGGTGGGGGGGGGGGGGGCACCAGCTCATCCCTCACCTCAGGCAGCATATTGTCTTGAGCCACCCCTGCTTGCATTCAATAATTATTTAACAAAGAAGCATTGTATTTACTATTTGTTATATTTTATTGTGTGTGTTATATGTAATCCGCTTAGTTTTAGGCGGAGTAGAAATTTTTAAATAAAGAAGTACAGTTTAAAATACAGGATCAAGGTATGACAATAGCAGCAACGCTTCGTTGCCTATCAAATTTGGCACCAGAGGCAGTTGCCTACATTGCCTGTGCTTAAATCCAGGCTTGGATGCCCCCTCAGCTCACCTGCTCGTCACACTCTTCAGTACCATGTTCACAGTTACTAACCCAGTGATCTTTTGTGCAGAATCCTGATGCCTGGGCTCTGACTGGGCACCTGCACTACCTGAATGATAACAAAACAGAAGCAAAAGCATGCTATGAGCGCACTGTCAATTTTGTAACTGATGCTTCTGAGATGCATCCTGTCTGCCTACGCCTGGGCTCCCTGTACCTACAGGATAGAGAGGTGAGAACTCTACTGCAGCACTGTGTGCTATACCTGGCACTGTATCATGTTCCCATTATTAGGATTCAATTTGCCTGTCTCCAGGTTTATGCTGTTAATAAAACTGTAAGTTTTATGTTAAGCTCTACTTGCTGTACAGTGCCTTGGGTGAATCTTTTCACAAAAGCAGTTAATAGATCTCAATAAATAAATAAAGGGGAATGCTTTTGCTTTTCTTTACAACTCACCTCAAGAGAATGAGAACACATGAGGCTGAAGAGTATCTCCAGCCACCTGATCAAGCTGTCTCAGGCTAATATTATTTATTTATTTCAGCACATTTGATATACCACTAGGCCTGCACATAGACATAAAGTGGTTCACAATCAAAAATAAATACAGTGGTAAAAACATTGTTGCAAAGAGAAGAAAAGGAACAAAGTTAGAAAGGAGGGGAAGAGCTAAGAGGAAGTAGGGAAGGCAATAGAAAAGAGATGTGTTTTCAGGGAAGAGAGGGCTGGTTTCTAATATATAGGGGAAGGTCGTTCCATAACTTAGGACCGAGGTTTTATTGATTTTTTCTCATGCAGTTTTTTAAAACTGCATTTGATTTAATGTTTCCTGGTCTTCACCCTCAAGCATGTTACCTCTGCTTTCCCATTGTTCTTTGTATTAATATTCAGAGATTTTGCAATTCCCTTGGAACTCAGGAAACAAACATACTGTGATTCACAGGTGACATCAGGTGCATAGCTAGACATCAGATTTGGGGGGGGGGGGTCTGAACCCAAAGTGAGGGAAGGGTTCAATACCCACCCTGCCTAAGGCTCCTATCCCCTCCCCTTTTTCTTTCTTGTTGAATCCTCTTCCTTTTCCCCTGCAGCAACATTACTTCATCCCTTGTGTCTCTTGTCCAAGTGTTTTTCAGACCCCTTCTACCATCTGCTTGTTTTTATTTTTTTTTAATTGGTTGTAAACTGCTTAACTGCCAGTATTGGCCCTATTTTGTGGTATACCAAGTGCTGGAAATAAAAATAAATAAATAAAATTTTGCTTCACTCTTACCCACATACCTGAGCTGGTGCAGAAAATGGAGAACTGTGAGAGGTGCAGGAGAAAAGAGTTCTGGACCACTGTTGCCACACCGGTAGAATACCCGCTTCCCCCCCCCCCCCCCCCCCCGAGCATGTGCAAAAACTGAGCGTGTGCAAGGGGCAGCCTCCTTCGTGCATCCTCAATTTCACCAAAGCCAAGCATGGGGGGTAGGGGTGCAGTGGCAGCCCAGGAAAAGTACCACCAACTGTCTGACTTCACAAGGAGGAGAGCTTCCGCTTGCGGGGCTTGGGGATCCCCAACAGCCAAAGTAGCAGACAGTGCCTCAATCTGAGGGGGAGGGAGCTTGAATGGGGTGACATCACAATATATATATATAACTGTGAAATCACTTGAGTGAAATGCAGTGGATTATGGTATCACTTGGATAATGGATTTAGTGGGTGAAGTACAGTAGCTTTGAGCTGGGGTGGCTGATTGTGTAGTTCTTGATGTTGTCAGAAGAGTAGTGGTGCAATAGGAAGCGAAGACAAGACTGAATCTCCATCATCAGCAAGGCCCAGTCATAAAATCAGGACCAAGTGCTTTATAAAATAATTGATGGAGACAGAGCTGCCAACTAATTCCCAGGTCATCAGGGTACAAGTTCTAAATGAATGGCCACCTGGTATCTGAAATTTGTTTAGCCCTTTAATACGTTATATTTTGTTTTACCAGAATGCTCATTGGCGTAGCTTTTAGGCATTATAAAATGTTAAGATGGTTTTTGACATTGTTTAGAGCCATCACATTTCACTGTGCTGCATTCACACTACAGTAACTTCACAACAGGGCCAGGGAGTTTGTTGCGATAACTGAATTCTGAGTGGGATTTTAATGATTCAGCTAAATGGAACACTTTGTAATGATGTTTGTTTTTGATTGGCAGTATGAAAAGGCAAAGTACATTTACCTGCGGGCTTGTAAGAACTCACCATCCTGCCTTTCCTGGCTGGGCGTAGGAATCGCTTGCTACAGGGTAAGAGAGTCAGGGTCTGATATTTATTTTGATGAGTGGTAATTAAAATAACGTGGTAAAGAGTAAGTACTAGGGGGCAGGTATCCAAGGAATACCCTAGTGAAGGGCAAGGGAAACAGAGCAAGTTACTTAAGGGAATCCATGGAGAATTTAGTGGCAGAAGTTCAAATTAAGGTTCTCTAAGCAAAATATTGAAAAGGCCTTCAAACGGTGAGTGGAGGGGGGGATCCACTTCAAAAGTTATAGGAGCTGCTATAAATGGACCCAGTGAGTAGGATGGCCAGAGGCTGCAATGGTTATAGGCTTATGAATGATCTTTCTATGGAAGGTTCTTCCCTGTCCCTAGACAGTGTTCTCTGACAATTGATGCAAGGGCTACTCCCAACAGAATTCTGCACTACTGCACAATTCAGAATTCGCGCAGAATCCCCCAGCTCCACAGACTGCACAGACTGGAAAAAAGATGGATGGAGTGTGGGGCACTGGAAAAGGTGGATAGAGTGTGAGGGAGCTGCAAAAAGGTGGATGAGGTGTGTGTGTGCCATAGGAATGGTGTGGAGGTCTGCAAGAAAGATGCATGGGATTGCATATACCATGGGGGGGGGGGGGGTGCTGAAGCAAGATAGAGTAGTGTGTACCATGGGAGGGGGCTGGGCTCAAGCAAGATGGATAGAATGGTGTGTACCATGGGAAGGGGGAGGGTTGCAGCAAGGTAGATGGGGTAGTCTATGCCATGGAGGGGTCTGAAGAAAAGTGGATGGGTGTGTGTGTATGTGTGTTATGGGTGGTGGTAGAGCTGGAGAAAGGTGGATTGTGTGTATTGTGGGGGCTGGAGAAGAATGGATAATATGTGTATCATGGGGTAGAGTACTAGAAAAAGGTAGATGTGGATGTGTGCACCTTGAGAGGGGAGAAGAGTATGGTGTGAGTTTGCCTGGGAGAAGGGAAAGATACCTTAGGGGTAGACAAAACAGGGGTCTTGCTGGGAGTTAGGGGAAAAGCATAGGGAAGGCAGTAAATGGTAAGGGATGGGAAGAGAGCTCTAGAAGGTAGAGTGCTGCTAGAGGATAGAGATCAGGTGAAAAAAAAAAGAGAGTGGAGGAGAGGGAGAAAAATTGGAGGTATTCTGCTACAGGAGAATACCCTGGAGAAAGGGATAGAGAAAACTGAGGACTAAACATAACAGGGAGAGGGCTACAAGCTAAGAGAGAAATGAAGAAAGTGGAACCTGAAGAGGAAACTGCTGTGCTGGTAGTGATGGGGGGTGGTATTTCCTGCCTGGGGGGAAAAGCCAGGCCTTATAATGGAGGAATTCTGCACAAGAAAATTACAAATAAAAAGTGCAGAATTTTAAAATATTGTGCCTAGAATTTTCAAACGTTTTGCTCAGAATTCTCCCAGGAGTAAAGTTCAGTGCTCTTCATTTTTTCTTGAAGCTAGAAGAGTTGACAGAGGCAGAAGATGCACTTACAGAGGCCAATACCCTGAATAACAAGAATGCAGAAGTATGGGGATACCTGGCTCTTGTCTGCTTGAAGGTGAGTTCCAGTCCTCACAGACCGTCAACAGAATCCTAATGTATTTTTAGATACATCTGTTACATTTTTTTTACAGTGCATATGATTTGCACATGAAAACGGTAGTCCAAGGTTCTGTGACTGGCAGATTCCCCCCCCCCCCCCCCTTCCATACACCTTAGAATTCTGTAGATTTGCTATGGCTAAATAGGACTTTAAAGTACAGTTCAGAGGTTGCACCTAACATTTTCTGTACCAGTACACTCCAGGAAATGGGCAGTGGTACAATTCACTAGATCTAGGTTTCTCATTGAACAAGTAGGATTATTCCATCCTTATAAGTGGTGATGTCATCAGACAGTTCCAAACAGGCTCTGCTCTCCAAAGCTCAAACTTCTAGGAGGTTTTCTGAGCATGCACAGATGTTCCCCTGTGGCAGCTCAAACTTATCCCTTCAGTCTTTTTTTGTAGAGCAATTGGTCCCCTTTGAAAAAAAAAAACAGTTCAAGAGAAGAAATATGTTCAGAAAAGAAAAGAAGCATTTGATAGTTCCTTGGTACACCATACAGCTATATAGCTTAAAATGATAAAAAACTGAATTCAATTTAGCACATCTTTTTGATTTGGATGATGAGAAATCAAACATTGTCCATTGATGTACTTTAAAAAATGTCAGTATCCAACACACTCAACCTATGCTATGTGTATTGGATACAGTTTTGTCTCTTGTGACTAGAGCCATTGTCTCTGACCAAGCCCCAGATGTAGTCCCCCATCATTGCTTAGTTCCATCTTCCCTGATATCTCTTTTCCATTGCTTCAGTATCCTGGTGGAAACACTCCCCATGTTCTTCATAACAACACCCAAGTATGGTCTAAAGAAATGCAAATGGAAGTATAAATAGAAAAGCTTGAATGACATTCTTCTACATCCAAGACCTCTGTAGCTCTCGATCAGTTCTTCAACCAGATCCTTATGCTTTTCTGCTTAGTTAGTAATTTCCTAGGAAATAATTATGAAAGCATTCCAAGCTCTTCTTTCTACAATAGTCTTATCTTTCAACTTTTGTGATGTCTATCACTGTTTGGCCTATGGACCAACAATATGTCTTCAGAGACTTTAGCACTGGACAACTTAGAAAACATGGGAACACATTTTCTGAAATGTTTTGCCATTAGAATTCAACACAAACTGCTTGATTAGCCCCAACATAGAGAATCATACTTGACATTTATTTATTTATAATGACATTTGTATCCTGCATTATCCCAAACAGAGTTCAGGTTTAATGTGACTTACAATCCAATTATAAGCAGGTACTATTTCTGTCCCTAGGGGGCTCACAATCTTGGAGGACAAGGAGCTGCAGTGGGAATTGAACCCAGGATGCTGGGATCAAAGCCCACTGCACTAACCATTAGGCCAGGCTGTAGTTTGTCTTTCTGTGGCCAGTCTGGCCTTTTGAAGTGCTGAGCAATGTGTCTTTTTTCCTAGAGACAAAGGAAACAACCCCAATAGAAATCCTAACATTTTGAAATCTCCACAAATATCCCACTTGTATTCATCATACTTAACCTTTTGCAACATTGTCTTCACTTTCTGGTAATCTTTGAGTTGCACAGAGTGACTCACAGGAATTGATGGATGCACATTGCCCTTGTGAAGCAGCACTGCTTTAAAAGATTATTCTGTGAATCACGTGGAGAGAGAGAAGATCCTCCAGTACCAAGAAATGCAGTCTGAGACCAAAAAAATGTGACAGAAAGATACAGAAATATTTCCAATTGTTTTAGTTGCAACAGGCTGGATTAGAAAGAATTTCTAAGCACACCTGGATAGTTTGCCTATTATGTTACATCTTACGAACTCCAAAATAAGTCTCTGGTGACCATTAACAGTAAATTGAGAGACTGAGATCATACTCCACATACCCTGACTTAGGAGTAAGGTTCTTTTCTGTCATGGTATGTTACATTACATTAAATTAAGTGTTTGTATTCCACAGATACCCTGTAAAGTTCACTGCACATAACATTAAAAGAAATTAGAATTGTATAGTGTATTGTTTTTATGTTTGGTCATTTTATCTGTTATGAATGTTCTTCTGTAGAGTGGAGAGTAGCGTAATGGTTAGTGCAGCAGGCTTTTTGGCCCTGGCAACCAGGGTTTGATTCCCACTGCAGCTCCTTGAGATCTTGGGCAAGTTACTTAACCCTCCATTGCGCCAGGTACAAAAACTTAGATTGTGAGCCCACTAGGAACAGAGAGAGTACCTCCATATAATGTGTACGGCATTGCATACATCTAGTAGCACTTTAGAAATAAGTAGTAAAATCATACATTTGAGTGGAGGAGTAGCCTAGTGGTTAGTGCAGTGGACTTTGATCCTGGTGAACTGGGTTCAATTCCCACTGCAGCTCCTTGTGACTCTGGGCAAGTCACTTAACCCTCCATTGCCCCAGGCACAAAATAAGTACCTGAATATAACATGTAAACTGTTTTGATTGTAACCACAGAAAGGCAGTATATCAAGTACCATCCTCTTTCCCTTCCCACTGCAGCACCTTGTGCAAATCATTTAACCCTACATTGCCCCCAGGTACAAAAACTTAGATTGTACAGCACTTCATATAACGTGTACAGCACTGCTTATAACTAGCAGCACTATAGAAATGAGTAGTAGTATGGAGCAGAATAGAAAATTGTAACTAAGAATTACAGGTGCAGTTCCACAGTTTGAATTACTCTCAAGAGAAACTTCCTAAAAAGATGTCTTCAAACCTTTACTAAATTGCCTATAATCCTTTCTCATCCTAATGAGAATAGGCAGATAATTCCAAATAAATGAGACTCGATAAAATAGAGAGGGCAACCAGTGCCTGAATACTCTAACATTTTTCACATTAAGACAATGATGTAAAAACTGTTTTGAAGAGAACAAGCATTTCAGCACATTGGAAGACTGATAAAAGGCAACATGTAGAGGGGTGTAAGACCATGCAATATTTTACAAATAGTATGTATAAAACAAACCCATTTGTCAATGTTGCTGTGAAGGGAAACCACTTGTGGGTTCTGCTGCAACATTTCTTCATTCCCAAAAAATCTGGAGCCCTTTGTGTAATTCTGGATCTACAAGAGCTCAACAAATTTGTCATGAAACAAAAGATGAATTTGCTGGGCACTATTTTGCACTTCCTGCAGAGGAACCATAGGTTAGCATTCCTGATTTGAAAGATTCTTACACTGCTATATCCATTTACCCCAAACACAGAAAATTTTGCATTTTCAGTTTCTCAGAAAGTATGTCCATACCAGATGCTCCCTTTTGTTCTCTCAGAAGTTCCTCAAGGCTTCCCCAAATCCACAGAACCTGTGACAGCCCACTTTTGCCAAAGAGGGCTGTTTGGTTTTGCTTACTTGGATACAACAGGTAATGGACAATTCTTTCCTGTCGACCTTCCACCTTCTTTAAACTTTGGGGCTCATCATCAACATGCCAAAGTCTCCTGCCCAGTCTTTTCAGTTCACTGGGCAAAGATAGAAATGGTAGCGGCCAAGGTTTTCTTGCTTAATCAAAGAACAAAAACCATAATCCCCACAGTCAGCAGACTAATCTCTGCTCTGACTGCCTGTGCAAGATGCATGCTAAGAATGTCAGAGCATATGGTGGCTGCTGTTCATATTGTAACCTTGTCTTTCTCACACCAGGAAAGATTATCTTTAATTAACAATGATTGTCTGATGGTTGTCATTGGCTGCTTCTGTTATTTTCAGACTGGGAGGCAGCTGGAAGCAGAACAGTCATACAAGTACTTAACAAAGGTTGGTAATTTCTATCAGGTACAGTTAATTAGTATCTATAATAGCTGATACATTCTTTCAGGGTAATTGGTAGTATCTGCATTGTCACAAATGTTAAGTAGAGAGGCGTGGTAGTTGTGTTAGTCCACTTTTAAAGGTAATCAATAGAAATATTTCTATTGATTACCTCACAAATGTTAGAAATTACACTTGAAATTGGCAGGGCCGCCAAGAGACAGAGTTGGGACCAGGACAGGGCTGCCGTAGCCGCCACCCCCCCCCCCCCCCCCCCCCCCCACTCGGGGAGCCGCTGCCCCCCGCCCCCTTACCTTCCTGTGTCTGCTCCTCCCTCGGTCTGTCACTCTCCTGCTCCTGTATGCTGGAACACAGGAGCAGGAGAGAGACAGACCCCCAGCATTGGGCCCCCTTGGAGGCCGGGCACGGGGAATCTTCCTACCCCCCCCCCCCCCCCCCCCCCCCCCACCTCTCGGCGGCCCTGGAAATTGGCAAGGTAGTCTAGTTTTGCTATGCGGTACTGGCAAGAAGACCAGAATCTGATCCACAATGGAAAAAAATTAAAGAAAATATGGATAAACACCAAAGGAAAAGTTAGAAATTAATTGACATCTATGGTACAGTAGCAAGAATTTATCTGCTGTCTTGTTCTCTATTTTGCTTTCTGGACTGATGAAAGCAGGTGATGCACTTACAATCCTTGATGCTATCCTCTCTGATTCTCCTTTAAATACTGCTTGAAGTAGGTTGTGCCCATATGAGACTAGATGCCAAGCTAAAGATGTCATAATTGAGACCAGTGTATAGAGAAATCCATGCCAAAAGGAAGGCTGATGCTGGCCTGACACCAGTGGCGTACCAAGGGGGGGTGGTGGGGGCAGTCTGCCCCGGTTGCACGCCGCTGGGGGGTGCCGCGGCACGTGCCTGTGGGCTCCGAGTTCGCTACGCTAACTTCGCTGGTTCGCTGCAGCTCCCTCCCTCTGCCCCAGAGCAGGTTACTTCCTGTTCCGGGGCAGAGGGAGCTGCAGCAAACCAGCGAAGTTAGCGTAGCGAACTCGGAGCCCATAGGCGTGTGCCACGGCACCCCCCCCCCCCAGCGGCGTGCATCCGGGGGGGGGGGGTGTCATTTCACCAGGGGGGAGGCACGCTGCACCCGGGGGGGGTGCAGCGGCAATCCGCCCCGGATGTCATCGAGTCTAGGAACGCCACTGCCTGACACTGCTATATTTCAGAGGTTACTGCCTAGTTAATAGCTGTAATATTATTAATGATATATGCTCTATAATGCTGAACCAAACTTGGCATGGGCCTGTTTCATTTGGCTATGCCACATTAATTCCTGTGGTAATCCTGTTGGCACACCTTGTATCCAGATAAAGTTTGGAGTTGGTATTATATCTTAAATGAAGCAGCGTAGCAGGTACCCGTTCACCTGTAGAATATTTAGAGGTTGGCATTCAAAAGTGAATTCCTTTCAAATTGAAGTTATTCTGTCAAACAAAACAACCAACTTTCCAGCTACTGGTCTCCCCTCTCACTGATCCTGTTCAACCTCTTTATGTCATTCCTTCCCTTAATACACCTGGGACTTAACTATTATTATCGTATGCAGATGACATCCTGCTTCTCTAACCAGTTAACAGCATCAAACAAAGATCCAACGCAGTCTGTAGCGAATGGTATGACTACTGTTAGCACCTGGGCCCTGACCAATAAACTGAATGCAGAAAACCAAGGTCCTGTAGTTCCGAAATCAGGGCGTTGATGTCCCATCATCTATATCTTTGTCCAGTGGTCAAAGCTTTTACAGTTGAATCTGAAACCAGAGTATTAGGGGTCTTGCTTGATTCTTCACTCACCTTCTCTTCCCATATTAATCAGCTATGGAAGAAAACACTATTCAAAATGAGACAGCTAAGTCTAGTCAGACCATTTTTCGACCAAAAAGCCTTTGCACTACTAGACCAAATGTTAGTCCTACCTCATTTGGATTACTGTAATGTTCTATCTGTTGGTATTAAGTGTCAATATCAGAAAAAAATGCAAATCATATAGAATACGGCAACAAGACTAATATACAGATTGAATAGATATTCTAATGTTTCAACTCATCTAAACAAACTGCACTGGCTTCCCATAGCAGAAGGACTCAGGTTCAAAGCGGCTTCTTTAGTTTTTCAAAAATTACAGGGCTTCACCTCTGAACTGTTGACTAAGACCACTTTTCTATATCTGGTCCATTCTAACAGACTGAAACAACAACTAATGCTAGCATCACCATTTCAAAAGACAATTTGAAATCAGAAGATTTTCAGCTGTCTATTCCCTGTACTTAGAGTCAAAATATGGAACTCTCTACCTATTCCTATCAGAACAGAAAACAGCTACCTCAGCTTCAGGAAGAGGTTAAAAACCTTTCTGTTCCCAAAGACTGCTTTATAATAATCCATCATGACTTCTGCTTCCTAGTATCCTCCATTATCCTTTCCTGTTAATGTTTTTAGTCTCATGCATTACACCAATGGTCTCTAATGTTTCTAATACTTCACACTAGCACTATCTGCTTTTGTCTCACCTAGAATGTAAACCACACTGAACCCCGGAAAGGGGATATTAGCAGTATACAAGAATTGAATTGAACTACACAACAACTGTCCATCCGGTCTAACTTGCCCGTATCACTACATGGCCGTATAAATTTTTTCCACATGATAGTTTTTCCAAAGTGCCTCTATGTCCTTCTACATCTTCCCCCTAAAGTGAAGAACTTGGATCTTCGGACTTTGCATAGGATTGTGGCAAAAGTTTGCTGGACGGGTAGGAAATCTAAGCTAAAAGTGGACCTTGTGGTAGGTAACTGGGCAAGTGGGGGACTGTGGATTCTTGATGTTCGGAGATACAATCAGGCCTGTCTTCTACTTCACCTTCAAGATTGGGTGCGGGGTTCAGATAGTCTACGTCATAGCCATTGAAAAAGAGCTCTTTCTGCCTTATCTATATTCGCTTCTCCATACCCCCCCCCCCCAATCTCTTTTGCCAGTGCAGTTTCAAATGCATTCCTTGCTTACGCCTATGCGGGATAAGTACATAAGTAATGCCACACTGGGAAAAGACCAAGGGTCCATCGAGCCCAGCATCCTGTCCACGACAGCAGCCAATCCAGGCCAAGGGCACCTGGCGAGCTTCCCAAATGTACAAACATTCAGTACAAGTTATTCCTGGAATTGTAGCTTTTTCCCAAGTCCATTTAGTAGTGGTTTATGGACTTGTTCTTTAGGAAACCGTCTAACCCCTTTTTAAACTCTGCTAAGCTAACCGCCTTCACGTTCTCCGGCAACGAATTCCAGAGTTTAATTATGCATTGGGTGAAGAAATATTTCCTCCGATTTTGTTTTAAATTTACTACACTGTAGTTTCATCACATGCCCCCTAGTCCTAGTATTTTTGGAAAGCGTGAACAGATGCTTCACATCCACCTGTTCTATTCCACTCATTATTTTACATACCTCTATCATGTCTCCCCTCAGCCGTCTCTGCTCCAAGCTGAAAAGCCCTAGCCTCCTTAGTCTTTCTTCATAGGGAAGTCGTCCCATCCCCGCTATCATTTTAGTCACCCTTAGCTGCACCTTTTCCAATTCTACTATATCTTTCTTGCGATGTGGCGACCAGAATTGAACACAATACTCAAGGTGCAGTCGCACCATGGAGCGATACAACAGCATTATAACATCCTCACACCTGTTTTCCATACCTTTCCTAATAATACCCAACATTCTTGTCACGGTTGTGCCCATGTTTCGTGCTCGCCCTCTCGCCACCTGGTGGCTGCAATGGACTGTCTGGTTATTGTCACCAGTTCCAGATTTCAACCCAGTCCGGTCCATATCTTCCGGGCTGCCAGAATTGCTTGCTTGGATTGAACCTACACAGCATCCGTAGTTGCCTGGTGATTGCTGCAGTGAGCCGCAGCTGCTGCTGGACTTGTTAGTCAGTTGGAAATTCTCTGCCTTTGCCTTTGCATCGTCTAAGGCCCTGAGGTTTGTTGGAGTGCAGTTTGCACTTCTGCTCAGTCTAGTTCCTTGCCTTGCTTCTTGTCTGTTTTAGTTAGTCAGTGGGTAGTTAGATTAGGTTGTTGTTTGTTTGCTAGTCCTGTTTCTGGGTTATAGTTTTGTGTTTAGTCTTTGTCTGTTTGTGTCTTTGTGGCTGCGCTGCAGCTTTCAGTTCTGTGTCTTATCAGTGTTTTGTTCCCTGTTTTAGTGGCTGCTTGCAGCTTTCAGTCCTGCCCTTTAGCTTTCCCTTCTTTGCCCTGCTGTCCCTGTATGTTCCTTTCCCCTCTGACCCTCAGTCCTGGTTCAGCCTAGTGGGTATCCAGTCCTGCCTTGCCCAGTAAGTCCTGCCAGCCACCTGCAGCCAGGGGCTCAACTCCTGGTGAAAAGCGGCCAAGTGCAGGTGAAGTTTAAGTGTGCCTGCTCTGCTTATTCCTGCCTGTTTACCTCTGCTGCAACTCCAATCCGGGGTTCCAGTCCTGTTCTGCCTAGTCTCTGGTGTGGGGTGGTTTTGCCTGCCACTGCCGCTCCTCGGCAGTGGCCCAAGGGCTCACAAACCTAGTTCCAGCTTTGAAAACGTGACAATTCTATTCACTTTCCTAGCTGCAGCAGCACACTGAGCAGAAGGTTTCAGTGTATTATCGACAAAGACAACCAGATCCCTTTCTTGGTCCGTAACTCTTAACGTGGAACCTTGCATGAAGTAGCTATAATTCGGGTTCTTTTTTCCCACACGCATCACCTTGCACTTGCTCACATTAAACGTCATCTGCCATTTAGCTGCCCAGTCTCGTAAGATCCTTCTGTAATTTTTCACAATCCAGTCGCGAGTTAACGACTTTGAATAACTTTGTGTCATCAGCAAATTTAATTACCTCGCTAGTTACTCCCATCTCTAAATCATTTATAAATATATTAAAAAGCAGCGGTCCTAGCACAGACCCCTGAGGAACCCCACTAACTACCCTTCTCCATTGTGAATATTGCCCATTTAACCCCACTCTCTGTTTCCTATCCTTCAACCAGTTTTTAATCCACAATAGGACATTTCCTCCTATCCCATGACCCTCCAATTTCCTCTGTAGCCTTTCATGAGGTACCTTGTCAAACGCCTTTTGAAAATCCAGATACACGATATCAACCGGCTCCCCTTTGTCCACATGTTTGTTTAATCCTTCAAAGAATTGAAGTAAATTGGTCAGTCACGTGCTGACTTGGTCTCAGTAATCCATGTCCTTGGATGTGCTCTGTAATTTTGTTTTTGATAATAGCCTCTACCATTTTCCCCGGCACCGACGTCAGACTCACCGGTCTATAATTTCCCGGATCTCCCCTGGAACCTTTTTAAAAAATCGGCATTACATTGGCCACCCTAAAATCTTCCGGTACCACGCTCGATTTTAAGGATAAATTGCTTATCACTAACAGTAGCTCCGCAAGATCATTTTTCAGTTCTATCAGTACTCTAGGATGAATACCATCCGGTCCAGGAGATTTGCTACTCTTCAGTTTGCTGAACTGCCCCATTACGTCCTCCAGGTTTACCATGAAGTCAGTAAGTTTCTCCGACTTGTCCGCTTGAAATACCATTTCCGACACCAGTATCCCACCCAAATCTTCCTCGGTGAAGACCGAAGCAAAGAATTCATTCAATCTCTCTACTACTTCTTTATCTTCCTTGATCGCCCCTTTTACCCCTCTGTCATCCAGCAGCCCAACCTTGCATTTGCTTTGACACTCCTTATGCTGCTTGTTATTTTCAGACAGTTCCATTTTCTGAAGGCGTTTTTTTTTTAGCCCTAATAGCTTCCTTCACCTCACTTTTCAACCATGCTGGCTGTCTTTTGGACTTCCGTCTTTCTTTTCTAATTCGCGGAATATGTTTGGCCTGGGCCTCTAGGATGGTATTTTTGAACAGCATCCATGCCTGTTGTACAGTTTTCACCCTCTCAGTTGCCCCCCTAAGTTTTTTTTAACCGTTCTTCTCATTTTATCATAGTCTCCTTTTTTAAAGTTGAATGCTAACGTATTTGACTTCCTGTGTATAGTTACTTCAAGGTTGATGTCAAAACTGATCATATTATGATCACTGTTATCAAGCAGCCCCAGTACCATAACGTCCCTCACCAGATCATGCGCTCTACTAAGGACCAAGTCTAGAATTTTTCCTTCTGTGGCATACCCTTTTAATCTTACTGCAACAATCTTCTACTTCCTCTGACATGCTTCCTATCATAGGGAATGTAGATTTCTCCCCAGGAGGGAGGGTGGGATGCGGTCTTTTGAAACCATCAACACACTTATGACCTTCCTGCTTCGGACCTTTTTTTGTACTGCAGACTTCCCATTATTTTGCACAATTATTATGTGGACAGTTAACATGGGCCTGGCTGGCATGTTGGATGATTTTTTTTTTTTGCCCTTTTGGGTCAACCTCAATCATTTGTATCCAGTCTCTATAAATTGATTTGCTACAATTTTCCCTCCAAAAAACTATGAGGTTATTGTTCAGAGATGGAATGAAGAGCTTCAAATCCATCTGCAACAGGCGGACTTATTTGCTGCTCTTTATTTAATTCCCCGGCAGGTACACAGTGCTATTCACAGAGAATGTCAGTTTCGGATGCTCGTGGGAGCAGTGGTGTTCCTTGGTCGGCTGCCACCTAGGGCGGATCGCTGCTGCACACCCTCCCCAGTGCATCACCTCCCTCCCGGTGCATCACCTTCAACCACCCCCCACCCCCCTCCAGATGCATTGCTCTTACCTCCTGAGGGTGCTGGGAGCAGCCAAGTGGCTGTCGGCTCTGCTGGTTCCCTGCCCCCGGAACAGGAAGTAACATCAGAGGGAGCAGGGAACCGGCGGAGCCGATAGCCACGTGGCTGTTCCCTGCACTCCCCTGCAGCGTGCACCTGGGGCAGACCACCCCCACCGTCAGTACACCACTGTGCGGGAGGTTTTTTTTCTCCGAAACAAGCCCTTTACTTGGGCTGTGTGACAGCACCTCATTTTGCTAAATGTGGAGGACCAGATGCGACTCTTTCTCATGCTTTTTGGCTTTGTCTCCTGGTTCAGACCTTTTGGGCAAGGTTCATATGTTTTTTGGAATCTTTATGAGGGAAGGCCCTTGGCCTTTTACTGTTGGCCATCCTTTCACCATTGGCCATTCTGTTTGGGAAGGTGGCACACAATGGATCACTCTCACACTATGTTGTTTCATAAAGCCTGTATACTTAGGAAAAATGCTTGTTGCAGCACTGGGTTTTGGATCACCCACCATCATTCTGGCATTGGAGGAACATGCTTCATAAACTTCTGGTGATAGAAACACGGAATGCCTGTTGCACCTATAAATGTAAAATTATTTGAGCGATATGGGGTATATATATATACAATCTCTGCCTCATAGAGCACGTAGCTTGTAGCCTAGTGCTCAGTGAGCTAAACTTATAACAGTGACACCACACCATTGCATTGGTTTTCATACATCTGCTCTTGCTATTTTGGTTGGGTGGGTTGGGGTTGTTTGAGGGGGGAGTAGGTATTGTTCCTTTGCTTAGCTTGAATACTGGTTTCATCCGGAAGGGGGTGGGGGGGGGGGGGGTTATAAGAGTCCAGGCCCTCCTCCATTGGTGAATCTCCTAACTTACCTGGGAGGTACCCTGTTGATTTTGAGTATTTCTGATAATGTACATGGGGAGGGGAGGGGTTGAGGGGGTAACTGTTCTTTGCCAGCTGTTCATGTTCTTGCCGTTGTGTTTGTATTTGTATATGCAATACAAATATTTGCATAAAACATAGAAACATGATGGCACATAAGGACCATATGGCCCACCCAGATTACCCATAATCATACTATCTAATAGAATAGGTGATGAGTTGCTATGGTCCAGATCCACCATAACTTTCTGCAATTATTGGAACATTGCTGCCCTCTAGAAATTTGCTGCTATAAATGCATGCCTTTGTCAGAATGTTGTTGGAGCCTGTGGGGCTCATTTTCGAAACAGCAAAAATACAAACTGATGCATGCTACTACCTTCTCTTACATGAGCACGCAGCTGTGGAATGCACTACCTACAGCCCTGAAAACTATTGACGAAATAACTTTCGCAAATCTCTGAAGACATATCTCTTCAACAAGGCCTACAAAGAGAACCCATAGCCTTACTAAACTACCTCGCCAACCCACCCAGTTATGAAAGTCCACCTTCTATACTTACCCGCCTAACACTTTCCTTTTTTTCTTCCCATACTTAATCTCTGTACATTGCTAATTGTATCTGATGTCCTGGAATGACAATGCCATAACAAAACTCTGTAAGCCACATTGAGCCTGCAAATAGGTGGGAAAATGTGGGATACAAATGCAATAAATAATAAAAATAATAATAACTATATATTTTTTTAATGGTTATTTGCTAGACGTTTTTTTTGCTCTGTGAGTTTATCTTTTTGGTGCATTTTCAAAAATAAAAAAAATGTCCAAATGAAAAACCCACAAAATCAAGCCATTGGGATGTAGGAGGAGCCAGCATTCTTAGTAGTCTGGCCACACAGACATCCCAGCAACCTAGGGGGCACTACTGTGGACTTCACATAAAAGGTCCTAGGTACACATCTTACCCTTACCCCCTTAGATTATATGGTGAGCCCTCCAAAACCCACCAAAACTTATTGTGCCCAACTATACACCACTACAATAGACCTTATGTCTGCATGTGTCACCTTTTTGGTGGGTTCTGGGGGCCTGACACATTTTACCAGAAATGTAACAGTTAGAGTGGATTCTGGACCTGGGCTCACTTCTCCACAGTACACTGCACTGACCACTAGGCGAATCCAGGTACCTGCTTGCTGCTGTAATAGGACTGGCCATAACATCTGAGGCTGTCATAGAGGCTGGTATGTACTGTTTCTTTCACATCTCTGGAGGGTTGGAGGGTGTCAGTGACCATTGGGGGAGTAAAGGGAGATCATTCCTTTATTCCTCCAGTGATCATTTGGTCATTTGGGGCACTTTTTTGTGGCTTAGTCATTATTAAAACAGGTCTAGACCAAAATGTCTTAGTTTAAGTCCTAGATGTTTTTGTTTTGTTCCATTATGGCTGAAAAATGTCCACGTCTTAGGACCGCCAAAATTCTACCCCTTGAGATTTGGATGCATTTTGCAGACGAACAGCAAAGATAAACATCTACAAAATGGGTTTCGAAAAAATACAGATTTGGACGTTTTGGTGAGAAAAATGGCCAGATGCTGCTTTATGCCACTTTTTAGACGTTTTTCTCTTTCGAAAATGAGCCCCACGGGGTCCTACAGTAGTCTGACAGAGGCATGCATATACAGTGGCAAACTTCTAGAGGGCAGCAATGTTTCAATAATTGCAGAAAGTTATGGTGGATCTGGACTATAGCATCCCATCACTTATTCTATTATATAGTATGATTATGTATCCCATTGAAAGAAGCTCCAGTAAACTGCCTGGAGCTAGGGAGATTCTTGGCAGTATCAGCCTACCTGCCACTTCTGCGGCTTTCATTATATGGTGGAGGATGAGGTACAAGAGCCAACTGCAGATATATGCAGGGGCGTAGCCAGACTTCGGCGGGAGGAGGGTCCAGAGCCTGAGGTGAGAGGGCACATTTTAGCCCCCCTCCGGCACCGCCAACCCCCCCCCCACCATTGCCAACCCCCGCCACCACCAACAACAACTTTGACCCCTCCCGCTGATGACCCTCTCGACCCCCCCCTCCCGCCGTTGCCTACCTTTGCTGGCGGGGGACCCCAACCCCTGCTAGCCGAGGTCCTCTTCTTCCGGCGCAAGACTTCATTCTGTTTCTGACGTTGTACGTGCAGGACATCAGACTCACAGAAGCAGAACAAAGCCATGCAGATCAGCCAGCAGTTGCTGGCTGATCTGCAAGGCTTCGTTCTGTTTCTGTGAGACTGACGTTGTACATGCAGGATGTCAGACTCACAGAAACAGAACGAAGCCTTGCGCCAGAAGAAAAGGACCTCGGCTGGCGGGGGTTGGGGTCCCCCGCCAGCAAAGGTAGGCGATGGCAATGGCGGGTTGGTGGCGGGAGGGGGGTTGAGAGGGTCATCGGCAGGGGGATCCAGGGCCAAATCTACAGGGGCCCAGGTCCCCATGGCCCCACGTAGCTATGCCACTGGATATATGCCTGACTTTTCTTGAGGTAGGGTTAGGAGTAGGTGGCACTACTAGTGCCTGGGAATGACAAATAACTAAAATTGCCAGTCTTTGATACAGTCTCACTGACTAGGACATGCAGCAGAACTTTCTGCAATGTAGTCTCAGTAAATGGTATTGATTAGTCTTCTCTGTATAGTATAGTTGTGCTGAACTGCATAGCCTTGTTTGATACATGGGGTATGGGACAGACTGTTATATTTCTTCCTTACAATCACAGTTTATTGCAATAAAGTCTTAATGAGTAGAATAGGGTCAGCAGCTTTCTGCAGTATATTCTTGTTCATTGGGATTGGCAAATCTAATTCATATGGTACAGTTTCACTGAACTAAGAAGTCTATTCTGATCTACTGTGTACCACTTGTTTCTATTAGGAAAGTTTCCTAATTAGTGATATGTCTAGGACTGATCTTTGTCTCTTTTTTTTCCCCATAAAGTTAAATCTCCAGAATGAAGTCTTACTGCAGGAAATTCACAATATGCAACAGCAAGTTGGCTTTGGTGATCCATCATTCTGAGCCACCACCCGCCAGCCAGTGAGCAGGAGGCCAGGATTCATTTATGAATAAAATATTAATACTCAGGCTCCTTCAAATATGCTGTGATGGCAGGAAATCTGAAGAAATATCACACATGAATGACAGTAGTTCAGGGGAAAGGGGAAGAAATATTATATGAGAACGGGATAGGGAAGAGGAATATATTTTAGGGAAGGAGAGGGTATGTTAGGTCATACCTTCCCTTTCTGTTTTTGGAAATATGTTTTTGAATATTCACATGCTATTCCCTTGTACTGCCTCACTCACTTCACAATGTATTTCTCATTTACACCACAATGTAGAGTCAAGGTTGCTCTGGATACTGGATTTTAGGTCTGAAGTTTAAATTAGTAATTATTTTTAAACATAAGAGTAAGATAAATGAAAAGATCTACAAACTTATTGGTCACTTCTAGACATGTATGAAAACGCTATGTAGGGGAAAGTGAAGTACTACGACTGAACATGTGCAGTGGGCCATAGTTTCAGGAATGGCACATTTTCTAATGCCGTCATATTCAAACTCATTAGCCTTTCAGCATGGAGCACTTGCTCTATCAAGGCAATACTCTTGTGCATTCATATATTTGCCTTTCAGAGTTGGCCAGTCCAATGCAGTAGAAGCACTGCTAAATAAGAGCATGGAAAAGGATGTATTCTATTCCTAATCCGCCAGATATTCAGCTAGCGGCTGGTAGTGCTTTGCCTGATGCCAGCGTTCAACCCGGATGTTCAATGTCAGGCCATTTCCAATGACTGGCATTGAATATCTGTGTTTTTCAATGTTGGCTAGCACACGATCGGTTGTCGATATTCAGAATTAACCAGCCATGGCATAGCGGGCAAAGGTAGGCCTGCTTTTTATGAAGCATTATTTGGCTGCTAAACCTAGCCGGTTAAGTTCCAAATATTGGAAACTGGTCATGCCCCTGGAACATCCCCATCGCAGGCTTTATTTTCAGTGCTAACCGGGCATTTTCAGCAGTGATAACTGGTACTGAAAATGACGGGTTATCCACCGAGATGTGAGTTAACTGATCAGCAGTAGGTTAACTCATGCTGAATATCAGCCAGAATGTGTTTTTATATTCTAATAAACTATTTTTGCTGAATTAAACTGTTGATTCTGTGAAGTTGAAGAATGTATTTATTTAATTATTTATTTACTTGTTCGTACTTATAACCCACAATTATCCAAAAACATAGTTTTGGTTCGATGTGGCTTACATATAACAGTTAGGAAAAATTACAGGTGAGTTGAATGGTATGGAAAACATCAGTTATGAACACATTTAACCATACAATTTCTTGAATAAGTAGGTTTTTAAGTCTTTTCTGAATTGAAGGTAATTTATCCTTCTTATGTTCTTGGGAATTGAGTTCCACCGTTTAGAGCCCAAGTAGTTGAATCCAACATTGTAGATAGATTTGTAAATTATGTTTTTACAGTTGGGTAAATGTAGTAATAAATATCCTCTGGTTTCTGGGCTTGTATTTCTTCTTGATAACTCTATCAAGTCTAACATGTATTCAGGAGTCATGCCTGAATATTTTAAACATAAGCGTGCTAGTTTTAAAAAAATAATCTGGCTTTAATTAGGAGCCAATGTAATAGTACAAGCAATGGGGTTATTCTTTCATATTTTGATTTTTTTAATATCAATCTCGCTGCTGTTTTGAATGGTCTACAATGATTTGATTTTGTTTTCTTTGCACCCCACATAAACTGCATTGCAGTAGTCTAATTGGCATAGAATCATTGATTGCACCGAGAGACGAAATGATTTACTGGGGAAATAATCTCTAATCCTTCTCAATTTCCATAATTTTTGAAACCTTTTGATATGACTACTGATATTTGTTTTTTCAAAAGACAGATGTTTATCAAAAATAATACCTAAGATTCATAGTTGTGTTTCAGTTGGATATGTTTGTTGGTCAGTTTTGAAGTATTGGTAGGAAGTGGGATTATGCAAGTGGGACACGACCAGGAATTTGGTTTTATCTCTATTGTTTAAGTGTAAATATTGTAGCCCAGTTTTCCATAAAATCCAGACTACTTTTAACTTTGTCCAGTATCTCTGAGATATCGATACAAAAGGGTACATATATAGTGACCGAGGGGTAAAAGGGGCGATCAAGGAAGACAAAGATGTAGCGGAGAGATTGAATGAATTCTTTGATTCGGTCTTCACCGAGGAAGATTTGGGTGGGATACCGGTGTCGGAAATGATATTTCAAGCGGACAAGTTGGAGAAACTTACTGACTTCATGGTAAACCTGGAGGACGTAATGAGGCAGTTCAGCAAACTGAAGAGTAGCAAATCTCCTGGACTGGATGGTATTCATCCTAGAGTACTGATAGAACTGAAAAATGAGCTTGCAGAGCTACTGCTAGTGATATGCAATTTATCCTTAAAATTGAGCATGGTACCGGAAGATTGGAGGGTGGCCAATGTAACGCCGATTTTTTAAAAAGGTTCCAGGGGAGATCCGAGAAATTAAAGACCGGTGAGTTTGACGTCGGTGCCAGGGAAAATGGTAGAGGCTATTATTAAAAACAAAATTACAGAGCACATCCGAGGACATGGATTACTGAGACCGAGTCAGCACGGCTGTGGGGAAATTTTGCCTGACCAATTTACTTCAATTCTTTGAAGGAGTAAACAAACATGTGGACAAAGTGGAGCCGGTTGATATTGTATATATGGATTTTCAAAAGGCGGTTGACAAGGTACCTCATGAAAGGCTACAGAGGAAATTGGAGGGTCATGGGATAGGAGGAAATGTCCTATTGTGGATTAAAAACTGGTTGAAGGATAGGAAACAGAGAGTGGGGTTAAATGGGCAGTATTCACAATGGAGAAGGGTAGTTAGTGGGGTTCCTCAGGGGTCTGTGCTAGGACCGCTGCTTTTTAATATATTTATAAATGATTTAGAGATGGGAGTAACTAGCGAGGTAATTAAATTTGCTGATGACACAAAGTTATTCAAAGTCGTTAACTCGCGACAGGATTGTGAAAAATTACAGAAGGACCTTACAAGACTGGGAGACTGGGCGACTAGATGGTAGATGACGTTTAATGTGAGCAAGTGCAAGGTGATGCATGTGGGGAAAAAAGAACCCGAATTATAGCTACGTCATGCAAGGTTCCACATTAGGAGTTACGGACCAAGAAAGGGATCTGGGTGTCGTCGTCCATAATACGCTGAAACCTTCTGCGCAGTGTGCTGCTGCAGCTCAGAAAGCGAATAGAATGTTGGGTATTATTAGGAAAGGTATGGAAAACAGGTGTGAGGATGTTATAATGCCAAAATATAGAACAGGAGAAGTTCTCTACGATGACGAATCACAGAAGGCAAAAGTAGAGACTAAAAGACGATTCACCACTGGAGACGTGAGTCCAACAGTCTTTATTATATCAATGATAACGACCCGACACAGGCCGTGTTTCGACGCTAAAAAAGCGTCTGCATCAGGGGTCAATAAATACACCAAGTAGTGAATGCAAAACGAGGAGTCCTACTTGTATGTGTGTTGTCAATTCACTGATCATGTAGCACTAATCAGAAAATGCTGGACGCAAACTATCAGCTCCCAAAATTCTTAAAAAATTAACAAACAGCTCACGCAAGCTGGCGTGAGCTGGCTCCAGCACACCACTGGCAATAAGCCCCTAATGCAGTCCACTGGTTTTCTTATACTAGTAGTGTAATTATAATCCACTTATCTTCTTGTCCAATGTAGAGCTAACCAGCATGTCCAAGGATCCAAATACCCAACAGGGATTCCCCGTTTTGCTGAAGCTGCGTCAGGGGTAGCAATCCTGTGTCATGACCACTGAATACAAAATCCGAGTAGGTAACTGAAAAACAGACGCCAACAAAATATGTAGTGGTCATGACACAGGATTGCTACCCCTGACGCAACTTCGGCAAAACGGGGAATTCCTGTTGGGTATTTGGATCCTTGGACAAGGTGGTCAGCTCTACATTGGACAAGAAGATAAGTGGATTTTAATTACGCTACTAGCATGGTTTTAAATGGGTTGAAACAGTGACTATTTTTGATTTCCTGTGGTATACACATGTGTTTGTTACTGTGTTGGAATTTCTGAAAAGTCAATTTAAGCACCCTGTTTAAGTGGAGTTTTTTTTAGACCTGTGATGATGAGCCGTGCCTAAGCCATATAACTTTGGTTGGTTGGCTGGGTGGCTTTACTGAAGCTTTTTTTTTTGCTACTTTTTGGTGAGTGCTTGAGTGTGTACTTCTTTCAGTGTACCTGTGCATGTGGTATTAAAACATAAAATGCTGTTGAAAAGTGACTTGAAGAAATAAATATATATATATATATCACAGAACTGGAAAATGTTGGCACATGACTCTGGACTTCTGCATGATGGTAGTTTTGCCCTCATTATTTAATATTTTTCTTTGAAATAGTAGTAATAAACAATATTGTTCATTTTTCTAACATACCACTGCATTCCACAAAACACAAAAGGATCAAGTTCCCACAAACCATCTTTCTCTTTTGATCTAGGCACAGGAAAAAAAAAAGTTTTCAAATGCTCCCCGTTTTCAACCTAGTAAATGTCAAATATGGGATATGAATGTCATATATAAATAAATAGAAAAAAACTCTGAATGTTGAGCACCTGATTCTCATAACATGATGTCTGTTTTAGTGTCCCATTATCAGGAGAAAAAAATCTCTGCACAAATATAACGTGTGCTATGGTGTCCCTGTAACCAGCCCCTCCAGCTCACCACTGATTAAGATTTATAACAAATTACTAGTCTACCTATGAAAAGTTATTCTGTTATTTTATTACATTTGTACCCTGTGCTTTCCCACTCATGCCAGGCTCAATGCGGCTTACATGGGGCAATGGAGGGTTAAGTGACTTGCCCAGAGTCACAAGGAACTGCCTGTGCCTTGAAGTGGGAATTGAACTCAGTTCCTCAGGACCAAAGTCCACCACCCTAACCACTAGGCCACTCCTCCACACACTTATTATACTTCCTCTTTGTACACCCGTATGCTGCACAAGTTGGCATGTTTGAAAATATAAGTGAGATTAAATAAAAATGCTACCAACAATAAAGAATGACAGCGTGGATGCAGTAGCTCATCATAGGTTTGTTTGCTTTGTTTTGAGTGTAGTAGAATGACAGCTGTATGGGAAAGGGGAAACAAAGACCAAGGAGATTTAATAGACAGGAGACCAAGGGGCCCTTTTACTAAGCCAGGTAGGCACCTACGCGCGCTCAACATGCATCAATTTGGAGTTACTGCCTGGCTACCGCGTGGCCCGTGCGATAATTTTATTTTTGACACACGTCTGGTGTACAGTGAAAATCGGGCAGTAACTCTGACTTGATGCACCTAGGCAATTACCACATGGTTAACGCGAGAGACATTACCATTAAGTCAATGGGCAGTAAGATCTCGCCAATTTTTATTTTGCCACAAATCCATTTTCTGCAAAAATAAAAAAAATACCTTTTTTACAGTTACGCTGAAAAATGGATCTGCGCGTGCCCAAAACACGCGTCTACACTAGCGCAGCCCATTTTTCAGCGCACCTTAGTAAAAGGACCCCCAAGTGATGTCAGCATTGAAACCAATTAAGTTAATCTCTATTTCCATTCCCCAGGGCAGCCTCATCCTTAGTACAACCAAACCTGTGAACTGCTGCATCCATGTTGGTATCATTTTTATTTAATCTCACTTATATTTTCAAACATGCCGACTTGTGCAGCATACAGATGTACACAGAGAAAGTATAATAACGGAATAACTTTTCATAGGTAGAGTAGTAATTTATAATAAATCGTAATCAATGTGTCATTTGGAGGGGCTGGCTATAGGCACACCCTAGCATGTGTTATATTTATGCACAGATTTTTTTTCTCCTGATAAAAGGCCACTAAAGGCACTAAGGTACGTTAGTGTTTTTAACGCGCTTACAATTAGCTCAAGCACTAACTGTGAAGGCACCTATAGGGATAATGTTGGCACGTACACATGGATGGGAGGGGAGGTCAGCGAAGAGAGATTCGCTGGACATGGATAGAAGGGTAGGGCAGGGGAGAGAGGAGAATCGGATATGGATGGGATGGGAGGGGAAGGGAGAGAGGAGAATTGCTGGACATGGATGGGAGGGGAAGGCAGGGAAGAGAGAATCATTGGACATGGATGAGAGGGGAGGGCAGGGGACAGAGGAGACATGCTGTACATGGATGGGAGAGGAGGGCAGGGAAGAGAGAATTGCTGGACATGGATGGGAGGGGAGGGCAGGGGAGAGAGGAGAAATGCTGGAAATGGATGGAGAGGAGAGCAGGAGATAGTGGAGAATTGCTGGACATGGATGGATGGAGGGGTTGGCGGGGAGAGAGGAGAACTGCTAGATGGAGGAGAGGGGAGAGAGAATTATTGCTTCATATGGATACAGGGGAGAGAAGAGAGAGGAGAAATGCTGGACATGGATGGAGGGGAGGAAAGAAAAAAGAAGATGCACATGGATGGAGATGAGGGAAAGGGAAGAGAGGAGAAAAACTGCGCATGGATGGAGAAAATAGGCAAAAGCTGGATCCACGTTATACCTCCTCCAGTCAATTCCATGGAGGAGGACCCAGCTTTTACTTAAGGATTTAGGGCAAGAAATGAAGAAGAAAGGAGGAAAGTAAAGAAATAAATGGAAAGGAAGCCCTGGAAACGGAGTTAAGAGAACAGATAGAGAGCAGCAGAATCTGAGACTGGGACCAATATGGATAGAAAAACAAAGTCACCAAACAACAAAGGTAGAAAAAAATCCTTTTATTTTCATTTTAGTGTTTGAAATATGTCTAATTTGAGAATTTACATCTGCTGTCTTATTTTGCACTGGGTATACTGGAGCTGTAACAGCTTACAGAAATTATTTATAATGAAAAAAAATCATGTTATTTTTTCTCCTATACTAGTATAATATTTTCAATGATGTCTGTTTATATGTGCCATGGCTGGTATAAGGGGAGTGGCTAATGTGGGTGTGCCTATCATAGGAGTTGAGCCATATGTGGTGACCCCGCCCATAATGAGTGCCGGCACCTTTTTTCGACAAAAAAAGCACTGCCTAGAATGTAAACCGCACTGGAAAGGAGATATTAGCGGTATACAAGAATTGAATTAAAATGTGAACACAATTATAATATTAATAAGCTTTGGATATTACTGAATTCTATTATTCTGTCTCACTGTATTTTCAGTTTTGGCACAGTATAAGTCATCACAAGGACAAAATATAAGAAAATATGTAGCTGGTCAGAAGGTAGTTGATCAGAATCTAGCCGGCTACATGTGGCAGGTCAGAATCTTCTGACCAGCCCCACATATAGCAGTGAGATGGTAGCCAGTTAGACTGTGCCACATGAACTTATTTATTTGTTGCATTTGTATCCCACATTTTCCCACCTTTTTGCAGGCTCAATGTGGCTTACATAGTTCCGTTTATGGCGTTAGCTGGTTCCGGTCTGAACAAATACAATGTGTAACGAATACACAAGGTGATGTTGTGGTAGAATGAGGTACATGTGTGATAGGTATAATTGGGGGAAATTAGGGGGAGGAAGAGTCAGGTAATGTCCATTACGGTCTTTGGTTACGTTGTGTCACAGGTATCCAAGTATTTTTATGTTGGGTCGGTGGGGTATGCTCTTCTGAACAGGTCTGTCTTTAGTGCTTTCCGGAAATTTAGGTGTTGAGCGTAATTTTTACTGCTTTTGGTAGTGCATTCCATAGTTGTGCACTTAAGTAGGAAAAGCTGGATGCATAGGTGGATTTGTATTTGAGTCCTTTGCTGTTTGGGTAATGGAGGTTTAGGTGTGATCGTGCTGATTTTGTGGTGTTTCTGGATGGCAGGTCAATGAGGTCTGTCATGTAACTTTATCTTACCACAACATCACTTTGTATTTGTTCTCACTGGAGTCGGCAAACGCCTCTCCCATACTATGTAAGCCACATTGAGCCTACAAATATGTGGGAAAATGTGGGATACAAATGTAATACAAATAGTTGGATATGGCCACAGAATTTGAAATAAATAATATTTAATCACCTGAAATGGCCAGGTATGATAAGGCTATAGTTACTTGCGTGATTGGAGGAAAAAGCCTCTGTATTCCCGATTCAGAACATATTTGAGTCTGTTAAAACGGGATGGGATCTTCATTGGCTAAAAAACCTCCGTTGATGTAATATACACTTTAATGACTTTGTCAAAAGAACAAACACTTATCTTAGTGCCGTAGTTGCAGTATGGTTTCACTTTTGTGTGCCCACAAAAGTGAAACCATACTGCAACTAGGGCACTAAGATAAGTGTTTGTTCTTTTGACATAGTCATTAAAATTATATCTGTATATTACATCAACGGAGGTTTTTTAGCCAATGTAACAAAGAAATAAATCTAGCCAGCCAGCTAGCTTGATGTAGCCAGCTAGATTCTAACCGGCTACCTACCGCCAGCTACATGTAGCCAGGTAAAAGGCAACCGCCAACCGCTACATGTGGCCGGATAGAAGGAAAATAAATACTAACCAACAAAAAAGAACGACAACGAGGAATGAATGCAGGAGGAGCTCATAAGGTTTGCTTGCTTTGTTTTGAGTGTACTGGATGACGGCTGCGCGTGGGAGTGGAAACAGAGCTTAACCTTTTGGTTTCAACCAAGGAGGTTTAACGTAGACTTACATAAGAGGCTTCAACGTTTTGACGTCATGCGTAACCCTTAATCAAACTTCCTGGACCACTCGTCTACGCGCCTTAACTGCCGGTCCTGTGCGTGATGATGTAGTACGTGCCGTGACGGTTGGTGGCGGCGCACGGCAGGGGCGGGAGGATTCGTTTTGTTTTGGCTGGCTTGAAGGGTGACTGTATCACTTGCTGGGGGTATTGCAGACGGTTTGGAAGGAGCAGCTTCGAACCATGGCTAAAGGTACTGAAAACAGCGATGTAGACTGAGGTTTCTGAGTCCTTGGCAGTGTCCATAAATTCTGTGCTACAGGCAAAGTGACCATCGGGACGGTCACCTGTTCTGCCGAGCGCGGTGACTGCAGACTTCTTAGTACATGAACAGAGTGACCCCAGTCCCATGGCACTGTTCTAACATGCTATCTGTATACTTCCTGGCTGTGGCACAGATGGACTTGGGATCTTCAGGGTTGCAGCATCACAAAAGTGATCCCAAATTACATGGCACGGCCAGGTACAGAGTGAGCTGAGATCCCAGTACAGAGTGACGCTGAAGTCCACACCATTCTCTGGATAAGAGTGATTTAGGATCCCCGAGTATTGCGGAAACCAAGACTAAACAGTGGTTCCTGATACTGTTACCCTGGATCTATACCTGATAAGCTGCTGGATCTGAATGTAACTCGCTCCTGAAAAGGTGTGAGCTAAATACTACCTAAATAAATGAATAGGTACTCCAATACTCCCCACAGAGAGAGCTTGGATATCTTAAGCAACATCAGAAAATACGTTAGGAAATCCAGTAGCTAAGGAGTAGTAAGACCAGTGTCGGCAGACTTCTACAGTTTGTGTCCCGGACATGGCAAGCACAGACCAAGTATACATATGTAATATCTCGGGCTGCATTTCGCTTAATATTTTTTGATTGCAATTAATCATACAAAGGTTTTGTTTTATCTATTTATTTCCTGCTGCAGCTCCTTGGGACTCTGGACAAGTCCTTTAACCCTCCATTGCCCCAAGTACATGTACCCCTGTATATAATATGTAAACTGCTTTGTTACCACAGAAAGGTGGTATATTAAATCCCATCCCCCTTCCCTACAGAACTGGTAATCCCCTTCTGTCGCACCCCCAGATCCAATATATCTCCCTTTCTTTTCCTTCCCTCCTCCTCTTCCCTAAGGTCCATTATCTCTCTTTTTCTCTTCCTCCCTCCCATTGTCTAGCATATCTTCCTCCCCCCTCCCCCCAGGTTTGGAATCTGTCCCTCCTCCCCGCTTGTCTGCTTTAAAGGTGGTTTCCGTTGGCAGTGTTGTGCGATATTGAATTACTAGTAAGTAGTTACTGAAATTAACTACTTTATTGATTTATTCAGTAACTAGCACAAAATGACACGGGATGTGGTTGGCCAAACCTCCTTGAAATAATCATCAGGAGATTAAGTTCTTCAATATTCACATTGGGGTTGTATGTAAGATAAATATTTTACCTCTTCAGATACCATAAGGCTTTTACAGTAAGTATTTTATTTATTTGGATTTTGCTCACAACTCTTTTAGTAGTAATTCAAGGTGAGTTACATTCAGGTACACTGGGGATTTCCCTGTCCCTGGAGGGATACCTGAGGCAATGGAGGGTTAAGTGACTTGCCCAAGGTCACAAGGAGCAGTAGTGGGATTTGAACCTGGTACCTTTGGATGTCAAGACCAGTACTCTAACCACTAGGCCACTCCTCAACTCCTAATTCTTGGCAGTGGTATGAGTAAAGGAAAAGCAATTTGTTAACTAAGCAGGTAACTAAGCAGTTCAGTTACTTTCATAAATGAGTAATTTAATTACTTTAAGCTGAGAAGTAACTAGTACCTGTGATTAATTACTTTTGAACAGTATCTAGCACAATACTGTCTGTTGATCCCCAGCAATATTGCAGGTACGCTGTCCGCTCCAAAGCGTTCCCTCGGGCACATCCCACATTTGACCAGGCTGCAGGCAGCGTATGTGCAACACTGCTGCTGCTACTGCTGAGGACCAACTGAAGACTGCCTTTAAGGTAGACTGTCATTGGAGGGGGGTGTGATGTTGAATTAGGGTGGAGTGCAAGATGTTGGATCACACAGAGGACAGGGGTTGGGAGTTGAAGAGAGCAGAAGAGATAATTGGAGGAGACAGAAGACTGTGCAACTTGATAAATCTTTTAATCACAATTAATAATGAATGCATTAATTGCAGGGTTAATTGCGATTAACTTGCATCCCTAGTAATATTGTTTCCTATCATATGCTCAGTTTGTCTTGTTGGGCAAACTGGATAGAGAGTGTGGATATTTATCTGTCATTATCTACTTTGTTACTTTTTCACTGTGAGGGTGGTGGATGCCTGGAAATACTCTTCCTTTCGATGTACTGGGGATAAAAATGGTGAAGAAATTCGAAAAGGCTTGGATAATAGAGGATCCTTTATATGGGAAGAGGAGGGAATGAAAGTATTAAGTATTTCTACTCAAAGTAAAACATACATTTATCTATTTGGATTTAGCTCATGCCCTTTTCAGTAGTTGCTCAAGGTGAGTTACATTTAGGTACTCTAGGAATTTTCCCTGTCCCTTTTATAATCCTGAAGCAATGGAGGGTTAAATGACTTGCCCAAGATCAAAATGAGCAGCAGTGGGATTTGAACCAGGCTTTTCTGGTTGTCAGCCAGTGAGTCATACAAAAGAAAAACAAAAGCATAGAGGGGAGTAACCGTCATGGAGTGGCATGTGCAACCCTGGCCATCTCTCTGGGCAAACTGGATGGACCATGCTGGCCTTTATCTTTCATCATGTACTAAGTTACAATGGCAAATACTATCTGCAGTCTTTTTGGCCACATCTGTTGTGCTGTTTTGCCAGCAGTGCTTGGGCACGGTCTAAGCTATGACCTTCTGATAACACCCTCTCAGGCATGGTCCATTGCTGAGTCCCAGGGCACTACTCAAATACATACTGGCCTTTGCATTAGCCACCTATGACAATGAATTCCCTGCTCCTCTCTTACCCCCACTTTCTGGGTGTGAGAGTACTCATGATTTTACCCTGCATTGCTTGGGCACAAATTAACCATCTGGCTTATTCCTTGTGCTTTGATTAGGCATAGGTTGATAACTCTCACTTCTGAAGTGTCTGGATACAGGTCATCCTTCACTGACCAGGTGGCATAAAAACTAATGTCTACTGGATACAGTTGAACCTGTTCTTACTTTTTATATCATATGATGATATGTGCATGGATTATTTCTTTGGTACTTAAACTATGACTGAATGATGCTGTGGCCTTTTTCTTCTCTTGGTAGTGTGGCAACACCCATTTGTAAATATTTTCAAACATGTCAAAGTAGAAGAGTGGAAGAGGTCGACCAAGGAAGGAGATGTAATTGCTTTCATGGTAAGATACTGCCACATGATATCAGCCTAGCAGGGAAATCCAGCTAAGATAATATATTGTGGTGTTTGGTAGTCAGTTCACAAAATCACCTTCCAAGTAGTCAAGTACAATAAATTTATACAGAAAAAATATTTTGACCATCAGCATCAGGGCTATAATGCCAATTCAGCCAAATACAAAAGCTCATGGCTTGCCCAGTATATGTTTCATCACTGGTCATTCAAGTGTATAACAATAAAGTGAAATGAAATAAAACTTATCTGAGTGAAAGAAAGGAAGCAGCAATGCAATCGTGTTTCAAGCGGTGGCTCCGCTTCAGGGTGCGCTATCACTGACCCAGTCAATACTTTCAAAGGTAATGATTGTGTCAGTGGTGGCAAAAGAAAATGCACCCTGAAGCAGAGCCCGCGCTCAAAACACGATTGCATTGCTGCTTCCTTTCTTTCACTCAAGTTTTATTTAATTTCACTTTATTGTTGTACATTTGAATGACCAATGATGAAACGCATACTGGGCAAGCCATAAGCTTTTGTACTTGGCTGAATTTTCATTATAGCCCTGATGTTGATGGTCAAAATATTTTTTTTTA
The DNA here is from genome assembly GCF_901765095.1 of Microcaecilia unicolor. Classification (NCBI taxonomy): domain Eukaryota; kingdom Metazoa; phylum Chordata; class Amphibia; order Gymnophiona; family Siphonopidae; genus Microcaecilia; species Microcaecilia unicolor. Next base: position 51,045,809 of record NC_044038.1, read on the forward strand.
CTGTATAGATTTATTGTACTTGAAAGGTGTTTTTGTGAACTGTCCATTTCCTACACCCAGTTCTAATGTTTTTGTATATTGGTAGTGTTTGCAGTGACATATGCTGTATCACTAACTGGACCAATTCTGACTAGGCTTTTCCACCTGTTTGTTGGGTTACCCCTCCATTGGTAGGCTAAACTGTGGTCTAGGTTGCCTTTCACCATCTGGACCAGGTCATATAACATTAGTTGTTGTTATGGATTTTAGAAGGAGGATGCACTAAGTGGGGTTTATTCAATAACATGTTTCTCCATAGATACAGAAAGTGGGAAAGTCTGGCTGGATAGACTGTCTGACTGTCCAGTCAGATTTTTACTGTCAGACCTCTGAATGTTTTAGTGCTTCTTTTTATTCACTGACACTTCTGTATTGCCCATTCAAAAACAGCTCAAGATGTGTTAAAAAACACATTTGTTTCTTCCACTTGGGGTGTGCTTTGTAGATCTACATTGAGCTTGTACTTCCAGCAGCATGCTCTTTGCTCTGTTTTCTCTGTTCTGTGTTTCTATCCAGTTAACTGACAAGGTAATGTATCATCTGTTTCAGATTCTCTTTGAAAATGCAGTTGTGAAGAGGATTAGCCTAGTGATTAAAGCACTGAACCATGCTTTAGAATTCCATAGGTTAACACTTGTGTGTATTACCTTAGGCAAGCTACTATGTCAGCCTGGGTATTTCGAATACAATTGAAAATGAAGCATTTTGTTTTCACTGAGCTCTCCTAGAAAGAAAAAAAATGCTTCTCATTTTGGATTTGTTTCATGCTTTTTCAACTGTTAGAGTACAAATCATGTTACTCTAGATCTGGGTCTACATCATGACTAGGTGCCTGCATGACTAGGTTAGTTTGTGGCAATGAACCCAAAGAACAGGAAAGCAAGCGTGGTCTGGCCCTTGATTCCAAAGCTTCCTGTACTGCTTCTAAAGCTTCACATTGAGGAATAGAGGTGTACAATGCGCATACATCCAATGATGCTAATATTGTAGTGTTGGAAAGTTCCACCTTTTTTATTTGGTTCAAAAAATCGGTGGAATCTTTTATATATGCCGGTATTTCTTCCACCAAAGGACGCAGAAAGACGTCTACATATTGGCAAATACGTTCTGAGATAGAATTACGTGCTGAGACTATAGGTCTTCCTGGAGGTCTTTCTAGGTTTTTGTGAATTTTTGGGACTGTATACAAAATAGGAATCTTGGCCTTAAAATGACAGAGAAAATTACTTTCTTTAGATGTCACAAATCCTGCTTTCATTGCACCTTTTGTCAAACTTTGCAGCTGGGCTAGAATATCCAATGAAGGATCCTCCTCCAGAAGTTGATACGTGGATTCGTCCTGTAGCTGGCTGTAAATTTCTTCCATATAATATTCTTTAGATAAGATAACTATGGCTCCGCCCTTATCCGCACGGCGGATTACTATGGAAGGTTCTTTTTTTAACTTTTGTAAAGCTTTCCATTGCTTAATTGACATGTTGTGCCATGTTTTCTGATGCTCTTGCTCCATTTGTTCAATTTCCATAAGCACCAATTGCCGAAATATTCCAATCGTGGGATCTATAGGCCCTGGAGGCGTCCACACACTCCGAGCTGCACAGTTTGAAAATGAATGCCGTGAATCTTCATTCGTGCCAAAATATGTTCTTAACTGTAATACTCTAATAAATTTTTCAAAATCCACGCGAAATTGAAAAGGATGATGTTTCCTAGTAGGTATAAACGATAGACCATTCTGTAACGTGGTAAGCATGGCAGGGGGCGCTGACCTCTGGAAGGTGCCACAAGCCATGCTTACTGCCGCCGGGTGGCTTACAGTTCCAGCAACAGGCAGCTCTTGGTCACCACCTGCCCGCCCTCAGCTCCCACAACAGCTCTCCTTTTGTTCCTGCCGCCCTGTGTATAAATCTTTTATTTTACCTCAGTTGCAGCGGCGGCAGCGAAAGCAGCAGGCTCGCCTTCCCTTCCCTCTCAGTGTCCCACCCTTGCGGAAACAGGAAATTACATCAGAGGAAGGCGGGACACTGAGAGGGAAGGGAAGTCTGGAGACAAGCCTGCTGCTTTCACTGCCGCCACTGCAACTTGAGGTAAAATAAAAGATTTAAATACAGGGCAGCAGGAACAAAAAGGGGGATGTTGCAGAGAAGAGGGCGGGCAGGTGGGGCTGGGGTTGGAACTGGAACTCGGGGGCTGAAAAGGGGGCCTGTGGGGGCTGGGGCGAGTCACTGGACATGGGAGGGAAGGATAGGGGGCACAGGAGAGTTGCTGGACATGGATGGGAGGGGAGGACGGGAGAGAGGAGAAATCGCTAGATATGGAGGGGAAGGGAAGAGAATCGCTGGACATAGATGGGAGGGGAGGATGGGGTCAAAGGAGAAATGCTGGACATGGATAGGAGGGGAGGGCAGAGGAGAATCGCTGGAGATGGAAGGGGACAGGGGAGAGAGGAGAATTACTGGATATGGATGGATGGAGGAGAGAGGAGAGTTGCTGGACATGGATGGCTGGAGGGGAGGGCAGTACAAATGCTGGACATGGATGGAGGGGATGGAAGACAGGAAGGAGATGCACATGGATGGAGGGGAAGGGAGAGAGGAGAAATGCTGAGCATGGATGGGAGGGGAGGACAGGGAAGAAAGGAGAAATGTTGAACAGGGTGGGAGGGAAGGAAAGACAGAGGAAGGAGATGGAGGGGAAGAGAGAGAGAAGAAATGCTGGACATGATGGAGGGGAGGAAAGACAGAGGAGGAGAAGCACGTGAATGGAGAGAGAGGAGAAATTCTGGACATGAATGAAGGGGAGGAAAGACAGGAAGGAGATACATGGATGGAGGGGAGAGAGGAGAAATGCTGGACATGGATGGAGGGGAGGAAAGACAGAGGGAGTAGATGTTATTTTTCTTTTCCTATACTGGTGTAATATTTTCAATGATGCCTGTTTATATACGCTATGGCTGGTAAAAGGAGTGTGGCTACTGTAGGGGCAGAGCCATAGTGATCCCACATCTGGATGGGTAGGGGGTGCCGACTAATAGACTGCAGGAGGGCGCCAGAAACCTAGCATCCAATAGCAAAGATGGGAAAAATTGCCGGAAGTAACAAAAACATAGCTCTCTAGACCGAGCAAATGAGGAGAGGACAAGAAAAAACACCTCGCGCGGAAAAAGAAGAACTGAAGAGAACCACGTTCATGCGATGGGCAGGAAGGCACTCGCGCATGCAAGGTGAAGCGCAGCTCGCGCTTCGCAAAGCTCTTTTTTTAGCTATGGCAAAATTTTGGACTGGGCGACGCGGATAGGTGTCGCCCACTTGTGAGAATTATAAGCTTGCTTGTCCTCGGAGAAAGAAAATTATCAGGTAAGAAACAGAATTTTTCCTTTTCAGTTGGGGCCGGAGGGACCAGTTATGGGGACTTCAAGAACCTGACTGTCAGTATTGCTGTTCTTGCAGGCACTGGTGGTTGTAAAGGAAGCACAGGCTTGCTGTCTACACCAACTTTTATGTGACACAGCTCCCGCCTCTTGTGGACACAACATTGTTTCCCAGCATACTGGTTGAGAACCACTGCTCTAGGGTATACATGTTCAGGTCTTCAAGTCTCTTCTCATGCTGTCTTTTGTCGCAAATCACATACCCTTAAGTATGGTCTTCAGCTGGTCTTCTGAGTATCATCTGAGTAGTGAAGTGGAGATGAAGCCTGATTGGAATGGGCCCAAAGCATTTGTACTCTGTGGAATATTGGACAGCTGTACTTGTACAGCTTTTTCAATGATCTTGCCTAGGAATGATAGATTTGAGACTGGTTGATAATTTTCCAGCTTCTTTGTATCCAGGTAGTGTATTTTTTAAGGTTGGCCTGATTTTATAAGGTATTTCTTGTTTTAAACAGGTAGATGACATTCAGCTAATGGTGTGTTCATAAGGGGCTGGATACGGTTCAGTAGCTTGCATTTGACCTGTTTGACTATGCAGGAGGGACTGGGGCCCTTGTGGCATTTTGCTGGAAACTGAGGAATACTAGTGGTTTACCCAGGGCCGTGCCTAGGGTCTCTGGTGCCCCCCTGCAGACTATCAGTTGGTGCCCCCCCCTGCAGACTATCAGTTGGCGGCGGCGCCCCCCCCCCCCCCCCCCGTGAAAATGATCGCTTACCACTTGCCACACTGACAGGAATTGTCAGCAATATTCTTAGAAACAAATTGCTATACATTGCAAAATAAGATAGCAGATGTAAATTCTCAAAGTGGACATATTCCAAACACTAAAATGAAAATAAAATGATTTTTTTCTACCTTTATTGTCTGGTGACTTTCTTTTTCTGATCATGCTGGCCCAGTATCTGATTCTGCTGCTATCTGTCCTCTTAACTCCGTTTCCAGGGCTTCCTTTCCATTTATTTCTTTCCTTTCCTCCTTTCTTTTTCATTTCTGGTCCTCAGCTTCTGCCTATTTTATTTTATTTATTTTTTTATTTATTGCATTTGTATCCCACATTTTCCCACCTTTTTGCGGGCTCAGTGTGGCTTACAATACGATATGAAAGATGGAAATATAATTTGTTACAACTTGGTTATGGATTACATTGTGAAGAGTTATACAAGACAATCAAAGTGTTGTTAAGGAATATAAACACTGGAACCAAACCTTGAAACATTGGAAGGAGACAGTGGGAGGTTAAAAGGGCATTATGTATGGTATACATATTTCTGTGAGTAAAGGTATGAGTGAGGTGAGACTACGGGGGATGAGAGTTCAGAAGTGGATGTATTGATGCATTAGTGAACAGTGAGTGTGGACTTTATGTGTTTTGCTTCTTTCCGTAGATTTTTTCAAAAAGATGGGTCTTCAATAGTTTGCGGAAGGAGGTTTGCTCGTGGATCGTTCTCAGGTTGCGCGGCAGTGCATTCCAGAACTGCGTGCCCATATGAGAAAAGGCTGACGCGTGTAGCGTCTTGTATTTTACGCCCTTGCAATTAGGGAAGTGTAGGTTGAGGAAGGTTCTGGATGATCTTTTGGCGTTTCTGGGTGGTAGGTCTATTAACTCAGACATGTAGGCTGGAGCTTCGCCGTGAATGATTTTGTGGATTAATGTGCATACTTTAAAAGTAATGCGTTCCTTGAGTGGAAGCCAGTGTAGCTTCTCTCGTAAGGGTTTTGCACTTTCATATTTTGATTTTCCGAAGATGAGTCTGGCTGCTGTATTCTGGGCTGTTTGAAGTTTCCTCAGTATTTGCTCTTTGCAACCTGCGTATAGTGAGTTGCAGTAATCCAGATGGCTTAATACGAGGGATTGCACTAGGCAGCGAAAGACAGATCTTGGGAAGAATGGTCTTATTCTTTTCAGTTTCCACATGCAGTAGAACATCTTTTTGGTTGTATTGTTTGCATGAGTTTCGAGTGTTAAGTGGCGGTCGATAGTGACTCCAAGGATTTTTAGCGTTTCTGAGATTGGAAGGTTTAATTTTGGTGTGTTTATGGTGGTAAATTCGTTCGTGTTGTATTGGGAGGTGAGTATCAGGCATTGAGTTTTTTCTGCATTTAATTTCAGACGAAATGCATTTGCCCATGTGTTCATGATGTGTAGACTTTGATTTCGTTATAGATTTCTTTGATGTCCTGTTTGAAAGGGATGTATATTGTTACATCATCGGCGTATATATATGGGTTGAGGTTATGGTTTGATAGGAGTTTTGCCAAAGGGATCATCATTAGGTTGAAAATGGTTGGTGAGAGGGGTGATCCTTGTGGTACTCCACATTCAGGTGTCCATGCATTAGATGTGGTTGAATTTGATGTAACTTGATACGAACGCTGTGTTAGGAACCCCTTGAACCAGTTCAGGACATTTTCTCCAATGCCAAAATATTCAAGTATGTGTAATAGAATTCCGTGGTCAACCATATCGAAGGCACTTGACATGTCAAATTGTAGGAGGAGTATATTGTTTCTGGTTGCTATTATTTGTTTAAATTTAGTCATAAGGGTGACTAAGACCGTTTCTGTGCTATGATTTGATCGGAATCCTGATTGGGCATCATGCAGTATTGAGTGTTTGTTTAGGTAGTTTGTGAGTTGTTTTGTTACCATTCCTTCAGTTATTTTGGTTATTAGTGGTATGGATGCTACTGGTCTGTAATTGGTTATTTCGCTCGTGCTTTTCTTTGTGTCTTTAGGAATTGGGGTGAGTAAGATTTTTCCTTTTTCTTTTGGGAAAAGTCCGTTTTGTAGCATGAAGTTTACGTGGCTCGTTAGGTCTATTATGAATTGTTGAGGAGCAGATTTCATGAGGTTATTTGGGCAAATGTCTAGTTTGCAGTGGGATTTGACAAATCTTTTAAGTGTTTCAGAGATGAGGTCTTCTGATAGTAGTTCGAATTCGGTCCAGGTTCTGTCTGCTGGGTATGTTCCTTCTTCTGGATCTAGACAATCTAGAATTGTGGCGTATTCAATAGGGCTAGCGGGTATTTTGAGTCGTAATTGTATAATTTTCTCCTCAAAGTATTTTGCAAGGTTGTCTACATCTGGTATGTCTTTGCCGTTGTTTATGACTGGTGTGGTGTCTAACAGTTTGTTCACAAGGTTGAAGAGTTTATGTGTGTCTTTGTAGTTTGGTCCTATTATTGTTTTGTAATGTAGTCTTTTAGTCTGTTTTATGGTATATTTGTATTTTCTCCGATGCAATTTCCAGGCGTTTAGTGTTTGTTCGTCTCTCTTTTTGTTCCATACGCGTTCTAGTTTTCTGACTTGTGTTTTAAGTATTTTCAGCTCATCGGTGAACCATGGATTTGATTTTTTCCTGTGCGATGTTCTGGTTTGGATTGGGGCGATTTTGTCTAGTGTTGTTGTGCATACATCGTCCCATTCTTGGAGGAATTGGATGGTGTCAGCATTTGTTGACCATTCGTTCTGGTAGATCTGTTGCCAGAATATTGTGGGGTCTATTTTTCCTCTCGTTGTGTATGTTGTTCGTTCATGTTTTTTGATTGTGTTTATGTGTGTTTTTCGCCAGCAGAGAGAGACATTTGCTTTATGGTGGTCTGACCATAATGTAGGTGTCCATCTTGTGTCGGTGAGTATGATTGTTGAGTCCGGTTCGAATTTGCTTGTTATGATACCTAGTGTGTGTCCTTTTTTGTGTGTTGGTTGCGTGTTGGGTGCTTGCAGATCCCAGAGTTTTAAGAATTCTTTGCATTCTCGTGTGCTTGGTGAGGTATCATCTTCTAGGTGTAGGTTGATGTCACCTATTATAAGGATGTTTGAGGCAGATACACAGGAGTTCGAGATGAAGTCCATAAGTTGCGTTTGGGAGTCTTGCCATTTTCCTGGTGGTCTGTAGAATAGGATTGTGTTCAGGTGTCCTATTAGGTTTGGGTGATTAATCCTTGTCGATGCAATTTCAAGTTGTGGTGAGGTGGATTCACCCATAATTGTGATGGTGAATTCGGGTTTGTAAATTATGGCTGTTCCGCCTCCTCTTTTTCCATTTCTTCATCCATGTGCAGTTTTTCTCCTCTCTTCCTTTTCCCTCATTTCATCTCTCTTCCCTCCCCTCTATGTCCAGCAGTTTCTCCTCTCTCCCTGAGCCCTGCCCTCCCATCCATGCTCCTCCGTCCCCTGCCCCCTCCATTAATCCCTATCCAGCAATTCCCCTCTCTCCCTGAGCCCTGCCCTCCCATCCATGCTCCTCTGTCCCCCTCCATTAATCCCTATCCAGCAATTCCCCTCTCTCCCTGAGCCCTGCCCCTCCCATCCATGCTCCTCTGTCACCCTCCATTAATCCCTATCCAGCAATTCCCCTCTCTCCCTTCCATGACCCCCCTCGCATCCATGCTTCTCGCTCCCATGTCCCAGTTGGCCTGGCCCGCCCTCTTCTCCCCTCCCCCTTCGCATCCATGCTCCTCTCTCCCCTGCCCTCCCGCTCCCATTGTTCAACTGCCCACCCTCTTCTCTCCCCCCAACATCCCTTTTCTTTTTTTTCTTTTTAAATTTACCTCCGTGGCGGTCTAGCAGCGCAGCGTCAGTGAAGGAGGCGGCGCTCCCGACGTCTCTAGCCTTCCCTTCGCTGTGTTCCGCCTTACGTCAGAAGAAGGCGGAACACAGCGAAGGGAAGGCTAGAGACGTCGGGAATGCCGCCTCCTTCACTGATGCTGCGCTGCTGGACCGCCACGGAGGTAAATTTAAAAAGAAAAAAAAGAAAAGGGATGTTGGGGGGAGAGAAGAGGGCGGGCAGGTGAACAATGGGAGCGGGAGGGCGAGCGAGGTGAGCATGGTGCGGCGGTGCCCCCCTGCCATGCTTACCCCGCTTACCGTGTTGGCACGGCCCTGGGTTTACCTCTTGTTCCATATCCCAGATTTCACTCTATCCTCCTGTCTATTTGGAGCAGCTCCTGTGACTCTCTAATAAACAGCACAGCAAGTTTCAATTACTTAAGCTCCTGATAAGGTGCCTCTTTGCAGGTCAGAAGGTCACTCCCTCTCATCCCCTCTGTGGCAGAGCAAATTTATGTACAGCAACCCTTGAGAATCTTGTTCACTAAATACCAGCAGCTTTATGGTTTTGTGAGGGGGAGAAGTTGGCACCTGGTGCAGCAGCTTGTTGCTGGACTCCAGACAGAAGGAGCTATTACTGGGCTTAATGTAAGTTGATGGTATCAGGTTACAGAGGGATTGAGCTGCTATTGCAACCTTAGATTGCCTCTTGAGAGTAGAACTGCCACTATGATGTAAAGCAGCCTCTGGTTGTTGAACATGGGTATAAAGGAGCTACCAGTGTGGTCCTTGACTGCCTCTTGCAATTGGGCTTCATAGAGAAGGAGCTGTGTGTGCAGTCTGAGCAGTCTGGTTTAAGGCTTCTTATAAAACATTGGCGTTCCTTTTTCATAAGTCTCTGTTGTAATGCTTACAGTCAGTAACACGCATCATGGGTACTTTGTCTTAATTCCCATATAATGTTATCAAAAACTTGATTTGAACTCATGATTTAACATGGCTCCCTTTTCAGAAAAGGTACTACATCTTAATGTTGGGATATTTTTGGTTCCACACCATATTGATGTCTCTTGACTGTGCATGAGAATGGAAAGAAATGTCTGGGCGATTTGGGACATTTCCATTAGGGCTTAGCTGAATGTGAGAAGAGGACAAGGAATCCAGATGGACCTGCTTAGGATGTCTGTGACAGCTCAGCTTTAGACAAGAGGAAGTATGTGCCTGTGGAATGAGGGGTGCTGTATTATGGTGGGGGTGGCTTGGAACCTTTCCCCCATATTAACACTGTAGTCAGCTTTTACATTAAGCAGTGGTTGCAGTTTTTACTTGTATACCCAGATACTTAGTGCTGAGCTGTACCTAGATATGCTACTGAGTATCTGAGTATAAAGCGGCTATTTTACTGTCTTAAGTTGTCCAGATAGTTATCTGGGTACCGGCAGTGAATGATGGAGATACCCAGATAATGTGTAGCTTAGCCCCCAGACCACCCTTCTCCAGATAATGCTGCTGAAATAAAGAGAATGACACTTATCTGGGTAGGAGCCAATCTACCCAGGTAGCCGCCACTGAATATGATCTCTTTGTCTTTTTCACTGTGTGTTTGCTTTCTGCAGGACAAGAGGCTGAAGAGTACAGTGTATCGTATCCGGGGATCCATTCCTGCCAGCAACTATATTCAGCTGCCCAAGACTGGCTCACAATCCCTGGGACTGACTGGTCGCTATCTATACCTACTCTTCAGGCCCATCCCAGGCAAGCACTTCGTTGTCCACCTGGATGTGACCACGGAGGTGTGTGAGAGGAGTGTTGCACTTCGTGATGTGAGGGCCTGGCTAGGTGCAGCGTCGTACTTTGAATTCACCTGTGTGGTGAATCGGGAGCAGAGCTGTAGCACTGATGGGGTTACTGTTTGCAATTTTATTAATAAAGTGCTTGCCATACTGTAGGAGATTGTTTTTTTTTAAATGATGCTGCAGTTCTTCTTAGGTTCTTTAGGGCATCTTAGAGATGAAAGGACAAGGTTGACTGTACATCAGCTTGGGGGTGTCAAGCCACAGTCCCACTTACAAGTTAGGAGGCTCACAGGAAAAAAGTAGAACTGAAAATTAATGCTGGGTCCATGTCATGATGCTGGTGCTGCTAGTGCCAACACTGATATTTACTGAGGACAGTTTTAAAAAAGCCATGTGCCCCTATAAATAGACTTCTTTGAAAACTGCTCACCCAGTCTATGATGATCCACACTATCTGCAATTTTGTGGATGCAGTCCTAGGGCAGGGTTAGGCATTTTCAAACCATGTGCATCGATCTCACCAGAAAAAGTATATAGACAAAGATCTAGTTCAAACCTCTGTGGGTAATTTTTTTCCTTGGGGAGCTTTCAGTGGTAAATACATGTAAAGTACCCCTGATCTTTGCACTTGCCTATACTTTGTCAAACATTTGTAGCACTGAGTGACGCAATGTGTACCTCAGCTTGTGAGGCTGTCAGTGGCACCTGAGTGGTCTCTACTTCACACTTTCATCACACTGCAACATTCCTGGAACATGCAAAACAGAGCTTATTTTCATACTATGATTTTAGAGAAAGTTAATTAAACAAAGCATAACAAAACAAATCCCAGAATTATTGAAGGTGAAAATATTTCAAACCCCAAAATACACCAATACCAAAAAGAGATTTTAATAGACTGCTTTTGGAGAGCACTTCATGGCTTGTCTTCTAGGAATATGCTTTTATTTGTGCTCCTTCAGGCCAGTTGCTGTTTTTTCCAGTCCTTGTTTGCCTTTGAGACACTGATATAGCCCAGTTCTTGTTGGATCAAGTGGAGGAGTGGCCTAGTGGTTAGGGTGGTGGACTTTGGTCCTGGGGAACTGAAGAACTGAGTTCGATTCCCACTTCAGGCACAGGCAGCTCCTTGTGACTCTGGGCAAGTCACTTAACCCTCCATTGCCCCATGTAAGCCGCATTGAACCTGCCATGAGTGGGAAAGCGCGGGGTACAAATGTAACAAAACAAAACAAAAAATCTCAACTGGTCCCCCTTCTTAGCAGTGCATGAATGAGAAACTCTCTTAGGTCCAACCATCCAGGCTCTGTGATCCTGTGACTAGTTCTCATGTTTTTTCTCCAGCTGAGTAATCCTGCTCCTCTTTTTCTTCCTTAGGATGGCCAGGTCATTCGCATCTCCTTCTCCAACCTTTTCAAGGAGTTCAAGTCTACAGCCACCTGGCTTCAGTTTCCATTCATCTGTGGAGCAGTGAAGGGATCAGTGTATGAGAGCACAGCACGGACAGCCAAGCAAGGTGTAGTTAGGAGGAACACAAGTACCATTTAAGGAAGTCATCTATTTAAAAGTTTTGTTATCGTCTGAGACTAGCAAACCAAATTAGTCACTTCCTGGAGTCAATGTTCAAAGTGAAACAGATCCTGGCCAGTTAAATCACTTGTTCTGGGCCACTGGTCATATTCGGCGATTTCTGGAGGGGGAGTCAGTACTTGGCTGATTTAGTGCTAATATTCAGCTCTTAACTGGCCTAGGTAACTGCATAAATAGGGCTGCATAAAAGTCAGTCCTATTTTTATGTGGTTCACCATAGCGGGTTAAGTGCTGAATATCAGACTTAACCAGCAGTGTTTTTGCCGACTTGGTATACCTTGTAAATTCAATACCAGAGCCTGGACATAGCCCAGCATTGTGTTTCTGGGGATAAAGCCAGCGGCGGTCAGCAAAATGCTGGTCGTCGCTGGCTGAATGTTAGGCTTCTGTTTTTATTTTCCATCTAAAACCTAATCTTGCCTCCTTTGGCCATTAACCTGTTATATTTGTGGTATTTTTTTAAGGGAACTGTTTGAGGCAATATATTGTATAGCTAATATATAGTTGTAGATTGTTGCTTACTGTCTTAGAGCCATTTACCTGCCACATGCTGCTTTGGCTGGAACCGCATGTGGATGAAAGTCTTCAGTCTCAGTTGCAGTGATCAGACATTCTAGTGACACAGCAAGTCCTGAGCTTAGCTCTTGGAATGCTGCATCAGTGTTCAGTGACATGGAGGTTAACTGCTGACTCTTTTCTGGATTTGTGCATATAGATCTGGTGGGTCCTGCACCAGTGGGAGCCCGTTGGACCTGCCTCCTGCTTGACCTGCATTACATCCTCTCCATGTATCTGAATCGTCGCTACAGCCATCTGAAAAACATCAAACTGTGCTCCAACTTGCTAGTGAAAAACTTGTTCACTAGTGACCTGCTCTTTGAACCAGGTTAGGTGCCAGAGGATGAGGTGGGGAAGAGTAGCCACAGGAAGAGGTTGGTTGGTTTGTCTGCACAAGTGAAAAAGAAGTAGGTGTGCTTTATCTGTCTGCCCTTCCAACCATTATATAATCTGGCATTTATCCATACAGACCTCTGCTGATCATTATAATCCAGAGGTTTATCCAGTGTAGCCTTTCTTCTCGGAGGACAAGCAGGCCTTCTTCTCAGATCATCCGATGGAACCCAATATGGGTGCTGACTAGCAATTGAAGTAGAAAGTTCTAGCAGCGTCCATTGTGTGTGTGCGGGTGCCTTCCTGTCCAATGCTTGAGTGCAGGTCCTCCAGTTTTCTTTTTTCCATGGTGCCGAGAGGACGTGTTCATGTGTGCTGTCCTCACGCTGTGCTTTTTAATTTCCTCGGCGTCCCTCTTGACTGGCACAGATGGGTTATTAGGCTACTCTCTTTTACCAGCAGATAGAGACTGAGAACACACTGAACTTCAAGACACTTTATATGTGGGCTGTGCAGTCCCTTGGAATTCAGTCAGTTCTCAGTCTCAGCAGATGGTAGCAGTGGTAAGTCTGTGCAGTCCCTTTTCTCTCTAACCCTCCCCCCCCATCACCACCAAAAACCCCCCCCAAACAAACTAATAACGTAAAGAGACTTAAATAAATCAGTACAACAAGACCTTGGCAAGAGGAGATCATGGTTTTTATCCCATTGTTTCTTAACAAAACAGGGAGTTTACTTACGTTTCTTCCTGCTTGCTTGACTGGGTTGAGACATAAGTACATAAGTATTGCCATACTGGGAAAGACCAAAGGTCCATCGAGCCCAGCATCCTGTTTCTAATAGTGGCCAATCCAGGTCACAAATACCCGGCAAGATCCCAAAAATGTACAAAACATTTTATACTGCTTATTCCAGAAATAGTAGATTTTCCCCAAGTCCATTTAATAACAGTCTATGGACTGTTGGGGATCAGTGTATGGGGTCTGTGTTTCCCTGGGGCACACACTCGTGTGATCTGTGTTCACTTCAGGTTAGCTTAGCTGGCCTTCTCTGCCTCGTGGCAGACAGGCAGCTTTGAGCTGGAGGTGTCTGCCTGCAGCAGTCAGTGCTGCCTTGAAGATTTCTAATAAAACAGGAAAAAAAAAAAGCAACGAGAGAGTAGATTCATATAGCAAAGCAGGGCCTTCCGCCTAGTTAGCAATCCAAGTTTTTTTTTTTGGGCTGCTCCTGCGAGGGTCTGTCTTGAGGGATCGCGTGTCATGGCAGCTCCGCATTTGAAGCACTGCCCATTCTATCAGTGTCGTGGCTTGAATACGGTGGGGGTATGCTGTTTTTGCTCTGAGCGTGAGTAGGGGCTGGCCTCACTTCTGTTGTCTTCAGGGTCAGCTCCATTGTGCTCTGCTGCGGCGCCATGTGTAAGCTCCAAGGTGCAGGTGATGATGGAGTAGAGCGGACAGATGTGAAGCGTTTGTTTACACTTTCAAACAACAAAACCAGGGGACACAAGATGAAGCTAGAATATGGTAGATTTAAAACAAAATAGGAGAAAGTTTTTCTTTACTCAGCGTGTAGTTAGACTCTGGAACTCGTTGCCGGAGAATGTAGTGACAGCAGCTGGCCTTACGGAATTTAAAGGGTGGTTTGGACAGATTCCTGAGGGAAAGGTCCATTGAACATTATTATTATTTTTTTTTTTGGGGGGTGGGGGTGGGGTTGCCGGGTCCTTGAAGCCTGGATTGGCCACTGTCAGAGACAGGATGCTGGGCTTGATGGACCCTTGGTCTTTTCCCAGTATGGCGGTGCTTATGGCACCAGTTTCGGCGGTAACCGCCACCATTTTGGATGCCTTGCCCATTCCGGACCTCATCCTGCGACTGGAGCTGGTGGTGTCTGAGGGAGTCTGTGGTTTCTGCCTCGGGACATTCTGCAGAATCCTGCCCACATTTTGTTTGGAACAAGCAAGCCCACCACCTCAAAAAAACAAAGCAAACAAGCTAAGTGTAATTTTTCATCTACACGTTAGAACTTTTGAATCATTTGCTAAGCAAAGGCAATCTGTTCTATAGGTAAGATGGTTAGGGTTTTGTGCTGTGATGGCAGGATGGTGACATTACAAATTTTGATTCTTGACTGCGGTCATGTGTAATGCGCCGAACACTGAGCACAAGTCACGTTATATAATTAGTGATGACAAAAAAATATTTATAAAAATGTTATAGAAAGATAGAGTACGAGGTTTCTTCTCGAGTTTATGATTTTCAAAGATTAAGAAACCGAAAATTTATGAAAACCCAGACTATTTGGATTAAATTTTAACTGCCAGACCCTTGACCATTCTTAACGTTTGGAGGTCCCTTCTCATGGTTTCTACTCCCTCCAGGGTATCCACTCTATTGGGCATCTTCGTGTCATCCACAGGCAAATTTTTCCTTCTATTCCTGAAGTAATGTCTCTCACAAGTATATTAAACAGAATTGGCCCCATCACCGACCCCTGAGGCACTCCACTAACCTTCTTATCCTCTGAGCAGGTTCCATTTACCACCACCCTCTACCACCTGTTGTCAACCAGTTTCCTATCCAGTTCATCACTTTGGGTCCTCTTAGCTTATTCATGAGTCTTCTGTGGGGGACCATATCAAAGGCTTTGCTGAAATTGAAGTAGATTACATCTAGCGCATGTCTTTAATCCAATTCTTTGGTCATCCAGTCGAAGAAATCAAAAAGATTTGTTTGGCAGGATTTTCCTTTGGTAAAGTCATGTTGCCTCGGATTCTGTAACCTGTTGGCTTCTAGAAAGTTAACTATCCTGTCCTTCTACAGTGACTCCATTATTTTTCCTACCACCAACAGTTCCGGCCATTGAGGAAGATCAGGGCCGTTATTCTATCTATTTCGTGGTTCCCAAGAAGGAAGGCTCCTTTCGGCCCATCTTGGACCTGAAGGGTATGAATTGGGCATTGAAGATCTCGTCCTTCCGCATGGAGACCCTGAGGTCCATCATTGCAGCTGCTCAGCCTGGTGAATTCCTGATGGATCTGGATCTCACTGAAGCTTATTTTTACATTCCCATCTGTCGAGCTCGCCAACGGGCCCTTCACTTCACAGTTTTGGGGAGGCATTATCAGTTTTGTGCACTCCCTTTTGGACTGGCTATGGCACCCTGCATCTTTTCCAAGGTGATAGTGGTCGTGGCGGCAGCGTTTTGGAAGGAGAGAATTCTGGTCTACCTTTGTCTGGACAATTGACTCTGGCAAAATTCTGTCAGGAGAGTGTCTGGGTTATGGCCAAGTTATTCAAGTTCTTCAGGAATTGGACTGGGTGGTCAACCTAGCCAAAAGTTGCTTAGAACCTTCGTATCATTGGTCTGCCTGGGGGTCCAGTTTGACAAGAGGTGAAGCAGAGTATTTCTGCCGGATGCATGCATTCAGAAGCTGCAAGGGCAGATTTTTTGGCTGATCTGGGCCAGGGCTCCTCATGTCCTGGACCGTCTTCAGATGCTTGGCTCCATTGTGGTGGCTCCGGATGTGGTTCTGTGGACCAAGGCTCTCATGTGTCTTCTTTAGACCACTCTCCTTTTGTGGTGGTCCCCTTAATCTCAGGACCTGGAAGTCTGGCTGAATCTGCAGGGGCTGGCAAGGTTCAGCCTGCACTAGTGGATGGTCAACTCCCATTTGTTGAAGGGAGTCAATCTAGAGATGCCAGAGTGGCTGATTTTAACCATAGATACCATTCTGTTCGGCTGGGGGGGGGGGGGGGGGGGGGGCTCATTGCGAAGGACAAGTGGCACAGGGCCGCTAGTCAGTGGAGGAGTCTGGTTGGTCGATCAGTGTATTGGGGATGCGAGTGATTCAGTTGGCGATGTTGGTGTTTCATGATTCTCTCCTTGGACATGCAGTCCAGGTGTTCTTAGACAACGCCATGACTGTGACGTATGTGAATTGTCAGGGGGGCACGAAGAGTCTGTTGGTGGCTCAGGAGGTGGTGCAGATTTTTGCATAGGTAGAAGGTCGCCTAGAGGCTCTCTCAGCCACTCATGTTGCAGGGGTGGACAACATCCAGGCAGACTTTCTCAGTTGAAATCTTCAAGAATCCTGGAGTCTCAGCCGTCTGTCTTTGACCTCATTGTTCGCAAGTGGGGAAGCTTTGTGATGGATCTCTCACAATGCCAAAGTGCCCCGTTTCTTCAGTCAAAGGTGGGACAGTTGGTAGGCAGGGCTGAACGCACTGATCCAGCCTTGGTCTGAGTCCGAGCTTCTGTACATATTACCTCTGTGGCCTCTGCTGGGCCGAATCCTTCAGAGAATAGTAGACATCAGGGACCAGTGGTACTGGTGGTGCCCGATTGGCTTCCTCACAGTCTGGATTTTTTGCAAGTTGGCTTGGATCGAGGCCTCGCCTGGTCTTCGCTTACTACTACTACTACTATTTAGCATTTCTATAGCGCTATAAGGCGTACCAGCACTGCACAAACATAGAAGAAAGACAGTCCCTGCTCAAAGAGCTTACAATCTAATAGACAAAAAATAAAGTAATCAAATCAATTAATGTGTACAGAAAGGAGGAGAGGAGGGTAGGTGGAGGCGAGTGGTTACGAGTCAAAAGCAATGTTAAAGAGGTGGGCTTTCAGTCTAGATTTAAAGGTGGCCAAGGATGGGACAAGACGTAGGGGCTCAGGAAGTTTATTCC
The DNA here is from genome assembly GCF_901765095.1 of Microcaecilia unicolor. Classification (NCBI taxonomy): domain Eukaryota; kingdom Metazoa; phylum Chordata; class Amphibia; order Gymnophiona; family Siphonopidae; genus Microcaecilia; species Microcaecilia unicolor. Next base: position 51,062,795 of record NC_044038.1, read on the forward strand.
AGGCGTAGGGTGCAGCGAGACAGAAGGCGCGAAGTCTGGAGTTGGCAGTAGTGGAGAAGGGAACAGATAAGAAGGATTTATCCATGGAGCGGAGTGCACGGGAAGGGGTGTAGGGAAGGACGAGTGTGGAGATACTGGGGAGCAGCAGAGTGAGTACATTTATAGGTTAGTAGAAGAAGTTTAAGGTGCAAGTAGCGGCTCTTGGCTGTTTTTGTGGTCGTTTGTCTGGGAAGTTGCTTGCAGTTCATCCAGATTTGCAGTGTTTCCTGCAGGGTGTTTGATTGCTTTGTCTGGTGCGGCCAGCAATACCATCTTGGGATCTTAATCTCATTCTGTTGGTGTCTGCAGTGTTCGAGCCACTGTTGTGGTCCTCGCTTAAAGATCTTACTCTGAAGATAGTGTTTTTTGTCGCTTTGACTTTGGCGTGGTGGATTTTGGAGCTTCAGGCCCTTTCCTGTTGGGAGCTTTTATTTGTTATTCTTTTTGGACAAGGTGGGGCTCTGGGTAGTGCCATCTTTTCTCCCCAAGGTAGTTTTGCCATTTCATGTCAGTCAGTTGGTGGTTCTTTCTGTGCTCAGGGATTCCTTGGGTACTGCGGAGCAGCAGCAGCTCCATACCTTAAATCTTCAGAGAGCGCTGAAGCGTTATCTTCAGAGAGCACTGAAGCATTATCTTCGGTGTTCTCTGGAGTTTTGGTGCACAGGTCGGCTTTTTGTGCTGATTGGTGGTGTTTACAAAGGGGAGGCTGTCTCTAAGGTGACTTGCTAGGTGGATCAAGGAGGTGATTGCATCTGCTTATGTGCTTTGCGGGAGGGCGGTGCTGGAGTTCTTATGGGTTCGTCCACCAGGGCTCAGGCTTCGTCTTGGGTGGAGCATTCCTTGGTTGCACCTCTTGATGCTTGTAGGGCTGCTGTTGCACAGTATTACTGTTGTGATGTTCATGCTTGGCATGATGTAGCTGTTGGAATCCAGGTTTTGAGTGTCCTGCCCATGAAGTCACTGCTTTGGTATTTCCCACCTGTGCCAGTCTAGAAGGATGCAGAGGAAGGAGAAATTAAGTCATACCTGCTAATTTGCTTTCCTTTAGTCCCTCTAGACTGGCATAGACCCCAGACCCCACCCAGATTATTTTCCGGATTCTGTCTTGGGTTAGTCGGCGCGTTTGTTGCATGGGTTGTGAGAGGGAGAATCAGAATAGAAGCAAGGTTTTTCTCCTTTCATCCATACTGACCTTGGCTTCCAAAAGCTTCCAAAAACAAAAAAAATCAAGGATGTGCAAACAAACAGGGATGGAAATGCTGCCTTTTTCCTGTGGATGACAATGAGTGTGATCCATGGTAGGTTCTGCCTGGTGAAGGTGGCCTGGCCGAGGCTTTGGACCTGGGTTGCAGGTTGTTTTTCATCTGCGCTGGTGTTGGCAGCGGCACAGCAGGAAGATGGGAGTTTGCCTTTGTTTTGAGGCTTGTCAGTACTTAGGTTGTCTCCTCTTGCAGCTCATTCTTGTTCATTGGCTGTTCTGTTTTCCTGTTTGTAAACTGAATTCCAAGGAACTGAACAGTCCACATATACAGTGTCTTGAAGTTCAATGTGTTCTCAGTCTCCATCTGCTGGTAAAAGTGCATAACCCATCTGTGTCAGTCTAGGGGGACTAAAGGAAAGCAAATTAGGTACGCTCTAATGTCTCCTTTTCTAAGTGCCTTCCTGTGCAGGTATTTTTCTTATTTTACTTTTTTCTCAGTTTTCTGTTTTTCCTCATCCACACTCTCTTTTTTTTTTTTTGTTTTATTTTTTTAAGAGATTTTTAGGTTCTTTATTTTCAGGTGTGGCTGCCCAGTTTAACCACAGCCCTGACCTCAGTTTGAATGCTGCCCCCAAGACTGAGGAATTTAATTTGGCCGAGATTCTTTTTCAATGTCACAGAAGACCCCCAGTAGCTTCAAGAGGTGCGCCCAGTGTAGACGAGTGATTACCACCATGGACCTGTACTATTGGTGCACTGAGTGCCTTGGGACAGATCATGACCTCTCTGTTTGTGATCTCTATTTGAAAATGCAGGTGAGAATTCAATATGTGTGACTGGCTCAAAGAGAGGAACTTTTTGGCTCCTCAAAGGCCGGAACATCGACCTCCATGGCTACTCTGACTTCGGCATCCACTGGGAGTGCACCAGCGTCAAGTAGGTCTCCTTCCTCGACACAGGGTGCTGGTAGCAAGCTTTGGGACCGGTTATTATCGGAACTGACACCGAGGACGCATATGGATTCGGCAGTGTCTTTATCGGCACCGAAGGATTGAGGATCTTTGCATCGGGAGAAGCCCAAGAAGCATGAGCATCGGTCTTCCTCAATGCATGGCGCTAGGAGCATCGGAACATCAGATTCTTCAATACCCAAGAAGCGTTGGTGCTGGGAGGAGTTCTCCTCCTCCTTAGAAGAGGTGCCTGTGCTCAAGTCATTGAGCAACCCAGTCCCCTCCTCCGGTTCGGCACTGACATCTTCTCAGACAGCCTCTGCACCGGCTCCTGTGCCTTTGCCGATGCCCACCTTTGAGCGGTTCCACAGCATGCTCCGAGAAGAACTGGTGCAGTTGCTGCAGGGGGCTCCTGCCTTGTCATCGAGGGTGCTCGCGCCACCAGCAGAACAACTCCAGCCCCTCTTCGAGGCTACATTAGTGTCAGTGCCAAGGTCTTCGTCTCACAGGGTGTCGACATATATGTCAGGGCAGGCAGGTACCGCCACCTACATTGGGAGAGGAAGCGTCCCCGGTCTCTGAGAATAGAGCTGCACCTCAAGGCTCTTTGGAGTCTGGGCATCGCTCCACCAGATTGAGGACAGTACAGACTCATTCGCCTGCTCCTGAGTATGGGGAAGAGTCTGATAGGGACCGCTCATGGAATCAGATGAAGATCTATATTACTTTTTGGAAGAGAATTCCATCTGATCCCTCTCCTGCCCAAGAGAGACAAAAACTCCACTTGAGGTGCAATCTTTCACTAGTTTTGTGAGGGAGATGAGTGCAGCCATCTCATTTAAGTTGTAGATGGAGAAGGTACCCAGAGTGTAGATGTTGTCTGTTCTGGGCTGTAAGTCTTCTCCTAAGGAAGAGGTCACTGTACCATTGCACTCTATCCTTAAGGTCTCGCTGTTGAAGAACTGGGAACCTCCTCTCACAGTGCAGGTTGCTCCCAAGAAGATGGATACGCAGTATCATTTCCAGAAGTCTCCCGAATTTGAGAAGGCAAAATTTCTGCCTAACTCCATGGTGGCTGAATCCGCTCTCAAACGGGCCAAGAGTTCTCGGTCTCATGCCTTAGCACCCCTAGGACAAGAGACCAGGACTGCTAGGACTACCAGTTCTACATGAGCCTTTCTTGGAGTCTCTGGTGAACAGTACATTGAGTCTGGAGGACTCTCCTTTCGGAGCAGGCCACAGAGCTTCGCCAGCTGGCCAACAAGCAGATAGAATGTAGACATTTACCTGGCCAGGGGTGCCTATGATATTTTTGATGTGTCCAGACTCTCTGACATGGGTGTGGGGTTGTGGTTCAAGAGAGATTGGTGGATGTGCCGTGCCGAGGGGGCAATTTGTTTGGAGAGAAAGTAGAAGAGGTTGCTGACCTCGTTAAGAAATGTACTATCCACACTCTTGGCATCTCCATCTGCATAATCTTCAACAAGAAGATTTTCGACCGGGTCTAGGTGGCATTCCTACTACTCTCATAGGTTCCTGCCGTCCACTCACTCCACTCAGGTGACTTGGACCTAGTGTCCCAGCTGGCTCCAGAGCATAGCCGCTGAAAGAGTATCTGTCCCAGATGGCCTACCGGTCTGAGGGAGACTCACTGTTTACCAACACAGATGGCTCCTTCTAACCTCCGACAGTGGGTTCTTCAAATAGTCTGTCTCTGGTATGCACTGAATTGGCACCAGAGACCTCCAAAATACTCACTGAGATCATCTGTCAGCACAAGCAGGTACTTGTAGAGGAAATCTCCTCCCTTCTACGGGCCCAAGCAGTTAAACCTGTACCACTAGGGGAAGAAGGGAATGGATTCTATTCCGGGTACTTTCTTGACCAAACAAATCGGGAGGATACCGACCTAGCCTAGATCTAAGGGCTCTGAACAAATTTATAGTCAAGGAAACGTTCAGGATGCTTTCCCTGGGCATCCTTCTTCCTCTAATTCAGGAAAATGACTGGCTATGCTCTCTAGACTTGAAGGATGCCTACACCCACATTTCAATATTTCCAAGTCACAGGAAGTATCTCAGATTTTCAGTGGGGAAACACCACTGCCAGCATTGCATTCTGCCATTTGGTCTGGTGTCTGCCTTCAGAGTTTTCACCAAGTGTCTAGTGGTAGTCATAGCATATCTGCACAAACTGGGGGTGTATGTGTTTCCCTACCTAGGCGATTGGCTGGTCAAGAGCACATCTCAGGAAGAAGTCAAAGTGAATGACTATTCAGGTGTTGGAGCTACTGGGGTTCATCATCAACCACTCCAAGTTCCACCTGTTCTCAGTATGCCAAATGGAGTATATAGGAGCCCTGCTAGATGCAGCACAAGCTCGGACCTTCTTTCCTCAAGCGAGAGCGGATACCTTAGTAATACTTGCCTCAGTGGATCTTTTCTCCATATATCTCAACAAAGTCCCTCAGTTCTGCTCCAGGCTTAAGTCAGATGGCAGACTAACATCAGATGTCTTTCTCCTGCATCGGGGACATGGACTACTGTATGCATATCCTCCCATTCTTCTTATAGAGAACACTTTGCTGAAACTCAGGCAAGATCTTGGAACCATTATTCTGGTTGCTCCTTACTAGCCACGGCAAATCTGGTTCCCTCTTCTGGAGTTGTCTTCCGAATATCTGTGGAGATTTGCCTGTTTGCCAACCCTCATCACACAGAAAGAGGGTTCCCTTCTGCATCCCAACCTTCAATCTCTGGCCCTCACAGCTTGGATGTTGAGCGTAGAACTCGAACCCCAGGGATTGCCTAAAGGTGTCTCCTGTATTTTGTTGGCTTCCAGGAAAGATTCCACTAAGAGATGTTAAATGGAGAATGTTTGGTGTGAGGGCAATGCCTTGGATCCCTTTTCTTGTCCTACACAAAACTGCTTGAGTACCTCCTGCACCTCTGAGTCTGGTTTAAAAAAAACAACTCTGTAAAAAAAACTCTGTAAGGGTTTATCTCGATGCAGTTGGCGCTTATCACCATATGGGAGGTGAGTCCATCTCTGTTCAGCCTTTAGTTGCTTGCTTCATGAAGACAGAAGTCCATAAGCCATTATTAAGATGAACTTCGGGAAGTCCACTGCTTATTTCTAGGATAAGCAGCATAAAATGTATTGTACTGTTTTGGGATCTTGCCAGGTACTTGTGACCTGGATTGGCCACCGTTTGAAACAGGATACTGGGCTTGATGGACCTTCAGTCTATCCCAATATGGCAATGCTTATGTTCTTATGTAACGAAATCCCCTACCAAACCCTCCCACTGTGTTATGGGATCTCAATTTGATCCTCACCCAGCTGATGAAAGCTCCTTTTGAGCATCTAGATATCTGAAGTTTGTGATCTGGAAAGTTGCGTTTCTGTTGGCGGTCACTTGAGCTTGCAGAATTGTGAGCTCCAGGCCCTGGTAGCTCACCCACCGTATATTAAATTTTATCACAACAGAGCAGTCCTCCGCACGCACCCTAAGTTCCTTCCTAAGGTAATGTTGGAGTTCCATCTTAAACAGTTGTTTTTCCAACATTTTTTCCAAAACCACATGCCCATCCTGGCAAAAGTGTACTGCATACTTTAGACTGCAAGCAAGCTTTAGCCTTCTATGTGGAGTCGACTCAAACCCATATACAGTCCACCCAGCTTTTCATTTCTTTTGACCCCAACAGATTGGGGTTGGCCATCAGCAAACGCATACTTTCAAATTAGATAACGGATTGCAGCTCCCTTTGCTTATGCACAGGCTGGGCTGACCTGACTCTTGATGGACATGTCACAGCTCACAATGTCAGAGCCGTGGCTGCATTGGTAGCTCACTTGAGATCGGCCTCTATAGAGGAGATTTGCAAGTCTGCGACATGGTCTTCAGTCCACACATTTGCGTCCCACTATTGTCTGGATCAGGATGCCCGATGCGATAAGTCAGTTTGGACAGGCAGTAGTTCTGAATTTGTTTGGTGTCTAGAATCCAACTCCACCCTCCTAGACTCTGTTTTATTCTGTTCCAGGCTGCACCTACACAGTTAGTACGTATATAGTTTCAGTTATGTTAGCTTGCTTGTTTTCGGTGAGCCTGGTAGCTAGGGATTCCCAGATGTAAGAATAAAAGACCTGCTTGTCCTCGGAGAAAGGAAAGATACTTACCTGTAGCTGATGTTCTCTGAGGACATTAGGCTGGTTATTCTCACGTACCCTCCCAGCTCCCTTAGGAGTTAAATTTAGTTACAGGCTTTTTGCTTTTTTCATCTAACTGGAGGACCTGTGCTTGCACATCAGGCGTGAAGGCACCAACACATGTGTGCTGGGATGCTGCTAAAGCTTTCTACTTCACTTTCTAGTCAACGTCTGCACCGGGCTCCGTCGGATGACATTGCCCAGATGTGAAAATAATCGACCTGTTGTCATTGGAGAACATCAGCTACAGATAAGTATCTTTGTTCTATATTACCTGGGGCATATTGTCCTGATCTCTCTGTCCTTTTATAGTTTTACAGAACTATATCAGACCAGTGGTTGAATTTAAGCAAACCTTTTTTTTCCTGGCCTTTAGATGGCAAGTTCGCAAAACTAATTGGCCTAGGGGAAAACATGGTGGCCCCTGTATATAATAAATTGTGTCCTTGTTGTCCGCAACATAATGTGTTGCTTGTTCATGCCTATGCCCTTAGTGAGTCTTCTGTTAGGCTCTTTATAGCACTGTCTCTTTTTTTTGTCTGTAGCTCTTTTGCTCATTATTGAAGTACTTATTGCTGTTATGTCCCCATCTCAATCATAGGTGTCACATTTTCTGAAGCTAAGCAGGCCAAGCTTCTCTTTGACCGGTCTACCCCTATGCCACGAGAAATGGCTTTTCCTATATTAAAAGGCGAAAAATGGCATGACATCTATGACTATATAAGGTACAGATCTTTTTTTTTTTTTTTTTTCAAAGAACAGAAGCACAGGTAGAGAAGAGGAAAGGTATATCATATGTGACTAATGTATGTGTGCTTGAGGGGAAGAGGACTAAGTACTGTATCACATTTGGCTTGTGAATGTGTTTTAGTGGGAAAGGAAATACATATTGCATGTAGATAGAGAATTTTGATCTGGGAGGAAAGGAGGTAGAAGATAGAGGTTGCTTAGTTAGAGCTGGGTAGAATCCTTTGCCTCACCCTGTATAGAATTCACACCCTGCCCTTGTTTCCCTAGAGGAGCCCAAGGATAAGGAGCAGATATATTTTGGTGGATAAGATCAGGTAAGAATAATGAGGGAGAGACATCCCCTTTAAGATGCCGTTCTTCTACTGCTTTACAGCACTAGCATCTTAGAGATCCACCAGGAGGGATAACAAGAACGATAACAGAATCTACTTCTTAGTGGAGGATTCTATTATTGGAGAAATATAGTTTTATGGACTGGAGTGAGGTACAGCGCTTAAGTGCCTATGGAATCTATTGCTGAGGATTTGTTTGAGCTTCTTGGAGCTGGAGAGTTTTTCTGTTTGCTTGATGTAACAAATGCAAATGTGATCTATATTTAAAAAAAAAAATAGCAAAGTACTCTCTGAATATCTGCCATGCAGAAGTCAAATTTTGGGAAGGATTCCATTAAGAAGAACTTACCTGACTAGTAGAGCTAATTTGTTTCTGTTTAACTTGGTAGTGCTGCTATAACCTAACATAAGATTTTTATATACCATCTCTACCAATGGCTCTGGACAGTTTACAAAGTAACAAAATAGCATTAATATAAAAATGCAGTTTGTTAAAATATAAACTATCCAAACAAATTAAAATCTAACTAAATGACATATAAAGTTGTTTCTTTAATTGCATTATTTTTGAAAAAGCCAAAATTTCAGTTATCTTCAAAATTTCAAGTAATCTTGTCCTAACCAAAGTTTAGTAGGCAGTGCATTCCAAAATAAGACTACTGTAAATGAAAATAATTTTTTGCAAGATGACTGTAATATCAAAAAGGATATTGATATAACCAGTAGTTTTATTTTTATGGACCAGTCTACAAGAATCTTTACTTCCTTTAAGTGTAACTAAAGAAATCAAGTAATCAGGACTTACCGTTTAAGAACATAAGAATAACCATACTTGTTCAGAACAATGGTCCATCTAGCCCAGTATCCTGCTTCCAACAGTGGCCAATCCAGGTGACAAGTAACTGGCAGAATCTCAAATAGTAACAGGATTCCAGGTCAATTAATGTCTTCCCCCATGTCTATCTCAATAGCAGACTATGGATTTTTCCTCCAGGAACTTGTCCAAACCACTGTTACCATATCCTCCAGCAATGAGTTCCAGAACTTAACTATTTGTTGAGTAAAAAGTATTTCCTCCTATTTGTTTTAAAAGTATTACCATGTAACTTCATTGAGTGTCCCCTGGTCTTTGTACTTTTTGAAAGAGTAATAAGTCAATTCACTTTTACTCGTTCTGCACCACTCAGGATTTTGTAGACCTCTGTTATATCCCCCCTCAGCTGTTCTTTTCCATGCTGAAGAGCCTTAACCTTTTTAGCCTTTCCTTATATCAGAGGAGTCCCATCCCCTTTACCATTCTGGTTGCCCTTCTTTAAACCTCTATTATTTTGTAAATTAGACAGTTAAAAATTCTATCCTCACTATTATGAGGATCCAATGTAAAGCTTTAAGTAGCAGTAATTAGAGGCCGACCAAATTTCAGTTTCAGTTATGGTGCTGAAACTGGCCCAAAATCCAAATCGTTTTTTTTTTTTTTTGCCTGGTTTTGGTTTTGGCCAAAAGAGTACGTTATGATTTGTTTCAGCCAAAACGGACCATGTGTTTTTGGTGGAAGCCAAAACGTTGTGCTCCCTCTCCCCTCTGAACAGGAGTTGCCGGTGTCCCCCTCGGGCCTATCTTGAAACCCCCGACAGTCTAGGGGGTGTAGTGAGGACAGAAGTGATCTTTAGTTGCTGCTGCTCATGCTGGCTCTGCTCTCAAAATGGATGCCATGATCCCTAGAGGCAGTCTTGTGAGACTGCTACAAGAATTCACGGCAGCCGTTTTGAGATGTAACATACAAAGCTGAAACCACTGAAGAAGATAATCGTTTTATTCAATGGTCCCATTTTAACTCTGAGTCCAGCCAAACTCCTACACTACGAACCTCAGATTGTAAAAGAATATTTTGACCATTTAATTACAGGATCAGATGCTGAGCTGTAGAGGATTTGCTATTCGTCCATAATAGTGTTGTCTTTTCAGAATTTAATTTAAGGTGATGATTGGCCATCCAGGTAGAAATGATCAAAAAGCATTCATTTATTTTATCAAGTACTATTCAAAATTTAAAGGAAAAATAATCTGAAATTCGCTTTGCATAAATTAAATTAAGACATACCTAAGACTTTAAGCTCTTTCCCAAGAAAACTAAAAAAAAAAAAATATATATATATATATATTAAATAAAATTGGGGACAACAGGGACCCTTGAGAATCTCTGATGCCTGGACTCCAAGTGGATGAAAAAGAACCATTTCTTGTAACTTTTTAATTCCTATGGCAGAGAACCAAGAAATTACTGAACCAGAAATTCAGAGAATCAAGAAGTAAATCGTGATTGGCCATGTCGAATGCTGCTGAAAGATCCAGTTGCATTAAGATGGTAGATCTTGATTGATCAATAACCTCTGTTCATTAACTAATGAAAGTAAATAAGTTTCAGTACTGAAAACTTTCTTAAAATCAGATTGTGTATCATCTAACATTAAATTTGTCTAAATATTTTTGTAGATATGAAGCCACCAATGCATTTGCTATTTTAGACCCTCTTTTACCAAGCTGCGTCAAAAGTGGGCTTGCGCTGGTGTCGGTGTGTGTGTTTTACGTGCACTGAAGCCCTCTTTTACCGTAGTGGGTAAAAGGGAAGTCTTTCTTTCCTGCAGGAAATGGCCATTTTGGGGGGCCATTGAGGTGGCGGTAAGGGCTCCTGCACTAACCCAGTGGTAACCAGATATGATGGCGCTAGGGGTGGGAAGTACCGCCTGGTGGTACTTCCTGTTTAGCGAGCATTGGACTTACTGCTGCTTAGTGAAAGGGGCCCTTAGTGAGAAAAGGAGTATTAACTATAGGACAGTAATGAGAGCAGATAGTTGATTTAGCAGGGTCCTTCAAAATTGTCTGAAGAGAGATTGCACTGGTACTATTTAGGTTTAAAAGTACTCATAGCCAAAAAAATCCTGCTTCCTTAAGGATCCTTGTCCAGCTTTATTCATCAATTTTAAAATTTCAAGTCACAATATCCCTTTTGAAATTTCAAAACAGTCGGAGAGAGTGCCAGGATTTACTTCTGGGAAAGTGCAACAAAACCAATCAGCTGGAATATCATCAATTCTGTCATTGACAGGCTCATCAGCTTTTGATGATGACTGATTATTCAGCATCTGCAGTCTGTTGCTGAATTGTTATTGCTTCTGCTTCTAGATTTCCTTCTGAGGGCTCCAGGCTGCCATATGACTCCATTCAGAAAGGATGTGCCAGTCCCACTATGCATGGTAAGACAATGGAATAGCCTTTCTCCGAGGACAAGCAGGCTGCTTGTTCTCACGACTGGGTTGACGTCCACGGCAGCCCCCACCAACCGGAACAAAACTTTGCGGGCGGTCCCGCACGCAGGGCACGCCCACCGCGCATGCGCGGCCGTCTTCCCGCCCGTGCGCGACCGTTCCCGCTCAGTTCTTTCTTTTCCGCGCTGGAGAGAGCCGTGTTCGTCTCTCTCTCTGTCAGCCCCGGAAACCGGATCGCGTTTTCGCGCAAATTTTTCTTCTTTTCTTCTTTTCACAGGTTCGCGTTTTCTATTTTTATTTAAAAAAAAACAAAAAAAACAAACAAACGCTGAACTTTGTTTCCCTCGTCTCTTAGCGGGGGCGTCGCGTTGCGGCCTTGTGGCCGCGCGATCGATTTATTTTCGAGGTGTGATTTTTACCGCCACCATCGACGACTTTGACTTCGCTGACGCGATTTTTCCGTCGATGTCCTCGAAGGTCCCGAGTGGATTTAAAAAGTGTGGTCGGTGCGGACGGCATGTCTCGCAGACCGACACTCACGCTTGGTGCCTCCAGTGCCTCGGGCCGGAGCACGATACCAAGTCGTGTACCTTGTGTCTCGGTCTCCGGAAACGGACACAAGTAGCGAGGCAAGTTCTTCGGGACCGTCTTTTTGGAACTTGCGCCGGCCCCTCGACGTCGACGGCATCGGTATCGACGGCTGGTTCTTCGGTACCGGTATCGATGTCTACGAAATCGGCACCGATGGCATCGACCCCAGGAGTACAGGTCCCGTCGGCCCGCCGGTCCGGAGACGGCAGGGGTGAGAGGCCGCGCGGGCAATCGGCCCCGGTCACTCCCTCTACCCAGGGCCCTTGGGACCGAACCCTGTCGGACCCGATCCCTCGAGGCAGAGGGGGATCTACTTCTTCCTCGTCAGTCCCACCGAGCGCCGATGACGGGCACCGCAAAAAGGCGAAGAAGCACCGCCATCGGTCGCCCACGGCGCATCCGGCTCCCGGCGCCAGAGATGAGTCGACGCCGAGGAAGCGGCAGCGTCGAGAGGAGAGGTCCCCCTCTGTAATAGAGGTACCGCCACGGCAGGGTGCTGGCACTTCGGTGCAGTCTCCTGGACCCGAGCAGCTTCCGGCACCGACACCTCCACCGGCCCCCTCGCCTTTCCCGACGGCGGGCCTGGACGAGTGCCTCCGAGCCATCCTTCCGGGGATCCTGGAAGGGCTGATGCGCCAGACTGTGCCGGCGCCAGGGGTGCTTGCGCCCTCAGCGCCGTTGATGGAGGCGCCGGCGTGCTCTAGCCCGGTGCCGAAGCCGGTCTCGACCGCCACGCAGGTGGAGTCTCCGTCGACGTCGATGGAGGGAGCTTCATCCCCGCCGGCGTAGGACTCCACCGCTCGACGACGCCACCGAGGCCTCGGTGCCTCGACGTCGAGCCGGGCCCGGTTGAGGACTGAGCTGCAAGATCTCATGTCCGACACCGAGGAAGAGGCCTCGTGGGGGGAGGAGGAGGACCCCAGATATTTCTCCTCAGAGGAGTCTGTGGGCCTTCCCTCCGACCCCACGCCTTCACCAGAGAGAAAGCTCTCGCCACCTGAGAGCCTCTCCTTTGCCTCCTTCGTCAGGGACATGTCTATATGCATTCCCTTCCCCGTGGTCTCTGTGGATGAGCCGAGGGCTGAGATGCTCGAGGTCCTCGATTATTCATCACCACCTAGAGAGTCCTCCACGGTGCCGTTGCATAATGTCCTCAAAGAGACACTGCTTCGGAACTGGTTGAGACCATTATCTAATCCCACCATCCCCAAGAAAGCAGAGTCCCAATACAGAATCCACTCGGACCCGGAGTTAATGCGGCCCCAACTGCCTCATGACTCGGCGGTCGTGGACTCTGCTCTCAAGAGAGCACGGAGTTCGAGGGATACCGCTTCGGCGCCCCCGGGGCGGGAGTCTCGCTTTCTGGACTCGTTTGGGAGGAAGGCCTACCAATCTTCCATGCTCGTGACCCGCATCCAGTCTTACCAGCTCTACACGAGCATTCACATGCGGAATAATGTGAAGCAACTGGCGGACCTGGTTGACAAGCTCCCGCCGGAGCAGTCCAGGCCTTTTCAGGAGGTGGTCAGGCAGCTGAAGGCGTGTAGAAAGTTCCTATCCAGGGGTATCTATGACACCTGTGACGTGGCATCTTGTGCTGCGGCCCAAGGTATAGTGATGCGCAGACTCTCATGGCTGCGTGCCTCTGACCTGGACAACCGTACCCAGCAGAGACTGGCCGACGTCCCTTGCCGGGGGGATAATATTTTCGGTGAGAAGGTCGATCAGCTGGTGGACCAACTGCAACAGCGGGAAACCGTCCTCGACAAGCTCTCCCACCGGGCGCCTTCAGCATCCACCTCAGCAGGTGGACGTTTTTCCCGGGCCAGGCAGGCTGCGCCCTACGCCTATAACAAGCGTAGGTACACCCAGCCGGCCCGAAGGCCTCGTCAGGCACAGGGACAGTCCCAGCGCGCTCGTTCCCGTCAACAGCGTGCGCCTAAGCAGCCCCCTGCGCCTCCACAGCAAAAGCCGGGGACGGGCTTTTGACTGGATCCATGGGAACATAGCCGCCCTCAAAGTGTCCGTACCGGACGATCTGCTGGTTGGGAGGAGGTTAAAATTTTTTCACCAAAGGTGGCCTCTCATAACCTCCGACCAGTGGGTTCTCCAAATAGTGCGGTGCGGATACGCCCTAAATTTGGCCTCCCTTCCACCAAATTGTCCTCCGGGAGCTCAATCATTCAGCTCCCATCACAAGCAGGTACTTGCAGAGGAACTCTCCGCCCTTCTCAGCGCCAATGCGGTTGAGCCCGTACCACCCGGGCAGGAAGGGCAGGGATTCTATTCCAGGTACTTCCTTGTGGAAAAGAAAACAGGGGGGATGCGCCCCATCCTAGACCTGAGAGGCCTGAACAAATTCCTGGTCAAAGAAAAGTTCAGGATGCTTTCCTTGGGCACCCTTCTGCCAATGATTCAGAAAAACGATTGGCTATGTTCCCTGGATTTAAAGGACGCATACACTCGCATCCCGATACTGCCAGCTCACAGACAGTATCTCAGATTCCACCTGGGCACACGGCACTTTCAGTATTGTGTGCTGCCCTTTGGGCTCGCCTCTGCCCCACGGGTGTTTACGAAGTGCCTAGTGGTGGTAGCGGCGTATCTACGCAAGCTGGGAGTGCACGTGTTCCCATATCTCGACGATTGGCCTGTCAAGAACACCTCGGAGGCGGGAGCTCTCCGGTCCATGCAGTGCACTATTCGCCTCCTGGAGCTTCTGGGGTTTGTGATAAATTACCCAAAGTCCCATCTCCAACCTGCCCAATCTCTGGAATTCATAGGAGCTCTGCTGAATACTCAGACGGCTCAGGCCTTCCTTCCAGAACCGAGGGCCAACAACCTCCTGTCCCTGGCTTCCCAGACCAGAGCGTCTCAGCAGATCACAGCTCGGCAGATGTTGAGATTTCTGGGTCATATGGCCTCTACAGTTCATGTGACTCCCATGGCTCGTCTTCACATGAGATCTGCTCAATGGACCCTAGCTTCCCAGTGGTATCAAGCCACCGGGAATCTAGAAGATGTCATCCGCCTCTCCACCAGCTGCCGCAATTCACTGCACTGGTGGACCATTCGGACCAATTTGACCTTGGGGCGCCCATTCCAAATTCCACAGCCCACGAAAGTGCTAACGACGGATGCGTCTCTCCTGGGCTGGGGGGCTCATGTTGATGGGCTTCACACCCAAGGACTGTGGTCCCTCCAGGAAAAGGATCTTCAGATCAACCTCCTGGAGCTCCGAGCGGTCTGGAATGCACTGAAGGCTTTCAGAGATCGGCTGTCCTGTCAAATTATCCAAATTCGGACAGACAATCAGGTTGCAATGTATTACATCAACAAGCAGGGGGGCACCGGATCTCGCCTCCTGTGTCAGGAGGCCGTCGGGATGTGGCGTTGGGCCTGCCAGTTCGGCATGCTCCTCCAAGCCACATACCTGGCAGGCTTAAACAACAGTCTGGCCGACAGACTGAGCAGAGTCATGCAACTGCACGAGTGGTCGCTCCATTCCAGAGTGGTACACAAGATCTTCCGAGAGTGGGGCACCCCCTCGGTGGACTTTTTCGCCTCTCAGACCAACCACAAGCTGCCTCTGTTCTGTTCCAGACTTCAGGCACACGACAGGCTAGCGTCGGATGCCTTTCTCCTCCATTGGGGGACCGGCCTCCTGTATGCTTATCCTCCCATACCTTTGGTGGGGAAGACCTTACTGAAGCTCAAGCAAGACCACGGCACCATGATTCTGATAGCACCTTTTTGGCCCCGTCAGATCTGGTTCCCTCTACTTCTGGAGTTGTCCTCCGAAGAACCGTGGAGATTGGAGTGTTTTCCGACCCTCATTTCACAGAACGATGGAGCGTTGCTGCACCCCAACCTTCAGTCTCTGGCTCTCACGGCCTGGATGTTGAGGGCGTAGATTTCGCTTTGTTGGGTTTGTCTGAGGGTGTCTCCCGTGTCTTGCTTGCCTCTAGGAAGGATTCCACTAAAAAGAGTTACTTTTTCAAGTGGAGGAGGTTTGTCGTTTGGTGTGAGAGCAAGGCCCTAGAACCTCGTTCTTGTCCTGCACAGAACCTGCTTGAATACCTTCTGCACTTATCGGAGTCTGGCCTCAAGACCAACTCAGTAAGGAATCATCTTAGTGCGATTAGTGCTTACCATTATCGTGTAGAGGGTAAAGCCATCTCTGGAGAGCCTTTAGTCGTTCGATTCATGAGAGGCTTGCTGTTGTCAAAGCCCTCTGTCAAGCCTCCTGCAGTGTCATGGGATCTCAACGTCGTCCTCACCCAGCTGATGAAACCTCCTTTTGAGCCACTGAATTCCTGCCATCTGAAGAACTTGACCTGGAAGGTCATTTTCTTGGTGGCAGCTACTTCAGCTCGTAGGGTCAGTGAGCTTCAAGCCCTGGTAGCTCATGCTCCGTATTCAAAATTTCATCACAACAGAGTAGTGCTCCGCACTCACCCAAAGTTCCTGCCGAAGGTGGTGTCGGAGTTCCATCTTAACCAGTCAATTGTCTTGCCAACATTCTTTCCCAGACCGCATACCCGCCCTGCTGAACGTCAGTTGCACACATTGGACTGCAAGAGAGCATTGGCCTTCTATTTGGAGCGGACACAGCCCCACAGACAGTCCGCCCAATTGTTTGTTTCTTTCGACCCTAACAGGATAGGGGTCGCTGTCGGGAAACGCACCATCTCCAATTGGCTAGCAGATTGCATTTCCTTCACTTATGCCCAGGCTGGGCTGACTCTTGAGGTCATGTCACGGCTCATAGTGTCAGAGCCATGGCAGCGTCGGTGGCTCACTTGAAGTCAGCCACTATTGAAGAGATTTGCAAGGCTGCGATGTGGTCATCTGTCCACACATTCACATCACATTACTGCCTCCAGCAGGATACCCGACGCGACAGTCGGTTTGGGCAGTCGGTGCTGCAGAATCTGTTTGGGGTGTAAATCCAACTCCACCCTCCAGGACCCGAATTTATTCTGGTCAGGCTGCACTCTCAGTTGTTCTTCGTAGGTCAATTTCTGTTGTACCCTCGCCGTTGCGAGGTTAAATTGACCTGGGTTCTTGTTTTGAGTGAGCCTGAGAGCTAGGGATACCCCAGTCGTGAGAACAAGCAGCCTGCTTGTCCTCGGAGAAAGCGAATGATACATACCTGTAGCCGGTGTTCTCCGAGGACAGCAGGCTGATTGTTCTCACCTACCCTCCCTCCCTCCTCCCCTTTGGAGTTGCGTTTCATAATTTTTGCTTGTCATTCAACTGAGCAGGAACGGTCGCGCATGGGCGGGAAGACGGCCGCGCATGCGCGGTGGGCGTGCCCTGCGTGCGGGACTGCCCGCAAAGTTTTGTTCCGGTTGGTGGGGGCTGCCGTGGACGTCAACCCAGTCGTGAGAACAATCAGCCTGCTGTCCTCGGAGAACACCTGCTACAGATATGTATCATTCGCTTTTCTGCACAGTCTGTCTGTGTACTGTGTTCACTAATTAATTCGTATTGATTTACCCTAATGGGCCCCTACATACTTCTTTAAGACATTTGCTTTCTTTAGCTGTCATGTTACTCATTGTAGTTGGTAGGTGCAAGTAACTCTGTCCTGGAGTTCTTGAGGATGGTCTGTAGTAGGTGTTTGAAATCTGTTTTAATGTTGAGAATTGTGGAAAGGGAAGGCAACAAAAGTGTTGTACTGTTGTTTGGCAAACAAAGATCTAAACAATGAAATAAAGTAAAAACTGTGCTGCAGAAGGAGAGAAAAGGAGAAGGCATTGCAAGTACTCATTCCTTTGTTCCTCTCTGTAATCCAGGTGTTCCCGTGCTAGAGAGCCCAGCTCGACAACTGCTTCGCTCAGTGACCATCCGCAAACCTATCCAAGATCGTGTGTCCCTCATCCAACAGATTACTACACCCAAGACAGTGAGTGTGTATAGTATGAAGAACTCAGAATTGCATCTGTTCCTCTCATATCTCCCTCTTCCTTTCTCCAGCTACAGGTTCACTCCCCTTCAGTGCCTACAGAAACATTGATATAGGAACGACGAGGATTGCATCATTTATGTCTGTTTTTATAATGGCAAATAGACTTCTAGATTCATACCCAGTAGCCCACAAATGCTCTTATACAAATTTACACTGGTTCTAGCACAGATGTGAATTTGTATGTATATGTGCTGGTAAAAATTAGCCCATACACATGTATTTCATAAAATACAAGTAGAAGTGCTTATCCTGCCCCAGATCTGCTTACTTTTCTGTGAATAACACCTACATGTATATCACACACTTTCATTGATGGTGCATCTTTTTGTACGTGTATAACCTTGGGGGAACTTTCTAAGTGCCTACTTACATGTATAGAAGCACATGCATACATTCCTTTTAAAATTACTCATTGGTGTTATGTTTATGCATATCAGTTATATGCTTATGGGATAAATTTCAATAGTCCATGTTGTCTACATTTCTCTGAAAATTGTTCTTTTTTTTTGTATTTGTGCAAAAATATTCATTGTTCCAGTTTTTACTTTTGTATATTTATTTTAATTGCAAGTTTAGTAGTGCTGCCAAAGCAAGCAAATATAATTTTTTTTCCCAAATCACTTAGGGGCCCTTTTACTAAGCTATGATAGGTAGCAGTCTGGTGCTGCACATTCACCACTTCAGGATGGAGACTATCAGGCTTATTTTCGAAAAAGAAACATAGAAACATGACGGCAGATAAGTACATAAGTAATGCCATACTGGGAAAAGACCAAGGGTCCATCGAGCCCAGCATCTTGTCCACGACAGCGGCCAATCCAGGCCAAGGGCACCTGGCAAGCTTCCCAAACGTACAAACATTCTATACATGTTATTCCTGGGATTTTAGATTTTTCCAAGTCCGTTTAGTAGCGGTTTATGGACTTGTCCTTTAGGAAACTGTCCAACCCCTTTTTAAACTCTGCTAAGCTAACCGCCTTCACCACATTTTCCGGCAATGAATTCCAGAGTTTAATTACACGTTGGGTGAAGAAAAATTTTCTCCGATTTGTTTTAAATTTACTACACTGTAGTTTAATCGCATGCCCCCTAGTCCTAGTATTTTTGGAAAGCGTGAACAGACGCTTCACATCCACCTGTTCCACTCCACTCATTATTTTATATACCTCTATCATGTCTCCCCTCAGCCGTCTCTTCTCCAAGCTGAATAGCCCTAGCCTCCTTAGTCTTTCTTCATAGGGAAGCCGTCCCATCCCCGCTATCATTTTAGTCGCCCTTCGCTGCACCTTTTCCAATTCTACTATATCTTTCTTGAGATGCTGCGACCAGAATTGAACACAATACTCAAGGTGCGGTCGCACCATGGAGCAATACAACGGCATTATAACATCCTCACACCTGTTTTCCATACCTTTCCTAATAATACCCAACATTCTATTCGCTTTCCTAGCCGCAGCAGCACACTGAGCAGAAGGTTTCAGCGTGTTATCGACGACGACACCCAGATCTCTTTCTTGGTCCGTAACTCCTAACGTGGAACCTTGCATGACGTAGCTATAATTCGGGTTCTTTTTTCCCACATGCATCACCTTGCACTTGCTCACATTAAACGTCATTTGCCATTTAGCCGCCCAGTCTCCCAGTCTTGTAAGGTCCTCTTGTAATTTTTCACATACGACCCAACCAGTCTGCCCATCCTCTGTAACCCCTAATTCTTCCTGTTCCTAAGCGATCCCACATGCTTATCCCATGCCTTTTTAAATTCTGAAACAGTCTTCGACTCCACCACCTCCACCGGGAGGCCGTTCCACGCTGCCACCACCCTTTCTGTGAAATAATACTTCCTTAGGTTACTCCTAAGCCTATTCCCTCTTAACTTTGTCATATGCCCCCTCATTCCAGAGCTCTCCTTCATTTGAAAAAGGCTCTCTTCCTGTACATAACTACTACTACTATTTAGCATTTCTATAGCGCTACAAGGCGTACGCAGCGCTGCACAAACATAGAAGAAAGACAGTCCCTCAATGCCCTTGAGATATTTAAACGTTTCTATCATGTCTCCTCTCTCCCTTGTCTCTTCTAGCGTATACATGTTGAGGTTCATAAGCCTGGCCCTATAATTTTTGCATTCAAGACCGCTTACTAATTTCGTAGCCGCCCTCTGGACCGACTCCATCCTGTTTATATCTTTCCATAGGTGCAGTCTCCAGAACTGCACGCAGTACTCCCAATGAGGCCTCACCAGAGACTTATATAACGGCACTATCACCTCCTTTTTCCTGCTGATCATGCCTCTCTCTATGCACCCAAGCATCCTTCTGACTTTGGCCGTCGCTTTTTCTACCTGTTTGAAAGCTTTAAGTGCCCATCTTTCGACACAAATCGGGAGATGGGCATCCTTCTCCCAGGGTCACCCAAATCGGCATAATCAAAAGCTGATTTTGGGCGTACTCAACTGTTTTCCGTCGCAGGGAGGACCAAAGTGCACAGGGGCGTGTTGGAAGCATAGCGAAGGCGGGACTGGGGCGTGCTTTAACACATGGGCGTCCTCAGCCGATAATGGAAAAAAGAAGGGCATCTCTGACAAGCACTTGGCCGACTTCACTTGGTCCATTTTTTCTTGTGACCAAGCCTCAAAAAGGTGCCCGAACTGACCAGATGACCACCGGAGGAAATTGGGAATGACCTCCCCTTACTCCCCCTGTGGTCAATAACTCCCTCCCACCCTCAAAAAAAAAACTTTTAAAACATTTTTTGCCAGCCTCAAATGTCATACCCAGCTCCCTGACAGCAAGCAGTATGCAGGTCCCTGGTGCAGTTCACTTCAGGCAGGCGGACCCAGGCCCATCCCCCCCCCCCCCCCCCCCCCCACCTGTTACATTTGTGGCGGTAAATGTGAGCCCTTCAAAACCCACCACAAACCCACTGTACCCACATGTAGGTGCCCCCCTTCACCCCTTAGGGCTATGGTAGTGTTGTACAGTTGTGGGTTTTGGGGGGCTCAGCACTCAAGGTAAGGGAGCTATGCACCTGGGAGCAATTTGTGAAATCCACTGCAGTGCCCCCTAGGGTGCCCAGTTGGTGTCCTGGCATGTGAGGGGGACCAGTGCACTACGAATGCTGGCTCCTTCCACAACCACATGGCTTGGATTTGGTCATTTTTGAGATCTGGATTTGGTCGGTTTCCATTATCACTGAAAACTGGGGATGATCATCTCTAAGGTCGACCTAAATTTCACGATTTGGGTGTCCCCGACTGTATTATCGAAATGAAAGATGGATGCCCATCTTGTTTTGATAATACGGGTTTCCCTGCCCCTTCGCGAGGACGTCCTGCGAAGAAGCCCTCAGGAAAACTTGGGCGCCCGGTTCGATTATGCCCCTCTTTGTGCTCTTTTAATTGTGGCGGTGTGGCAAGGAAAATTTGACTTCATTGGACCTAAAAGTGGCGTACCTACATATTTTGGTCCTGAGAGATCATCAGTGTTTCCTGAAGTTCTTGGGGGGAGAGGTTTATTATTGGTTCCAGACTTTGTCTCTATCTTGCGGTGTCTCTGAGAAATTCCTAGGTAATGGTAGAAGCCGACTGAAACACCTTTTTTTCTGTTTCGGCCAAAACTGAAACTACAGCTGAAACTCATCACCCAGTTTTGGCCAAAGCCAAAAACAAAAACTCAAGTTTGGTATTGAATGTGAACCACTGAGGGCTGCTGGGGATTGTCAGAGCTTGTAGTCTTCATTCCTTTTCTAAAACCATAGTACCCAAACTACAATATAATAATTTACATAATGAAAGACTGTATTTTACCTCCACAAACATGGATCACAGTTAATGAAAACAAACAAAAATCCATGATGCTTTTATAGTAGCTGACTTTGTGCCACACTCGAAGTGACAGCTGAAGTCATAAGTCTACAGAGAGGCTAATTCCTAAGGCGTTTATCAGATCAGGATATATAACTGTTCACAGAGCCTCAGCAAAGAGATCTGTCTCTCTTTTCTCCTTGGCTGAGACTGAAGCAACAGCCAGCAACTGCTGGGTAATTTCAAACTCTAGGCCAATCAGAATCCAGTCAACAAGTTTTAAAAGTATACTGCTCACAGTACTGTAGATCGACTTCTTCACTAAGGGCCCTTTTTACCAAGCAGCGTTATAGGCGCGTTAACATTTTTAACGCGTGTTAACCATGTACGTGCCAACAATATCTCTATAGGCGCCTACATGGTTAGTGTGTGCTAAGTGTAGGCGCGCTAAAAAGACTATCGCACCTTAGTAAACAGGGCCCTAAGTGAAACTAAAAGAGGGCATTCACTTTTCTAAAACAGCTTTAACAGAAAACATGCACCAACTGCTTGCCAAACTAGAGAAATGCACTTCAGGGTTTAATAAAGGCAATTTTACAGGTTTAAAACACACTGTTCTGTCACAACCTCTGAATATGAAGACTGAGTTCAAGTTTCCTAGGCTTCCGGAAAATTGCCCCAAACCTTCTTTTAAAGGTTTTTCATCTAGAGGATGCTTTAGGGATTCCATGACATATAGACCAGAAAGAATGAGTGCTACTCAGCACAATAGATTTCTTTTCAGAGGTCAGTAATTTCAAGCCATAGAGGAGACCGAGATTCTCTGCAGGAACTTCGGGTACTACTACTACTACTACTTAACATTTCTAGAGCGCTACTAGGGTTACGCAGCGCTGTACAATTTAACAAAGAGAGACAGTCCCTGCTCAAAGAGCTTACAATCTAATAGACAAGTGAACGGTCGGTCCGATAGGGGCAGTCAAATTGGGGCATTCTGGATTCACTGAACGGTAAGGGTTAGGTGCCGAACGCAGCATTGAAGAGGTGGGCTTTAAGCAAAGACTTGAAGACGGGCAGGGAGGGGGCTTGGCGTAAGGGTTCAGGAAGGTTGTTCCAAGCATAGGGTGAGGCGAGGCAGAATGAGCGGAGCCTGGAGTTGGTGGTGGTGGAGAAGGGTACTGAGAGGAGGGATTTATCCTGTGAACGGAGGTTATGGGCGGGAACGTAAGGGGAGATGAGGGTAGAGAGGTAGTGAGGGGCAGCAGACTGAGTGCATTTGTAGGTAAGAAGGAGAAGCTTGAATTGAATGCGGTATCTGATCGGAAGCCAGTGAAGTGACCTGAGGAGAGGGGTGATATGAGTATATCGGTTCTGGCGGAATATGAGACGTGCAGCAGAGTTCTGAACAGACTGAAGGGGGGATAGATGGCTAAATGGGAGGCCGGTGAGGAGTAAGTTGCAGTAGTCCAGGCGAGAGGTAATGAGAGCGTGGACGAGAGTTCGGGTGGTGTGTTCAGAGAGGAAAGGGCGAATTTTGCTGATGTTAAAGAGGAAGAAGCGACAGGTCTTGGCTATCTGCTGGATATGCGCAGAGAAGGAGAGAGAGGAGTCAAAGATGACTCCGAGGTTGCGGGCAGATGAGACGGGGAGGATGAGGGTGTTATCAACTGAGATAGAAAGTGGAGGAAGAGGAGAAGTGGGTTTTGGTGGAAAGACGATAAGCTCGGTCTTGGACATGTTCAGTTTCAGGTGGCGGTTGGACATCCAGGCAGCAATGTCGGATAAGCAGGCCGATACCTTTGCCTGGGTCTCCGCGGTGATGTCTGGTGTGGAGAGATACAGTTGGGTGTCATCAGCATAGAGATGATACTGGAAACCATGAGATGAGATCAGGGAGCCCAGGGAAGAGGTGTAGATTGAGAAGAGAAGGGGTCCAAGGACCGATCCCTGGGGAACACCAACAGATAAGGGGATGGGGGTGGAGGAAGATCCATGAGAGTGAACTTTGAAGGTGCGGTGGGAGAGATAGGAGGAGAACCAGGAGAGGACAGAGCCCTGGAACCCAAATGAGGACAGTGTGGCAAGAAGTAAGTCATGATTGACAGTGTCAAAAGCGGCGGATAGATCCAGGAGGATGAGGATGGAGTAGTGGCCTCTGGATTTGGCAAGGAACAGGTCATTACAGACTTTAGAAAGTGCTGTTTCTGTCGAGTGAAGAGGGCGAAAACCGGATTGAAGCGGATCAAGGATGGCATGAGAGGAGAGAAAATCAAGGCAGCGGCTGTGGACTGCGCGCTCAAGTGTCTTGGAGAGGAAGGGTAGGAGGGAGATGGGGCGGTAGTTGGAGGGACAGGTAGGGTCTAGTGATGGTTTTTTGAGGAGGGGCGTGACTACAGCATGCTTGTACAGCATGCTTGTACAGCATACATACAGCATACTACCATAGAATCATAGAAACATGATGGCAGATAATGGCCAAATGGCCTATCCAGTCTGCCCATCCTCAATAGCCACTAACTCTTCCTTTCCTAAGGGATCCCACATGCCTGTCCCACACTTTCTTAAGTTCCGACACAGTCCTCGTCTCCACAACCTCCACTGGGGGGACCATTGCATGCATCCATCACCCTTTCAGTGAAAGAGTATTTTCTTAGATTCCTGCTAAGTCTGTTTCCTCTTAACTTCATTGTATGCCCCCTCATTCCAGAGTTTTCCTTCATTTGAAAAAGGCTCATCTCCTGAATATTGATGCCACTGAGGTATTTATACATTTCTATCATATCCCCTTTCTCTTGCCTCTGTTCCAGCGTATACATGTTGAGGCTCCTAAGTCTGTCCCTATATGTTTTACGACAAAGACTGCTTACTAATTTTGTAACCGCCCTCTGGACCGACTCCATCCTATTTATATCTTTCCATAGGTGTGGTCTCCAGAATTGCACGCAGTACTCGAAATGGGACCTCACCAGAGACTTTTATACAAGGGCACTATCACCTCTTCTTTTCCTGCTGGTCATCCCTCTCCTTATGCACCCAAGCATCTTTCTGGCTTTGGGGGTCACCTTTTCTACCTGTTTGGCCACCTTAAGGTCATCAGACATAATCACTCCCAAGTCCTGCTCTTCTTTCGTACAAAGAAGCACATCACCCCCTTTAATGTACCGTTCCCTTGGATTCTTGTATCCAAAGTGCATGACCCTGCATTTTTTAGTATTAAATCTTAGTTGCCAATTATCGGACCATTCTTCAAGGTTTGCTAGATCCTTCTTCATACCATCCACACCCTCTGGAGTGTCCACCCTATTGCAGAGTTTGGTATCATCCCCAAAGAGACAAACCTTACCAGACAGTCCTTCTGCAATATCACTCACAAAGATGTTAAAAAGAGCTGGCCCTAGGACTGAATTCTGTGGTACACCACTAATAATAGCCCTTTCCTCAGAGTAAGCTCCATTTACCATTACCCTCTGTCTCCTTCCGCTTAAACAGTTTTTAACCCAGCAGTCACTTTAGGTCCCATACCAAGGGCACTCAGTTTATTTATCAGTTACCTCTATGGGACCTTGTCAAAGGCGTTGCTAAAATCCAAGTACACCACATCTAGTGCCCTCCCACGTCCAACTGTTTGGTCACCCATTCAAAGTCTTTACAATGAAAGTTTGCAGGCTGCTTTCTGGTGGGAAAGGAAGTCATAGAAACGTAGAAAAATGTAGGCAGATAAAGACCATATGGCCTATCCAGTCTGCCCATCCATGCCATCTGTTCTCCCTGTCATTCCGTTAGAGATCCTATGTACTTGTCCTAAGCTCTCTTGAATTCAGATACTGTTTTCAGCTCCACCACTTTCATCGGGAGGCTATTCCACGAATTCATCACCCTTTCCGTGAAGAAGTATTTTCTCAGGTTATTTGTGAGTGTATCCCCTTTCACCTTCATGCTATGCCTCCTCGTTCCAGAGCTTCCTTTCAGTTGAAAGAGATTTGCCTCCCATTAGGGAGCGTTTCTAACCTCCATGGATCTCAAGGAAGCGTGCCTTCATATTCCCATTTCACCTTCCCACAGAAGATTTGTGACTTGCATTCCTTGGGGACCATTCTCAATTTATGGCCATGTCATTCAGCCTTTCCACATCACCAAGGATGTTTTTTTCAAGGCCATAGTAGTAGTGGCAGGCTTCCTTCGCAAGTTGGCTGATTTGCAAATCTTCCTATCCAGAGAGTCTGCAAATTTCATCCAAGATAGCTACTCTTTTCAGTTCGGCATTTGGCCCTTTCCTGCATTGTCTGAGGTGGGATCGAGGCTGGCCTTTGTGGAGGTCTCCCATGTCTTTCATAGGCATCATCCATGCAGTGATCGGTGGAGGTTGCAGCCTGTTCTTGGCTATGCTTGTTGCTGGGCATCCATTTTGGCATAGCATCAAACTTTGTTAGACTCCCTTTGGTGGGCAGCCGTTGTTTCCTGAGGGTTTACTCGTCAAGAGTGATCGCCAGCTGGGCTACAGGTTAGGCGTCTTCTGGGGGTGTGTGTTTAAGCGCCCTTCCCATTGGGTTTCTCTCGACCTTGGTATTAGGTTGCAGCAGCCATCATGTTTGACATCTGATCTTAGGTCCGCTCTAGAAGACAGTCTAAGGAGACTCGTCCTGTCCAGTTCTTCTGTTTTTTTTTTCCTATTCAGATGGCGAAACGCTCTTTTCTGCCTTTCTCTGTTTAGGAGGGCTTCTGGTCTTCGCCTCCAATGACCTTGGATTCTTCCTGCGCACTAGATGGGCAGCCAGAAAGTTCCATTGGTCACTTTGCTAGTGGGTGATTGTCTTGGAGTCTTGCAACGTCATGGTGCTTCTTTGCTCTCACTCGCTGTACAAGGCACAAGGGCTGTTGCCCTTGGCTTCATCTTGCAAGCTAGATGGGCAGCCATTGGTTACATTGGTCCGGTCACTTGTTGCCACTTTTCTCAGGGCTTCACAACGTCATGGGGCTTCCACTCCTATACTGGTTAGCGGGTGTGTGCAGGCTGTCGCATTCCCATTCTTGCTAGTGGATTTGGAGCTACCAGACCTCTTTGCTCCGGGTAGTATCTGCTTTTAGAACAGTCCCGTCGATTTTCCAGGGCAGATCTGGTCTTTCTTTTGTGCTCCAGGCACTTCTTTTCAGGTTCTCCGTTCGGGCGGCTACCTCTATTAGAGTAGTTGTACTGTCCACAGAAGATTTTATGCCCGCCCTATTTCAGGACTGTTTTGCTACATCCCACAAGTCTCTGGATTCATCTGCTGCTGATGCTAAGGAACCAAAAATTGTGTTTCTTACCTGATAATTTTCTTTCTTTTAGTCACAGCAGATGAATCTAGCATCCCACCGTGTTGGTTTTTAGTTTTCTCTTTTTCTTTTAGGAGACATCCGTGTTAATTTGTTTACCTGTTTTCATGGATTTTTATGTTTCCCTGTAGGGAAGGAGAAATGTTTTAATTCTGTTTCCTTCTGCTTTGGTGTGAGAAATACTGAATCACTGAGGAGAATTTCATCCTATAAGACCGAGAATGCTGAAGTGCACTGTCTTATAGGATAGAATGCTTCTTGGTGATTCAGTATTTCTCAAAACAAAGCAGAAGGAAACAGAATTAAAACATTTCTCCTTCCCCACAGAGAACGTGAAAATCCAAGAAATGAAAACAGGTAAAGTGCTTACCACAGATGCCTCCTAAAAGAAAAGGAAAAAAAAACTAAAAATCAACAGGGTGGGATGCTAGATTCATCTGCTGTGACAAAAGGAAAGAAAATGATCAGGTAATAAATATAATTTTTCGTTCCTTTTCATGAAATTTGCAAAGCAACAACTGGAAATCTATGCTTTCTTTTGTCTGTCATTACAGATTGGATGTTCAAGCTCGAAGTAATGCAACTCTTGGGGCCGAAGTGTTAGAGGCAGGGATTTCAGTATCCCACCGTCAAATATTGCTTTAGTACATCCTAAACATTTGGACTGCTCTGATGGGATGATAAGGAAGGGTAAATTAGTTCTTACCTGCTAACTTTCTTTCCTGAGTCCCTTCAGACCAGTCCAGAACCCACCATCATGGTTCTTAGCATCAGTTTGTTTTCTATCTTCTGGATTTTTAAAGATTTTGATTTTGACTAGTTCACTTTCCTACTGGATACTTAGTCTGGAGGGTTTATCCTTTGTTAATATTTCTCTATTGTATGGTTCATTAGTGGCAAGGGGAGTTTTTTTTTTTCTTTCATTTCCTTTGCTCTTCTGCTTTGCTATGATAAATACTCACTGGCCAAGGGTTGCCCAGGGTTCTAAAGTGATGTGCTCACAGTTCAGTCGCTCTCAGCCTCCACCTGCTGGCAAAACAGCACAAACCCAAGTATCTTAAATACTTAAATAACCACTCAATTCTCCACGAATCTCAATCAGGATTTCGGTCAAATCACAGTACCGAAACTGTGCTAGTGTCTGCAGTGAGCTCATTTAAACAAGAAATTGCAAGGAGCAACAACATACTCCTCCTACAATTCGACATGTCCAGTGCCTTTGACATGGTTGACCATGAAATACTATTACATATACTAGAATACTTCAGAATAGGAGGCACAGTTCTCAAATGGTTCAAAGGATTCCTGACCACAAGATCATACCAAGTAACAACGAAAGCGGACAGATCACCCCCATGGACACCTGAATGTGGAGTACCCCAAGGATCCCCCCTCTCACCAACCTTATTCAACCTGATGATGATGCCTTTGGCTAAACTTCTAGCAACTGAAAACCTCAACCCTTACATATATGCAGATGACGTCATGATCTCCATTCCGTTTAGACACGATCTAAATGAAATTACCAACGAGATTAACCAAAGCCTCCAAATAATGCACTCCTGGGCAGATGCATTCCAACTGAAACTAAATGCAGAGAAAACACAATGTCTTGTTCTTACCTCACAACATAACACAAAAAGCTTCTCGACCATAACCACGCCATACTGTTCTCTGCCTATCTCTCAAAACTTGAAAATTCTAGGAGTAACCATAGATCGAAACCTCACTCTCTATGCTCATGTGAAAAACACGACGAAAAAGATGTTCTATTCCGTGTGGAAACTCAAAAGAGTAAAACCTTTCTTCCCGAGATACATATTCCGCACCCTGGTACAGTCAATGGTGATAAGTCATCTTGATTACTGCAATGCACTGTACGCAGGCTGTAAAGAGCAGAACATCAAAAAACTCCAAACTGCCCAGAATACTGCGGCCAGAATCATATTTGGAAAAACCAAATATGAAAGTGCAAAACCCTTAAGAGAGAAACTCCACTGGCTCCCACTTAAGGAACGTATTGCATTCAAGATCTGCACAATGGTACACAAAATCATTCACGCAGTCGCCCCAATCTACATGTTAAACCTCGTGAGCCTACCTCCCAGAAACGCCTCAAAATCATCCCGCAAATTTCTTGACCTGCACTTCCCCAGCTGCAAAGGACTAAAATACAAGACGATGCATGATACCACCTTCTCTTACATGAGCACAAAGTTATGGAATGCACTACCTAGAGACCTGAAAACAATCAACGAAACGACTATCTTTCGCAAATCCCTCAAGACATATTTCTTCAACAAAGCCTACAATGAAAACCCAGAACTGTACTAATCCACCTCTGAAAACCCATCGTTTAATATACCTACTAAATTCCTTCCTTCTTCTCTCTATTTCTCCTCCTAATTAATCTCTGCACAACAATAATTATACCTGACATCCAGGATTAACTGTGTGTAACAAAACTATGTAAGCCACTTTGAGCCTGCAAATAGGTGGGATAAGGTGGGATACAAATGCAATAAATAAATAAAATCTGAGCTGGTCTGGAGGGACTCAAGGAAAGAATATTAGCAGGTAAGAACTAATTTACTCTTATTGTTCATTCCGCACTGGTGCTGTGTGTTGTGATTAGCTCTGATCAGCATACAATATTTAAGTGGATAAAGCTTGTTTGCTCTGATGTTTTATGTGGTGTGAATGGTTCTTCTCTGACCTTTGCTCATAATTTCTAAATATTATGCAGAGGCCTCATCGGACTCAGTTACTTGCAAAGAGCATTCCTGAGGTTAATTTACAGACTTCTCAACGTCAGGATCAGACACCGGCTCAAGAGACGGATGAATTCAGTGAAGAAGCCTCCAAAGATCGATCTGAGGAAGCAGCTCGTAGATCTACAAGTCAGGTGTGGCGAGCAGAAGATGGTGGGATCCACGTGTATGTCCAAAATGAAAGTGGTGTTAGCATCCACAGACACAGCACCAGTTCAGAGGAGGTAAGTAGGGCTGTATACACTCCAGGGCTACATTCAGACGTCATGCGAAGGTCAATTTTCAAATGATGTATGTGGGTAAAAAGTGTTGTATGGGCATTAATTGACTGACAATTGTTCTCTGTCAATGCAAGTAGAAGTCCACATATTTTTCCTTGGTGTATACTTTTGGCTATATTAAGAAATGCATTCCTAGGAGCATTTGACGAGGATAAAGCTATCCATAGAATGCATTTTCATACCTTTACATTAATGTTTCTAGAAATAATTATCCTGTAGAAAGAGTAGGTGTAGATATTTTTTAGATAGCCCCCTAGGGGAGCAGCATCAGACTGGGACTGAGGAATACAGCAGGAGGAGCATTCATAGCATCTTGGTGGGAGAAGGCCCACCTATCTCTCATTGTGACATCTGGGGTCCATATTATTCCCCCTCACCAAGGGTCATCTCTGTAATGGGTGGGTTAAACTGGGAGGGTTTATTAAATAGGGGAACCTTCCATAGTGTCCCAATCCAGAAATGAGTGGGTTATGTCCCTCTACCAACAAATGGAGATAGTAAACCTCTGAGGTTCTCTAATTTCAGTATTCTGTCTGTCTAAGCAGGTGGATGGACATATCCTGTGCAGCTCTCTGGATGAGCTTTGCTCCTAACTTGTTCTATCAGGTTTAGTTGAGCCAGTGATCTTGACTGAGCTAGGCCACTTTGGGGTACATCTGGTGGTTCCAGGTCCCTCCTCTGCCCCTTCTCTGCCTCTCTTTCCTGACAGCATGCTCTGCTAAATAGCTCTCCTGCCTCTAGTATTGGGGGGGGGGAGGCAGCCTGCACAGCACTGTCTGGGGAGCAGAAAGTTACTTTTGTCCAATTTAGTCAGAGAGGACACAAGGCTGTAAGTATTTACTTTTCTTTGTCGGCGCGGGTTCTGGATTGGTCTGGGAAGCTTCGCTCTGCCGGTTGATGTGGGGACCGTAGGGTTTTTGGCAGGCTCTGCAGCCAATTATTTGCTGGTTGCTGCCATTTTGTTTATATGTTTCAGAAGTGTTATAAGGCTCTGGACATTCTTTTCTCGGGCGTGCGTGCTCGTGCTCCCTGCTCTGTGATCTGGGCTGCCCATTGCTCTGCTCTGGCTCATAGGCGTGCACTGCAGAGATGATGTTGTGACAGTGCCAGGGGGCCTTGGCGGTTTAGTCTCCCGCGCCACTCTTGGTATTCTTCTGCTCACTGCACATTGTTTGCTCACAGGGACTGCTGCCTTGTTTGTTTAAAAAAAAAAAAAGACACATCGTCCCGTAATCCTTCCAGTGCTGCTGTCCGGTTAGCCTGGACTCTGCCACTGGTTCGATGCTTCTCTGGGCCCTCATCTCAGGTTCAGCCTTAGGTCCATGGCTTTCCTCCAGACCACTTCCTGACGGGGTCAGGCCTCCGGGCACCCATTGTCATGGATTATTCTTTCAGTGCCTCTCAGGGGCACTGCCTGAGCATTTGTCTTCTGTGTTCGGCTACCATTGGACGCACAGCCACCTTGGCTCGGGCTTACAGGGTTATGGCCCCTGGTTTGGAGGAACCCGGCTTCCCTGGTACCCTAGACCAGAAGGCGGCAGCTTTTTTGGAGGCTTTTCTTAGGTTTGGCATGGTTTCTGCCCAACCTTCGACACAGCTTGGTCATCTGTTGTTGGGTGGTTGGCCCTTGGTAGGTGGCCACCGACTCGGGCTGTGAGCCTTGCTCCTTCCCTGGATGTTCTCTGGAGGGCGGGTCTCAAGACTCGGTCTCCAGAGGGCGGGCCTCGCAGAGTTTCGACTGGTGTCATAAGTCCTTGCTTGCACTTGGTACTGGGTGCAGATCTGGCATGGCCTCTGTTTCAGCTGTGAAAGTTAGCCTGGCTCTGGAGCCTTTGCCTAGTTCCATCTATGGTCATAGAGCGTTGAAGTCTGCCAGATGCCAGCTTTGTCTATAGAACCTTGCCTGACCTCTGTTTCAGCTGCAGAAGCTTGCCTAACTCCGTTGTGGTCCGGGGAGCCTGACCTCTCTCTAGTTACACCCCCTAGAGGCTTATTTGTTTCCAGCTTTGTACTATGGCCTTGGCTTGGCCTGGTTTACTGGGCAGCCTGGTCTAGTTCCGACTTTGTCTGGTCAAATGGACCTAGCCCCGACTTTGTCCAGACAGCTTTGTCTAATTTTGACTTTGCCCGTCACCCTAGCCTAGTTACGACTCTGTCTGGGCAGCCTTGCCTGGCTCTGGCTTCGACCGAGGAGGCCTATCTAGCTCTGTGGAGCCTTGCCTAGCTACGGCTGGGGGGGGGGGGGGGGCTTTCCCTCTTGCCCCCAACTGTTGAATCCTGCTTAGCTCCATTTCCGGCCATATGGTTATGCTAGCCCAAGTTTTGGCCGTTGAGCTTTGCCTGTATCTGACTCCGGCCGTCGTTTCTGGCCTACCCGTCTCTATGGATGTTCGGGCTTGCCTACCGACGACTTCGGTGTTAGTAGCCGAGCCTGACATAGTCTTGGTTCTGACCATCGTGCTTGGTTTAGTCCATCTTCGGCTGTCTGGTCCGGCCCGAATACACGGCCTTCGGCGGTGGCTGGTGTTTTCTTCCCTGGCTCCGGCCATGCATCAGTTCACTATGACCCATTTTCCTGGTGGGGCTGGCCAGATTTTAGTGTTTCGGGTCTTCCTACAGCTGACTGTCGTTCTTTACTCTGACATGACCTACCGTGTTGCCTGCTTACCAATGTACCTAGCTTCAGCCCATACCGGAGAAGCATCGGTTGCCACAGATTCTTCCTTGTCTTCATGGTGTGTCCAATGGAGTCTTCTCTGTGTGGAGACTCTTTTTCTTCTCTCGGGGGCAGGTCCAGGCCTGTGTGTTTTCTATTTTTCCTATTCTCCTAGTTCCAGGCTGCATCTTGGTTTGTGGATCGGGATTTTGAGCTACCCTGTGGTTCCCTGATCCATGAAGGAGTTCTGTTCCACGTATTCCATGGTGGTTCAGGTGGAATTCTCTATACCAAGCTGATAGCGTTGGTCTCAGTATATCTCTTGTGGGTTCTTTCCTGATAATCCGTGACTGGATATGTTTCCTTGCCTAGCATCTTACTGTTTATTGGTTCTGGGCCTGTGTCCCTTTTCAGCGTGGGTCTAGGTGGCGCATGAGATTCCACACAGGCAGTGTTTTCATGTGTCTGATTCCATGTTTGTGGTGCTGTGGGGCTCACCTGGCGGTGGAGAGTTTATCCCAATACTGCTTTCGAAATTGGCTTACCGCTGGTCTTCTGTCCTTGGCCTTTTTTTTCTAGTGCCCATGTTCTGGATATCCTTGAGCGTACTTCCTCTGTTACCTTGTTACCTTTTCAGAGTTGTTTCCGCTGTAGCAACAGCTATGGTTGTTCGCTGTTGGTCTTCGGATTGAGGCGTACCTGGTTTATTTGTTTTGTTTTTTTCCTACGGATTGAGTTGTCCTTCCCTATTGTGGAGTGCTTTGGTACATCCCACTCATCTCTGGATTGATCTGTGGGATGCTATGGAAGGTAAAATGAGTCTTTACCTGATAATTTTCTTTCCATTAGTCCCAACAGATCAATCCAAAAGTCCGCCCTTTGTTGGTTAACCAGGGTGTTTTTCTCATTTATTTAGATTCTTTAAGGATTGATCAGCGCATCAGGCTACAGGTTTCCACTTCGGATATTTCCCTGCCACAGGAGCGGTGGAAGAGGAGCCTACTTGAGGCTTTATAGAGGCAGGAGACAACTTCCGCATTGAATTTATTCTTCTTATTCCATTGTTTTAGTATCAACAGTACTGAAGTTAAATGGATGCACAGATCCACATCTAGTAAACCTCTGAGGTTCTCTCTTTCTCCGAGGACAAGCAGGCTGCTTGTTCTCACAACTGGGTTGACGTCCACGGCAGCCCCCACCAACCGGAACAAAACTTTTCGGGTGGTCCCGCACGCAGGGCACGCCCACCGCGCATGCGCGGCCGTCTTCCCGCCCGTGCGCGACCGTTCCCGCTCAGTCTTTTCTTATCCGCGCTGGAGAGAGCTGCGTTCGTCTCTCTCTCTGTCAGCCCCGGAAACCGGATTGCGCTTTTGCCGCGAGATTTTTCTTCATTGTGTTTTTCTTCACTTCTCTGTTTCATTTTTGTTAAAAAAAACAAAAAAAAAAAACGAGAAGAACTTTGTTTTCCCTCGTCTTTTTAGCGGGGGCGTCTCGTTGCGGCCTTGTGGCCGCGCGGTCGATTTATTTTTCGAGGTGTGAATTTTACCGCCAACATCGACGACTTTGACTTCGCCGACGCGATTTTCCGTCGATATCCTCGAAGGTCCCGAGTGGATTTAAGAAGTGTGGTCGGTGCGGCCGGCATATCTCGCAGACTGACACTCACGCTTGGTGCCTCCAGTGCCTCGGGCCGGAGCACGATACCAAGACGTGCACCTTGTGTCTCAGCTTACGGAAACGGACACAGGTGGCGAGGCAAGTTCCACGGGACCGTCTTTTTGGAACTTGCGCCGGCCCCTCGACGTCGACTTCGACGGCATCGGTATCGACGGCCGGATCTTCGGTACCGATGTCCACGAAATCGGCACCAACGGCACCGACCCCAGGAGCACAGGTCCCGTCGGCCTGCCGGTCTTCCGGAGACGGCAGGGGTGAGCGGCCGCGTGGGCAATCGGCCCCGGTCACTCCCTCTACCCAGGGCCCTCGGGACCGAACTCTGTCGGACCCGATCCTTCGAGGCCGAGGGGGATCTACCTCTTCCTCTTCAGTACCGCCGAGCGCCGATGACGGGCACCGGAAAAAGACAAAAAAGCACCGTCATCGGTCGCCCACGGCACATGTGGCTCCCGGTTCCAGAGACGATTCGACGCCGAGGAATTTACCTGTGTAAATTTTGGATGCACAGCTTTCTAGAATGCTATGTAACTTGAAATGCTTTTCAGAACATTCTGTTCCAGTCACATTTCAACCTAGGCAATAGTATATGGTGCAACTGGTCCACGACATTACATCCTTCTGATGGAAGGGGATCTAAAATACTTGGGTAGCTGCACATCAAGGTACATGGATCCAGCTTCTCTGTTGGATTATGGCACTGTGAAGAAATAGTGTGTTTTAAGCTTGTAAAAGGTATTAGATATTTTCCTGTTTTAATTATGTCCTGACTAAGCAAAAGACCTGGTATGATCGTAAGGCCCAAAGTAGAGAGTTTTATGAGGGCCAGTAGGTATTTGTTTTAGTCCCAGTTCATCAGAATAAACTGATATGCTGCCTTTGTTTCTCAATACTCATTAGACACATCATGCAAAAGTTATATGTTTCTTTTGTGCTGCTGTTGATTCTTAATGCATGTTGTTTCTGGCATGCTGGATTTGTGCTTTTGGTGTTGCATCACTAATTTGCACGCTGTGTTGTGCCTGGAATGCAGAGTTCTAAGTATTTTTTGTGTGTTGTGGATTCTTGTGGCAAACAAAGAGAAGATGACAGTGAAAGAACACAGTCAATAATGGTGCTCTTAAAATACGGGCATGTGTTCTCGGCCAGCTGGCTTTCATCAGGAGTCTATAGAACATAAAATATGCATATACATGTATATTGATAATGGTAATACAGCAAGTCTTGTAACATGTAGCTCCTATTTCCATTGCAATGTTTGTTGTTTTTTTACTGTATATAGTTCGTTCTTCGTCTTTATTATTCTGTTTGCTTTATATATTTTTTTCTCTTTCTTTTTTAGGCCATTTACACCAAGGTGGACAGACCAGAAACATTTTCTGGAAGGAAAATATCTAGCAGAGTAAGAAAAATATGTAAAACAAACCAAACCTGGAATGCTGCTATTTTTATATGGAGATATAAATTTATGTTACAGAATGTGGAGCAGGCTCTAGGATCACCTAGACAAACAGAAACAACTGTCAAAAGTTTGGGAGGGGGCATAGAGTGATGGAGTTGGCCACTTCTCCATTAGAGAGAAAGGGAGTCTTTAAGGGCAAAGGTATAGAAACTTTTGTGACAATTGCAGACTTCAGAGTAGAGGCTTGTAGATTGACGTTACAAGAGTTTATTGTACTGTTTCTAGGAGGAAGATGGAAAAGTAATGCATGGAAAAAAAGCAAATGGTGTTTCTGATTCAGCGGCTCACCTAGAGCCAAGATTAGGGAATATATTGGGCTTATTTAAATGCAAACACCCATGAGACTGTCTAATTAGAGCCATGTCTCAAAGTTACAAAGGGCACTTATTGATTCAAATCATGAACAGGCAGTGAAAGATCAGAAGCCAAAGCCCACCTTCTTCCAAAATGAGCCAGTTAAAATCTATTTATTTCAAATCTCTGACATTACCTGTCAGTCTAATGGAGGACAGTTAGTATCTGGAATCTAGTCACTTATGGTATGTGCTATTTATCAATATGTGCTTGCCACACTTAAATAATGCAAAGTGAATTGTGCTGCATCTTTTTATTGTCTATTTTGATTTTATTTTCCTTTTAAAGTATTGATTGTGTAGCACAGTTAAGATGAGAAATACAAAACTAATTCACATGAAGTGTTATGCTTTAATATTTTAAGGGAATAATTATTAAGGTCTGGCAAAGGTTGGGCTTTTACCACACCTTAATTTACTTTATTGGTCACCAACCAGAGGTAGCTCAGTACTTCGGGTTGCTGATTCCCTGATACATGAAGAATGCAACTTGCAATAAACTAGACAAGCTGGATATATTAGGCTGTTATACCATGTCCTCATGCTCCTGGATGGCATCTTAAATTAGCCTTGTACACACCTGGCTCCCCCTTCCCCCCCCCCCCCCAAGCAATTCTGCCCTCTAAAGAGCTTACCTCCAAAAAATCCCCCTGAGAATCCACTCCCTATGACTCTGCCCCCCCCCCCCCCCCCCCCGAGGTGCCCCTGAGCCTACCTTAGGGTTCCTTGGTATCTAGTACGTTTGGGGCAGAAGCCATCCCCTGTCACTCCTGCTCCTTGTTGGCTCTGGCTTCAAAATGGCAGCCTGATCTCTTCAAGGGGAAGCTCTTTGGGGAGGGGTCTGATTTTTTTTTTTTTTGGGGGGGGGGGGGGGTTGCTTTCCAGGTATTCAGTGGAGCCACAAGGGGAGTCTCAGTGGGGGGGGGGGGGGGAGGGAATCAAGGTCTCCTAAGGCCCCTTTAAGATGCCTCCCAGGAGTATTCGGCAACAGCTTTGTGGTTTGATGCTCTCAGGATGGAAAAATACCTCCAGTTTTTTGCTGGTGGTATTTTTCCTAAGAATAATGTGGCTTGTAGAGTTCACTGCAAACCTTGCTATTAATTGTATGTAGTAATTAGCTGTTTTGCATGCTTTGCATCTCATTACTATGTAACCCATGGTAATTTAAACTAACTTGCGGAATGGTAATATTACAAATGCTATTTGCCCCTTAACACACTTTAGTTGTATTTGATTGTGTTTATTTGTAAACCACCTAGATTGGTATATGGGTGGAGTACTTGAGACGGTAAATAAATTAATTAAAAATATAACACATGCTATAAAGCTGCAGACATTTACACCTGCTTTTTCTGTGGGCACATTTTCATGGAAAACAATGAGTACAAAATTGAGGATGAATCCGTAATGTTATTTTGCTAAGGGGGCTTACTCAAAAAATAACCAGATCTCTCATGTTGGAAAGTTACACATCATTGGAAGAATGTCTACTCTAATTGCTCGGTAGGCATGTTTGGAGGAATAATGGAGCAGTTATTGGTGAGACAAAAGTGAGGAGTTAGCGGTATGTCCATTGATAGGCACCAAGAATTATCTAAGTGGACTGTGCTTTGCAGTGGTGTAGCCAGACCTAACATTTTGGATGGACCCAGAGATAATATGGGTGGGTACTCTGTATGAGTAGTGTTCCTTAGGATACTAGAAAATAATGCCTTACAATGCACTTGATGATGGATTTCTAAGTAGACTGCGCAACAGCTGCCCTACATCAACATTAACCCCATACATACTTAATGGGGGGGGAAAAAAAAACAATATTTTTAAATAGTTACATTATGCCAGATTTAAGTCTACTATAATGGCAAATATATCAACACTCATAACAGGATCCTGCAATATAATTAATGGCATATATTTTGCATGTAAATGCCTGATTAAGCAAAACAGGTAAAATACCTTTGAAGTTCTTTTCCCTTCCTTTGGCTGTACTGCTTCCTCTCTATTCTGATGCTGACAAAATAAAATTGCCACAGTTTGGCACATATCCTTCAACTTTGCTTTATAATAAACATTTCTCTGAGGACAAGCAGGCTGCTTGTTCTCACAATTGGGTCGTCGTCCGCGACGGCCCAGGAGACCGGCAAATCCCTAAGCAAACAAAAAAGCCTTCCATAATGCACCGGCACGCAGGCAGAGCGAACGGCTTCCTGCCCGCGGCGCGAGCATGCCCTCAGTTCTTTTTCATCTGCGTCTGGAGTGACATGGTATTCCGCTGTGTTCATTTTTGGCCCAGGAGACTTTTTCTAGCGTTACCGTGCCCTTTTTTTTTCTTTCTCCGTGTTGGTGTTTTCAAAAATTTGAAAAAAAAATCCCTTTATTTCTTTAGTTTTTTTTTTCACATTAAAATTTGTTTCCTTCTTTTTTTCGTCGCGGCCACCTTTTATTTTCCTTTTTTGTGCCTTTTTAATTGGCACAATCGAGTCCTTTAATTTCGCAGCTGCCGTTTTTCCGTCCATGTCATCGAGGACACCCAGCGGCTTCAAGCGTTGTACTCGGTGCAACCGGACCTACTCGGGTACCGACCCCCACGCGTGGTGTCTCCAGTGCCTTGGGCCTGATCATTTGCCAGCTGCTTGTAAGCTGTGTTCTTTAATGAAAAAATGGACCCAAGGGTCTCGGGAGGCTCAACGTGAAAAACTTTTTGCTGATCGGTCTGGTCCTTCGGCATCGGTACCGAGGTCGGCGGCGTCGACGTGAAGGGAAGCATCGACTTTGAGAGCGCAGGTAATGGCTCCCGAACGACCACATCGCGCTGGGAGCAGCAAGGCATCGAGTGGGTCTCCACCTGTCTCGAGGCCTACTGCTATGCAGGCCCCCCGGGATCGACCTTTGTCGGACCCGGTCCCGAGGAGGTGCGAGGATTCCATGTCGTCCTCTTTGGTACCAAGGAGTCTCGATGATGGGTGTCAAGCGAAGTCTAAAAAGCACCGCCATTGATCTCCTTCCATGCGCGGTACCGAGAGCTCCTGGGAGCCGAGGGATTCGGCACCCAAGAAGCTTCGGCGCTGTAGAGGACTGTTCACCCTCTATTCAGGAGGTGCCGATGCGTCGGTCTTCTGACAGCCTGGTACTGGCTCTCGAGCCCCCTCAGATTCTGCCACCGACTCCTGCGCTGGCCCCTCAGCCTTTTCCGATGAAAGCTCTCGACGAGTGCATCAGGGCCCTTCTTCCAGAGCTTCTGGAGGGATTGCTGTGTCAGTCTACTTCGGTGCCAGGGGTGCTTGCGCCTTCTGCACTGACTGTTGAAGCGGCATCTGGTCCTTTGCCTGTGGTGAGGTACCCGACCTCGGTGCCGCTTGCGGCATCGGCGTCGGTTGCCACCTGGGTCGACTTGCCTTCGACTTTGGCAGAGGAAGCTTTGCCGCAGTCCAGGCAGGGGTCGACTTCTTGGCATCCCCCTCGAGGCCGTTGCTCCTCAACATCGAGACAGGCTCGGGTTCGGACTGCTCTTAGAGAGCTTTTGTCCGACACTGATGATGAGCGCTTGTGGGAGGAAGAGGAAGATCCCAGGTATGTTTCTGAAGATGAGTCCTATGGGGTCCCCTCTGAACCTACTCCGCCAATTGAAAGTCTTTCTTTTTTTTCCTTTGTTCTGGAAATGTCTAAGGATATTCCCTTCCCTATGGAGGTTGTGGATGAGCCCAGGGCCGAGATGCTCAAGGTCTTCGATTATCCTTCTCCACCCACAGGGGTTGCAACGGCTCCCTTGCATAACACTCTCAGGGAAGTTCTTATGCGAATCTGGTCGTTCCCTCTCTCTAATCCAGTGGTCCCCAGAAAAGCTGAGTCCCAGTACAAAGTCCATGGAGAGCCTGTAATGGTGAAGTCTCAGCTACCTCACGATTCCATGGTGGTGGATTCTGCTGTCAGAAGAGCCAAGAGTACTAGGGGACTATGCCTCGGCGCCCCCTGGCAGAGAGTCTAGGACCTTGGATTCTTTTGGGAGAAAGACGTATCAGGCTGCTATGCTCGCAGCCAAATTTCAAACATATCAGCTGTACACAAGCATCCACTTACTGAACTTGGTGAAGCAACTGTCCTGTTTGGTCGAAGCACTTCCTCCGGAGCTCGCCGAACCTTTTCACCAGGTGGTCAGGCAGCAGAAGGCGTGTCAAATTCCTGGTCAGGGGTACTTATGACACTTTTGATGTGGCATCCCGAGTAGCTGCTCAAGGTATAGTGATGCGCAGGCTCTCATGGCTGCGTGTCTCTGACCTGGATCATAAGACCCAACAGCGGATGGCGGATGTTCCTTGCCGGGGGGATAACCTTTTTGGCGAAAAAGTAGAGAATATGGTTGATCAGATCAAGAAGCACCATGATGCTATGGATTCTCTCTCCTGCTGGGTGTCTTCTGCTACCACCTCCTCATCTAGGAGGTTTTTTGGAGGGAAGAGGAGTGCTCCCTATTCCTACAATAGGCGTAGGTACATTCCTGCTTCTCGGCAGCCTGTCCAGGCTCACTCCCAGCTCACTCGTTTCCATCAACGGCTTGCGCCTAAGGCCCCTGCGGCTCCCCAGTAAAAACAAGGGATGGGCTTTTGACTGGCTCCAGTGCAGCATAGCCTCAGCAAAAGTGTCCATGCTGGACAACTTGCCAGTCGGGGGGGGGGGGAGGTTGATATTATTTTACCAAAGGTGGCCTCTCATAATCTCCGACCGGTGGGTTCTTCAAATAGTCTGGTTAGGATACATCCTCAATCTGATATCCAAACCTCCAAATTGCCTACCGGGAGATCATTCTTACAGTTCCCAGCACAGGCAGGTACTTGCAGAGGAACTCTCTGCCCTTCTAAAGGCCAATGCGGTCAAACCCATTCCACCAGGGGAAGAAGGGCTGGGATTTTATTCCAGGTACTTCCTTGTGCAAAAGAAAACAGGGGGGATGCGTCCCATCCTAGACCTAAGGGCCCTGAACAAATTCCTAGTCCGAGAAAAGTTCCCTTGGCACCCTTCTTCCCATAATTCAGGAAAATGATTGGCTGTGCTCTCTGGACTTAAAGGACACCTGGGAACTCGGCCCTTTCAGTACTGTGTACTGCCCTTTGGTCTCGTGTCTGCGCCCAGGGTTTTCACAAAATGCCTGGCAGTTGTCGCAGCGTTGCTACGCAGACTGGAAGTGCATGTGTTCCCTTATCTCGACAGTTGGCTGGTGAAGAGCACCTCGGAGGCAGGCGTTCTACAGTCCATGCGGATGACTATTCGGGTGCTAGAACTTCTGGGCTTCATGATCAGTTCCTCCAAGTCCCATCTGGTCCCGGTTCAAAAATTAGAGTTCATTGGAGCTCTGTTGGACACACAGATGTCTCGAGCTTATCTTCTCCAGGCAAGGGTAGACAATCTCCTGGCCCTCATGTCCATGGCTCGAGCGTCTCAACAGATCACAGCTCAGCAGATGCTGAGGCTCTTAGGACACATGGCCTGCACAGTTCATGTACTAATTCCAATAACAGTACCTTTAAAAAGGCAGCAGTGAATATACATAACAGCAATATGCATCCCATTGGAAAAGCCAGACAAGTCAGACTCATAGATCCCCATACAAACCACATGCCAGCAGAAACTCTCACCTGCTCAGTCATATGCAGACCACAGACCAACCTTCATCAATTAGAGTAAAGGATCAAAAATTAGAAATGTATTGATTTTTTTTTTCTAAATTTCTATGCCACACTATCTTCTATTCTAAGCAGGGTTGCATTTCAACACGCATAATTTTAAAACATTACAAAAACATAAAACATAAAGACCTTCCCTGCCCAGCATCAGCCCTTCCTTTCTCTACCTTACCCCACCCATCCATCCCTGTAGCCCAGTATCAATGCTTCCCTTCCCCACCATCCATCCCATAGCTAAGTATCAGCCCTATCCTACCACCCCACCTCTCCTTGTAGCCTAGCGTCAGTCCTGTCCTACTCTCTACCCAACCCCCAATTGCATTACATATAAGACTATTTTTATGTCCTGTGCACTGTCCACCCAGAGAAAATCGCCTACGTTTAAAAAAACTTTTAACCTAGGCACTGCAGGGAGCATCCCCACCCAAAACCCCACCAACATGAGAAATAGACAACCTTTTTAAAATTAGCCTGGGCACAATTAAAATATATTATTGGTGTGTTTCTGGGTGGGGTTGGGTTCTTCACTGCCTATGACAAAAGAGATATATTTAATTATTAAATATACCTTTTTTTTGCCCTAGGCATTGAAGAGTCCACACCCCACCCAGAAGCCCACCTCCAGAGCCATCATTTAGAGACTGTGGTATCTTTGGAAGGTTAGAGTTATGGAGAAAATGTCCAATTCTTTGGTAGAATGAGCTTTCTCATTATAGGTCAATCTTGGTATGAGATGGGGTACTCTGAAGGTTAATTGCTTTGGGAACGTACCACACAATGTAAAAGAGATGACTGCTCAGAGAAAGTAGAGATATATTTCAATGGAAACTTGTGAGGGCTGGATAACTCCCTGGGAAGTTAGAATTAGATGTGACTGTTTAGTGCTTACTCTCTTTATATAGGTTAACAGTGTTCTTTCTTTTCAAAAGCTGCTGCCAGATCCCATCTTGAATCTAAGGAGAATAATTGGCTTTGGAGGCTGCACTTTCCGATGGGTATGTATGTGCTAGAAAGAATTTGATATAGAGAAGGGATATACAGTACATAACTTGCAGCTTTTGGCCCATGCTAGTATATATATAATCTCTATCCCATCACGATCAAAAACAGCTTAAAAATTTTTATTTACAAAGTCCCAAATTTGTGTGTTTGTCTTGATTAGATTGTAGACACTGTGGAGAAGGATCTTTTACTGATATGTATTTGTAGATCATGAGAAAATGATAGTTGTGTCCATCAACCAATAGATGGAAATTGAAAACTGAACTGAGACATCTCTCTTGGCATCCAGTCCAGCTCCTCAGTATTTTCTGTCTCCAGCAGATGGATGGACATACTTTTCATCCTCTGGTTCTGAGTGCTGTGATCCTGGTCCAGTTGGTCAGATGGCCCCCAATTGAGCTTTGTGGGTGGCTTAAGTCTGCAGTGTTATGTCTGTTGTGCCCTGTGAATTTACTTCTTCCCTCCCTTCACTTCTCCCTTGTTTCCTGTGGAGTTCTTTTCCATCACAACAACCTTAAGAAAGAGGTTTGCTGGAGAATGTAGGACGAAATATTGGTTGTGAGCCTTTCTCGTCTATGGTAAGACTTGTGGAGACCATGATTTTGAAGGGAGCAGCCGGCAGTAGTAAGTCTGACTAAAGTTTGACTCAGAACTGCTTGGAGGGCTGCAAGTTCTGCTTGGTTCAGGGGGAGGGATCCTTACTCATCGCTTGGGACACATTGTGCTACGCTTGTGACAGTTAAGGAGAATGGCAGCTTCCGTGGAGGCAGTTAAGCGGTGTTTCCACTGTGGGACCCACCAACTTGCGTCGAGGTATTCCAGTGCGTGCAAGCCAGGAATGGTTGACAGCAGCTCATCTTCGAATCTGGCGCAACATCTGAATATGCTGGGGTCTCCTGCAGGGCCAGTGTGCTGTTTGATCTAGGAGAACGTAGGAACAGGCACCATTTTTGTCAGGGCCAACTGGCAGTAATGACCAGCCTCGGTTTGATCACGCGTGGAACACAGCCGCCATTTTACAGTCTCGGAGTCCGACAGAGCATTCATCTGCATCAGGATCTTTGTTTTCTGCAGAGTTTATGTTACTCTTACACCAGACCTATTTACTGAAGCAGAGACAAAGTTGCTGCAAGGTGCTTCAGTTTCTTGTCTCACTGCCCCTCTTGCTTCTAAGAGATCTCGTTTAAACCTTCAGGAGTGGGCAGATGAGGTTCTCTGTTTCTCCCTTCTTATCTGATTTGGCCTTGGTCTATTTAGAGGAGCCATCGTTGAAGTTGTTAGAGGAGGGTGAGTGCCCTCCTGAGGAGGGGGTGATCTGAAAGTACTGAGGTTGCTTCATAAAGAGGAGCTCAGTACTCTTCTTTGTGAGGCACTGACAATGCATTCCTTTTAGGAGCTTTCTGCTTC
Source organism: Microcaecilia unicolor (assembly GCF_901765095.1). NCBI lineage: Eukaryota > Metazoa > Chordata > Amphibia > Gymnophiona > Siphonopidae > Microcaecilia > Microcaecilia unicolor. Next base: position 51,106,512 of record NC_044038.1, read on the forward strand.
GGCATCAGGAGTTCCATCTTTGTTGATCATAAGGGGGCTTGGAGATCCTTCTAAGGCCTTTCTGATGCATCCAGACATTCAGGACATTCAGATCTATGGCTCACCTCTACCTGTTAGTTCCAGAAGAGAAAAATAAATTGCATCTTCCCAGGGTGGACTCCCTGGTTATGGCAGTGACTAAGAAGACCACTTTGCCGGTGGATGGGGGCATTGCCGTAAAAGACCTACAGGATAGGTAGCTAGAAGGTTTGCTGAAACAAGTCTTTGAAGTGGCCTCTTTGGGCTTTCAAGCAGCAGTGTGCAGCTCGTTCATGGCAAAAGTATGCCTGAAGTGGCATCAGGAGTTGGCAACACAAGACGGGTGCCATAATGCCCACCTAGAAGCGGGGTTGACCTACCTGGCAGATGCTATTTGACATGTTATGGGTTATGGCTCACAGCATGTTTTTGGCTGTCAAGGCACATCAGCAACTCTGGTTACGGCATTGGTCAGCGGATTCAGCGTCAGTCACATCTAGTTAAACTTCCCTTTTGGGGCAAGTGGCTATTTGGAGATGATCTGTTATTTGGTGAAAGAACGGGGGGGGGGGGGGGGGGGGGGGTGGAACTAAGCCACAGCGGTTGCTGTAGGATAAGCCAAAATCCTCTGGTCATCTGTCTTTAGGGGGCTCTCAATCTGAATTTCAAGACAGCAGATGGTACTGGCCTGCTTGTCAGCAATATGCTCCGAAGTCTGCTTTCAGGCCCACCAATCTTACTGTCGTGCAGACTGGAAGTCTTCCTCTCATTCGGCTAGAATGTCCAATGCCTCCAGAGCTTCATAATGATGTGAGGCTGGTTCACGCTTCTCCTCCTTAGGTGAGAGGATGTCTTCAGGAGTTTTGGGAGGAGTGGGCCAAAATCACATCAGACCAGTGGATTCTGGATATTTTTACAGAAGGTTACAAGGAGTTCTTCCACCCAGTCACTTCTTTCTTCTTGCAGTCTCCTTACCGAAAGGGAACCAAGGTGGTCGAGGTTCGGGCCACTGTAGATTCCTTGCTGGCTTTTCGTCTTCCAGCTCCCGAGACCAAACCAGGGACAAGGCAGATACTCCGTCTACTTCATTGTCTCAAGGAAGACACCTTTCATCTTGTCTTAGATCTCAAAAGTCTAAACTACTGCCAAGTGTTCTGCTTTCACAGAGAGAAATTAAGAGTAGTTATAGCCTTGGGTCAAGTGAGAGAATTGCTCACCACCTTCGATCTCTAGGAAGTGAACTTGCTATACCCATATGGCTGCTGCCTCAGAGGTTTCTACAGGTTGCCATGCTCGGTCATTGCCTCTAGTTCAGGGCTTTGCCCTTCGGTCTCACCACAGCTTCAAGAATGTTTACCAGGGTTATAGTGGTGGTGGCATTCTTCCTTTGATGCCAAGGAATCTGAGTTCACTCGTATCTCGACGACTGACTCATTCATGCGTTGTCCTGTTAGGACAGCGTGGTGGAGATAGATAAACCTCTCCATCTTCTGCAATTATTGAGTTGGGTGATCAGTTTCAAGAAAAGCAGACTAACTCCATCGCACACGCTGGAGTTTCTGTGTATTCTATCCAACGCAGCATGGGAGAGGATCTTCACAGAGCACAGGAGGTGAAAGCTGGTTCAACAGATTCATCTTCTCAGTCGAGGTAGGCCCAGGGTCTGGCACTACGTCCAGGTTCTGGGGTCAGTGATGGCAATGGAAGTGGTGCCATGGGCAACGGCTTTTATTCGGCCGTTACAGGAATATCTTCTCAGCCGCTGGTCTCCCATCTCACAGAAGTATAACCTTTATCTTTCTTGGATTCTGGTTGCCAAATGGAGTATTCAGTGGTGGTTGTCATCCAGGAATTTGACCTTTGGAACTCCCTTTCTGATTACACAATGGGAGATGGTGATATCAGACGCCAGCAAGTCAGGTTGAGTAGTTAATTGCATGTTTTATCTGGCACAGGGCACCTGGACGGAACAGTCTCATTGGTCAATAAATCGCTTGGCGCTCAGGGTAGTGAGGAATGTCTTACACGACTTTGCTCCTTTTCTAGTGGGGATCCTTGTCTGAGTTTTCTCTGACAACGTGACAGTGGTGGCTTATATTAACAAGCAAGGCAGGACCTGGCAGTGGAGAAAAATCTCTGCTTGGCAGCTCATAACGCTGGGTCCTTGAATGTGGAGATGGACTTTCTCAGCAGGCATTCCTTGGACTCGGGGGAAAATGGGAACTGTTCAGCCAGGGGTTTCAGCTGATAGTGGACTGATGGGGTTCTCTGCTTCTGGACTTGATGACGACAGAACGGAATGCCAAAGTGCTCAAATTCTTCAGCCACTGGGCTTGATGGGATCGATGCCCTAATGCCGCCCTGGCCAAAGACACATGTACTGTATGTTTTCTCTCCTTCACCCATGGTAGACCACATATTGAAAAGGAATGCGTGGCACCGGTGTTGAATAATTCTCTTAGCCCCGAATTGGCTGTGGAGGCCGTGGAACCTGGACCTGATTTGACTTGTGGATAGTGGGGTCCTCTCCATCTTCTGCAGGTACACGGCCTAACTATGCAAGGTCTGGTGCTCATTGAGGATTGGTGTCCCCTTGCTCTTATGGCTTAGCCATTAGAAGGGCTCGGTTGAAATGAAAAGGTTATTCTGATTTGGTCATTGCTGCCTTGCTTCAGGCTCAGAAACGCTCTACATCCACTGCGTATGCGAGGATGTGGAGGAAGTTCAAGGGCTGGTTTCCGAGCGTGGACTATCTCCCTTCTCTGCTCAGATTACACACATCCTAACGTTTCTCCAAGCAGGTCTTCAGAAAGGATTGATGTTCGGTTTTCTAAAAGTTCAGGTTGTGGTTTTGGTCTGTTTCAGGGGCCAACTACAGAAGATATCTCTTGCGGTTCACCCGGATATTGTTCGATTCTTGTGGGAAGCAGACCACTTGTTGCCTCCCTTTCTTACGCCGTGTCCAGAGTGGAACCTAAAATTAGTTCCTCGTGCTTTTCAGAAGCCTTTTGAGCCATTCCAGAAGGTCACCTTGAAAGATCTTCAGCTAAAGGCAGCATTCTTAGTGGCTGTTGTGTCAGTACATAAGGTTTTGGAGCTACAGTCTCTGTTGTTGGGATCTTTCATTGTTTATCGGAGGCGGGATCCCCCTATGCACAATTCCTTCTAGGGTGTCGTAGATAGTACGCTGAAATCTGTTCAGTGTGCAGCGGCGGCTAAAAAAGCAAACAGGATGCTAGGAATTATTAGGAAAGGGATGGTGAATAAGACCAAAAATACGATAATGCCCTTGTATCACTCCATGGTGCATCCGCACACGTGAGTATTGTGTTCAGTTCTGGTCACCGTATCTCAAAAAAGATATAGCGAAATTAGAAAAGGTTCAAAGAAGAGCGACTAAAATAATAAAGGGGATGGAACTCTTATGAAGGAAGGCTAAAGAGGTTAGGACTCTTCAGCTTGAAAAAGAAACGGATGAGGGAAGATATGATTGAGGTCTACAAAATCCTGAGTGGTATAGAACGAGTAGAAGTAAATCAATTTTTTACTTGTTCCAAAAGTACAGAGACTAGGGGACACTCGAGGAAGTTACATGGAAATACTTTTAAAACAAATAGGAGGGCATATTTTTTCACTCAACGAATAGTTAAGCTCTGGAACTCTTGGCCAGAAGATGTGGTAACAGCGGTTAGCATATCTGGTTTAAAAAATGCAGGTGCAAATGTATGGATGGAAGAGTATAGTGTATTCCCCATAAGGTGGGGAGGGTAGGGTTGAGGGGGGGTATTTTTTTTTTTTTTTTTTTAAATATATAAAAATTAAAGAAGTTAACAGAGGTTATTTGAATGTTGTTATAATATAGAAAGCATCTTGTTGGAATATCTGTCACACGGCCATATATGTATAAGTGCACTGATGGATTGTACTTTGAGCAAAATGTATTGCATAAATGTTCAATAAAGACTTCATATAAATAAAAAAAGATTTGGGCAAATTCCTGGAGGAAAAGTCCATAGTGTGCTATTGAGACAGACATGGGAAGCAACTGCTTGACCTGGAATTTGTAGTATGGAGTGCTGCCACGATTTGGGTTTCTGCCAGATACTTGTGACCTGGCTTGGCCACTGTTTGGAAAACAGGATACTGGACTAGATGGACCATTGGTCTGACCCAGTATGGCTACTCTTATGCCCTTATGTATGAGACCACCTTACTGTGTTTGGCAGATATTTTCAAGATGGCGACATGGTCTACACTGCATACCTTTTGTCAAGCACTACAGGGTGGACATTGTGGTGTGCTTGGAAGTCAGTTTTGGGGCTTTGGCTCTCAGGTTGGTGGCACCAGGATCCCACTCACTCTAGGGATTGCTTTTGAACATCCCACAGGTTCTGGAATAGAGGGAAACTACGTAATGGAACTATTTCAGAGGCCTGCCCAAGTTTCTGAGATGTTTAGTCTCAATTAATGACTGGGTCAATTAATGACTGTCACCTTACATGGTACTTCCTGCATGCCTCTTGTTCGTGACAAGTTGTCTACAGATGAGAGAGGTTCACACATGTTCGCTCGTCTGGTTAGTGTTAGGTTAGCGAGTTGTTTAAGGTTGTTGTATTTGTTCTGAGAGTCTCCTTACTGCTTGTCTATGTAAATGCTGAGGAGCTGGACTGGATGCCAGGAAAGATATGTCTCTGCTCAGTTTTCAGTTCTCTATCTCCATCTGCTGGTTGATGGACACAACTATCCCCCAGGTTCTGGAATAGTGAGAAGGTGTAATGGAAACAAAATTGTCATGTACGAACTGATTTCTCCCTGTAAAAGTTAACACCATGACATGATAGAAGTTAGAGCAGAGTTCACAAGTACTCACATAGATTATGAAATGTTAGTTTGTACACCAATTGCACAATAAAAAGCACTGTCATGAAAGAGCTAATTCTGTAAGGAGCCTCCTAGATTTATGTAGCACGAACATGAGTAAATGTTGCTATTCCAGTTGTTTACATGCATGTATGAACACACACGCATAAAGGATCACTTTCTGGCCAAGCACTGTTGATTAAGTCAGCGCTACTATTCAATTGTTTGTACTTTGCAGGTGGGGCATTCACATGGTTGGATTTGGATGGGGTACACATTTACATGCGTAGATTATAAAATACTATAATCTGTGTTTTGAAGAAACAGTGTATTTTAAGTCTGTAAAATGTATTGGATATTTTCCTGAAGTGTATTTCTCCTATTTGGCCAGCAGATAGGGCATGTTTATGCTTAAAGCTGTTACAGAGGACTGAATTCTCTTTTAGTTGGCACACAAATAATAGGAAGTGCCTGTAGTGATGTAATCAGTTTTTATTTGAAACTTGACTGTTCTGGGGTCTGATTGGCCTGGAGTTTGAAATTACCCAGCAGTTGTTGCTGGCTGTTGCTTCAGTCATAACCAGGAGGAAAAAGAGACAGATCTCTTTGCTGAAGCTCTGTGAACAGATATGTCCTGATCTCCCCAGGTACTTTTTAGGAAGTATGTATGTGTTCAGTTAGTGTTATAATTGATCCATATTTCAGTTACTTGTTATTGTTTCCTAATTGCACTATTTTGTTCCACTTTCAGTATTTTTTAAGAGAATAAAAATATTTGTTTGTTCATTCTGCCTGTCTGGACTGATAAAGAATCCTGGTGGTTTGTGTGTTGGGTCTGTGGGTGCTTTCTGGGAACTGTGGGACTACTGAGAGTGTGGCTCTAGTAACCTAGAAGTCACTGGGGATAATTGGAGAGCGGGAGACTTGCCCAGAGGCAGTTGTGACCGTAGTTGGGAGGAGGGTGCTAGTGTAGAGCACAAGCGACAGATGCAGGTGGACCTGAGCTGTGCTGGGGTTAGACCCTCTTAAGTGGCCGTGGGCTAACTCCAGGCGGGTGGCTAGGCGTTTCGTGACATATGCATGTTCTTTTAAGATTCTAAGTACTAGCACTTACACCAGCTCTATGTTGCCTACGTTTCTTTATAGATTAGGTGCATTCTTGGTGTCCCTTTATAGAATTACCCTCAGTGTGCTTCATGTCATACTATGATTCTGGCCCCTTTGTTAACTTTTGTTGTGTTGACAAACTGGTTTTATTTGAAACAACCACAGAGCAACAATGGTTACAGCATGCCCTCTACTTCAAAACTATTGATAGCAGTGTTGTTCAATGTATAAACCTGCTTTTGTGAGGTTTTAGAAATTTGTGTACAAAATTTGGTTATTTCAGTGTGACTTTAGTGCAGTGATGTCTCTCTTTGTCTTTTTGAATGGCTCATTCTCTCAGGCACTATGGACAAAATCGGGCTCTGTGGTGGTCTATCCATGTCATGCTGTCATTGTAGCCATGCAGATTCAGACTGGAGAGCAGAGATTCTTCCTGGGACACACAGACAAGGTAAATGCAGATATGAAGATAGCTCAGTTGGCAGATTAGCACTACCAGGAAAGCTTTTCCCAACCCAAACTGCAGGAAGTGCTCTAGACATTGGTAGAGAAATGAAGGCAGTGAGGAGCCTCCAGCTCTGCCGGCCTGTTTGCCCAGAAAGCGATCTGGCGTCTGAGATTTGATGCTAAACAGTGCTAAACAATTACGGCTGTTTAGAAAACTGCAGCATGGATTTTGATAGAGGCAAAGTCCAGGGTTCATGTTATGCCAGTTCTACATGAGCTACAGTTGTTGCTCATCAAGAGCAAAGTAATACTGAATATTTTTTGTCTGGTTTATAAATGTATTGACAAGATTGTCCTTGCTTATTTCTTCAGACTACTACACATGAAGGGGCATAATCGAAAGGGACGTCCAACTTTTGATGAGGACGTCCTTGTATAACGTCCCGATGCAGGGGCGGAGAAACCCGTATTATCGAAACAAGATGGACGTCCATCTTTCATTTCAATAGTACAGTCAGCGATGTCCAAATCTTGAAATTTTGGTTGTCCTTAGAGATGGTCGTCCCTAGACTTGGTCGTTTCAGATTTTCGGCGATAATGGAAACCAAGGACGTCCATCTCGGAAACGACCAAATGCAAGCCCTTTGGTCGTGGGAGGAGCCAGCATTTGTAGTGCACTGGTCCCCCTGACATGCCAGGACACCAACCAGGCACCCTAGGGGGCACTGCAGTGGACTTCAGAAATTTCTCCCAGGTACATAGCTCCCTTACCTTGTGTGCTGAGCCTCCCAAAACCCACTACCCGTAACTGTACACCACTAACATAGCCCTTACAGGTGAAGGGGGGCACCTAGATGTGGGTACAGTGGGTTTCTGGTGGGTTTTGGAGGGCTCGCTGTTTCCTTCACAAACATAACAGGTAGGGGGGTTATGGGCCTGTGTCCGCCTGCCTGAAGTGCACTGCAGTACCCACTAAAACTGCTCCAGGGACCTGCATACTGCTGTCTTAGACCTGAGTATGACATCTGAGGCTGGCAAAGAGGTTGGCAAAAAATATTTTTAAAGATATTTTTTGAGGGTGGGAGGGGGTTAGTGACCACTGGGGGAGTAAGTGGAGGTCATCCCCGATTCCCTCTGGTGGTCATCTGGTCATTTCGGGTACCTTTTAGTGCCTAGGTCATGAGAAAAACACGACCAGTTAAGTCGTCCCAGTGCTCATCATGGACGTCCTTTTTTTTTTTTTTTTTCCCATTATGGGTCGAGGATGTCCTAGTGTTAGGCACGCCCAAGCCCCTCCTTCGCTACGCCTCCGACATGCCCCCTTGAACTTTGGCTGTCCCTGTGACGGAAAGCAGTTGGGGACATCCAAAATCGGCTTTCGATTATACCAATTTGGGCGACCCTGTGAGAAGGACGTCCATCTTCCGATTTTTGTCGAAAGATGGGCGTCCTCTTTCGAAAATGAACCCATTAGTATCAGCCTTGCAGAAGTCTTAGGCCCTTCCAGCAAGTTTTATGGTTCACTCCCTTGTTGGGTTTAGTAAAATTAGTTTCAGCTGGTCAGTGTTCTTTTCATTGTGCTACGTCTGTATTATGTAATTCCTTTCCCTTAGAGGTGCATCTTGAAAAGATCTATTTGTCCTTTAGGAAAAAATATATTAAATCTTACCTGTTTTTCCAGGCATTTAGTTAAATTATTGAGATCCTGATGTTAGGGTTTGTTCCCTATTTAGTTTGAAGATATGGGGTTATGTATTGCTTGTCTATATCTTTGTTTCTGTACAGTTATGTTATTGTTTTAATGGAATCTGATTTGTGCCTTTTGTGGAGGAGTGGCCTAGTGGTTAGGGTGGTGGACTCTGGTCCTGGGGAACTGAGGAACTGAGTTTGATTCCCACTTCAGGCACAGGCAGCTCCTTGTGACTCTGGGCAAGTCACTTAACCCTCCATTGCCCCAGGTACAAATAAGTACCTGTATATATAATATGTAAGCCGCATTGAGCCTGCCGTGAGTGGAAAGCGCTGGGTACAAATATAACAAAAAAAAAAACCGCATGATATAAGGTGAAATTTGGTTCCCATTATCCCACAGACTTTCTGGAGCCTGCCTTTGGCTGATGTGGGCCTCATGTCTCAGGAGATTTAGTTTAGTGTTGAAACAGCTTGTTCTGCATGATCTTTGAAGCTTTCCACTTCTATTCTTTTATGCTTTTATTCAACATTTTTATGCTTTTATTCAACAAATTTAATAAACATTGTGTAACCCTGATTCTGCTCACACAGTCCTGGAAGTAGGCTAAGCTCTTTAAGTTAGGCAGCTAGACCAGGGCCTACAAAAAGTGTAGTGTCTGATGAGCTTTGCTTAGGCTGGGGGTGGGCTAAATCCCAGTAGGCCGGGGGGTTTTGCCACCACCTTTTTTAGCTTTTTAACACAGTCCAAAAAAGAATCCACTCTCGCACCCAGGTCAGTTTTTTATAAACGTGAAACTTTACTAACAGGAATGTGATAAGAACTTCAAACACAACCATGTACATAGTCTCTTAAATGTGACTCGCCGGTGGGGGTGGGGGGGGTAAACACATGGCTTGGGCTGGTTCTTAATCTCTCAGTTTCGTTAAATGTCCACTCTGCACCGAAACATTCAGGCCCATCTCACCTGGCAGGACAACCCAGGGCAGTGGCTTGCCTTCTCATGCGCCAGGCAAGCGTCCCAGTGGACTTTCCCCAGCTGCCGGACTGGATCCAGGATTGGACCTGTCTATCCGTCCTTTCCCTCCCCCACCTCTGGCCCAAACAGATCTCTTCCCTGTTCCACTCACAGGGCTTGGGGGTATTTTTCCTCTCTCCCGGAGCCTCCTTACTTCCCCAGCAGAGGTCAGTTTGCAGCCCTGCTTCTGATCCCGGGTAAGATATCCCCTCAGCTCCATTGGTTCTGGTGGGGATATGGGCAACCAACGACTCCCGCTCTCAGTAGGGCAAGTGTTTTTATCACCTACTAGCTCCCACACCCCAATTACATCCCACTGTAAATCCCTAAAGCATCATGTTCCACATATTTTACTATAACTAAACATTCACCACCACCAGTGGCCAGGGTTATCCTCTAGTAATCCCCTCACCCAGACATTAACCCATTACCAGTTCCTCAGGAGGTTACAATTGATTTCCTAGTGTGACTACAGGTCAATCTAGGACAAGTGGGTTATGCCTGTCTACCAGCAGATGAAGATAGGACACAGAGTTGCACTGTGCCTAAAGCTCCGGTGTTCAGTGTCACCTCTATCTCCGGCAGGTGGTAGATGTGTCTTGTGACTTTTTCTGGATTTTTTTTTCTGGGGCCCTTTCTCCTCTTCCCAGTTTTTGGGTTCAAGTTGAGCTGGGGGTGTAGTGAATGGGCAGAGCTGCTTTGGGAACACTAGGTCCCTTCCCCCCCCCCCCCCAAGTGCTCTCTGGTTGCCTGCCTCAGGTGTTCTTCAGTACAGGGAAAAAAAAAAAGCATTGGCAGCAAAGCAGTGCATTTAGGCAGAGAGCAGTTTGCTGGTACAGCATTTGGGCAAAAAAGCTTCCAGGCTGGAATGGGGGAACCTTCTTAGTTGGTGAGTAATTGTCCCCATGGTGGCTCCTTCTGAGACAGCTAAGTGCTGGCCTCACTTCAGGGCGCAAAAGTTTGTGTCAGGGATTTGTCCTGCATGCTCTGCTTTGCTGCTTCAACAGCAGGAATCTTAAGAGGATGGAGTCTCGGCGCTGGATCCGCTTGCCTCTCTCAGCTATCCAGCGGGTGCAACTTCCCCAACAGTGACCATCGTGGTTTCCTCTCCTGACATCGCAGTGGGGGAATGGTGGCCATGTTGGTTTCCTGTGCGCAGGCCTGGGAGTCCTTCTCACGGCCTGCTGCATGAGCACAGTCTGCCTTTGTTGCTTCTCCTCAATCACAGCATGTGGGCATTGCAGTTGAATGGCAGCAGGGGGATGTTCCTCTTCCTCAGAGTTTGTTCTCTTATGCACTCTGTTCACTGGGTGAATCTCTCTTATCTGCACCCTTCTCCTCCACCACTAACGCCAGACTCCGTTCCTTTTATCTTGCTGCACCATATGCCTGGAATAGACTTCCTGAGCCGGTACATCAAGCTCCGTCTGGCTGCCTTCAAATCTGGGCTAAAAGCCCACCTTTTTGATGCTGCTTTTAACCCTTACTCACTTGTTCAGTACCCTCATTTTATCATCCCCACCTTAGTAATTCCCTTATCTCTTATTTGTCCTGTTTGTCTGTCCTAATTAGATTGTAACCTCTGTCGAGCAGTGACTGTCTCTTCATGTTCAAGTGTACAGCGCTGCGTACATCTAGTAGCGCTATAGAAATGATAAGTAGTAAAGTGCTCTCAGCCTTCTTTAAGCCTTTCTCCAGGTGAATCCCCTTTCCCTCAGGATCCGGTTCCACAGTCCTCCAAAAGGGTGTGCTTACGGCCCCAGATTGAGTGGGAGACACAGGGTCCGTGGTGTTGGAGGGCCTTTCTGTGGGCTCTCCCTCCTTTCTTTTGGATTTCTTTGTTCCTGGCGACTCCTTGGAAGAAGGAAAGCTTCCTTCTGGATGAACCTTCAGTGGCATGGATGTTCTACAAGGAAGAACTTACCCCCTTAATCACAAGAGTTCTGGAAATCCTCCAAATCATGCTTCAATCCTCCCAGCCTACCCCTGCATCCCTCCAATCCTATCATGTCAGGCACCGAAAAGCTGCCTAAGATCTTCCACATCCATGAGGCGATGCGTAAGCTGATTGAAGTCCAGTGGAACACTTCTGGATCCACGGAATCTTAGCAGAGATTAGGTGGTGACGCCGGTAATTGTGAAGCAAAACCGGTGCTGGTCAGTCTTCTACGGTCTATGCCCTGATCGTGACTGAATAGATATGAATGGGCTGGAGTGTAAATTTTAAGGGGTTTCGATGTTAGCCTCAGAAGTTAGTACAAGAACAGTGTTGGGCAGAGTCTGTGCCCTGAGAATGGCATGGACAAATGACGGGTATAAAGTATCACATACCATGTAAAATGAGTTTATCTTGTTGGGCAGACTGGATGGACCGTACAGGTGTTTATCTGCTGTCATTTACTATGTTACTATGTCCTGATGTAAGCTTTAAGGTGGCCTGAGCCATGTCTTGACTTTACCTGCTGATGCCTGGGGAAAGGGAGCCTGTTCTGAAAGGATCGGCTCCACCTTAACTGAGATGGAACCAGGCTGCTGGCGCTAACATCTAAAAAGGAGAGAGAGCAGCTTTTAAACTAAAATGGGGTGGAAAGATGACAGTCACCCAAGATCGTGTGGTTCAGTGTGGAGTATCCTCGAAGGATACTATTGACATAGGATCTTTAGGGAATCCCAATAAAGATGTTTCAATAATGGTGAAAGAAATCCTGGAGTGTTTAATGGGAGAACAAACTAAAGGATGCAAAACAAATTATCCCAGCCAACTTCAAAGCAGCTTCTAGATGCTATGAAAAAACACCATTTGAAGTGTCTATATACAAATGCTAGAAGTCTAAAACAATAAGATGAGAGAGTTGGCGTATATAGCATTTAATGAAGGGGTAGATATAATAGGCATCTCAGAGACCTGGTGGAAGGAGGACAATCAATGGGACACTGTTATCAGGGTACAAATGGTCCTGGGGAACTGAGGAACTGAGTTTGATTCCCACTTCAGGCACAGGCAGCTCCTTGTGACTCTGGGCAAGTCACTTAACCCTCCATTGCCCCATGTAAGCCGCATTGATCCTGCCATGAGTGGGAAAGCGCGGCGTACAAATGTAACAAAAAAAAATTAAAAATCGCAGTGATAGAGTGGATCAAATTAGATGGGGTGGGGTTGCACTGTATGTTAAAGAGGGAATTGAGTCAAACAAAACAAGTATTCTACATGAAACGAATAGTGTGGTATCCTGGTGGATAGAAATTCTATTTGTGAAGGGAAACAGTATACTGGTAGGGCTGTACTACTGCCTGCCAGTACAGAACAGACAGACAGATGAATAAATGTTTACAGAAATTAGGAAAGCTGGCAAATTAGGCAACATTATAATAATGGGTGATTTAAATTACCCCAATATTGATTGGATAAATCCTACATCAGGGAGCACTAGGAAGGTAAAATTTGTAGATGTAATAAATGACTGCTTCTTGGAGTACCTGGTCTAAGAGCTGATAAGAGGGGAGCTATTTTAGATCTAATCCTTAGAGAAATGCAGGGCATGGTATGAGAGATAATGATGTTGGATCCATTGGGAGACAGTGATCATAACATGATCAAATTTGAGCTGATATCCGGATTGAAGTCACTTAACTCTAATATAGCAGATCTAATTTTTGAAAGGGTGACTGTGACAAAATTAGGAATGGTTAAAAAGAAGCTGAAAGGGTTGGCCACAAAGGTTAGTACTTTAAATCAGTCGTGGATGTTGTTTAAAAATACCATCTCTCAAAGCCCAGACCAGATGTATTCCACGTATTAACAAAGGTGGAAAGGAGCAAACGACTGCCAGCATGGTTAAAAGTGAAAGAGGCTATTAGAGCCAAAAAAACATCCTTCAAAGAGTGGAAAAAAGATCTGAATGAAGAAAATAAGAAGCAACATAAGCAGTGTCAAAATAGATGCAAAGCATTTATAAAGAAGGCTAAAAGAATTGGAAGAAAAACTTGCTGTGCAGACAAAAGCTCATAGTAACACCTTTTTCAGGTACGTCAGGAGCAGAAAGCCTGTGAGGAATTCCACAAGGATCATGAAAGGGGAGGACAAGGCCATAGTGGACAGATTGAATGAATGCTTCAGTCTTCGCGGAAGAAGACGTAAGAGATCTACCTGTATTAGAAATGGTTTTCAAGGGTGATGATGCGGAGGAACTGAAAGAAATCTCTGTGAACCTGGAAGATGTACTGAGCCAAATTGACAAGTTAAAGAGTGATAAATCAGGGATGATCTGGGAAATTACAGACCAGTAAGCCTGACCAGTGCTGGTGAAAATAGTGGAAAGTATTATAAAGAATAATAGTACGGAACACATAGAGGGAAATAATCGAAAGGGGCGCTCAAGATTTCCTGAAGACGTCCTCTTAGGACGTCCCGGCAAAGGGTGGGGAAACCTGTATTATCAAAACAAGATGGGCGTCCATCTTTTGTTTCGATAATACGGTCGGGGACGCCCAAATCACAAAATTTAGGTCGACCTTAGAGATGGTTGTCCCTGATTTTCGGCGATAATGGAAACTGAGGACGCCAGTCTCATAAATGACCAAATCCAAGCCATTTGGTTGTGGGAGGAGCCAGCATTCGTAGTGCACTGGTCCCCCTGACATGCCAAGACACCAACCGGGCACCCTAGGGGGCACTGCAGTGGACTTCAGAAATTGCTCCCAGGTGCATACAGTAGCTCCCTTACCTTGTGTGCTGAGCCCCCCAAACTCCCCCCAAAACCCACTCCCCACAACTGTACACCACTACCATAGCCCTAAAGGGTGAAGGGGGGCACTAACATTTGGGTACAGTGGGTTTCTGGTGGGTTTGAAGGGTTCACATTTACCACCACAAGTGTAACGTAGGGGGGGGATGGGCCTGGGTCTGCCTGCCTGAAGTGCACTGCACCCACTTAAACTGCTCCAGGGACATGCATACTGCTGCCATGGAGCTGGGTATGACATTTGAGGCTGGCATAGAGGCTAGCAAAAAATATTTAAAAAGCTTTTTTTTGAGGGTGGGAGGGTGTTAGTGACCACTGAGGGAGTAAGGGAAGGTGATCCCCGATTTCCTCCGGTGGTCATCTGGTCAGTTCGGGCACCTTTTTGAGGCTTGGTTGTAACAAAAAATGAACCAAGTAAAGTTGGCCAAGCGCTCGTCAGGGACGCCCTTCTTTTTTCCCATTATCGGTCAAGGACGCCTATGTGTTAGGCATGCCCCAGTCCTGCCTTCGCTATGCTTCCGACATGCCCCCATGAACTTGGGTCGTCCCTGCGACGGCAAGCAGTTGAGGACGCCCAAATCAGCTTTCGATTATGCCGATTTGGGCGACCCTGGGAGAAGGACGCCCATCTCCCAATTTGTGTCAAAAGATGGGCGACCTTCTCTTTCGAAAATAAGCCTGAGACAAACATGGTTTAATGGGAAAGGGTCAGCATGGGTTCAGCCAAGGGAAGTCTTGCCTCACCAAATTGCTCCATTTCTTTGAAAGCGTAAATAAACGTGGATAAAGTTGAGCCTGTTGATGTATTGTATCTAGATTTTCAGTAAATTTTTGACAGTTTCTCATGAGAGACTCCTGAGAAAATTAAAAAGTCATGGGATAGGAGGTTTAGGAATTGGTTATTGGACTGAAAACAAGGGTAGGGTTAAATGGCCATTTTTCTCAATGGAGGAGGGTGGAGTGCCGCAGGGATCTATACTGGGACCGGTGCTATTTAACATTTATAAATGATGTGGAAATCGGAACGACGAGTGAGGTGATTAAATTTGTAGATAACACAAAACTATTCAAAGTTCTCAAAACACATGTGGATTGTGAAAAATTGCAGGAAGACCTTATGAAACTGGAAGATTGGGCATCAAAATGGCAGATGAAATTTAATGTGGACAAATGCAAAGTGATGCACATTGTGAAGAATAATCCGAAATATAGTTATCTGATACTAGGGTCCACCTTAGGAGTCAGCACTCAAGAAAAACATCTAGGTGTCATTGTAGACAATATGCTGAAATCTTCTGCCCAGTGTGTGTTGGTGACCAAAAAGCAAATAGGATACTAGGAATTATTCGGAATGGGATGTAAAAAATAAGACCAATAATATTATAATGCCTCTTTATCACTCCATGGTGCGACCTCACCTTGAGTATTGTGTTCAATTTTGGTCATCGTACCTCAAAAAAGAAATAGTGGAATTAGAAAAGGTTCAAAGAAGAGTGCCCAAAATGATAAAGGGGATGGAACTCCTCCTATATGAGGAAAAACTAAAGAAGTTAGGGTTCTTCAGTTTGGAAAAGAGACGGTCTGTAAAATCCTGAGTGGTGTAGAACGGGTAGAAGTGAATCGATTTTTCACGCCTTTCAGAAAGTACAAAGACCAGGGGCACTCAATGAAATTACATGGAAATACTTTTAAAACAAATAGGAGAAAATATTTTTTTCAAAGAATAGTAGCTCTGGAACTCACTGCTGGTGGATGTGGTAACAACAATGGTTAGTGTACCTGGATTTAAAAAAGGTTTCGGACAAGTTTCTGGAGGAAAGGTCCATAGTCTGTTATTGGGATGGACATGGGGAACTACTGCTTACCCTGGGATTGGTAGCGTGGAATATTGCTACTAATTGGGTTTCTGCCAAGTACTTGTGGACTGGATTGGCCACTGTTGGAAGCAGTATATTGGACTCTATGGACCATTGGTCTTATGTTCTTAAGCCTGAGGAGCTGGAGTTGCCCAAGCTTCCTGCAGTGGTTTCTTTGGACACTGCTGTGATTAAAAAGACCATGGACCCCATTTGAGGAGGTATGGCACTTAAGGATATGCAGGATCATAAGATTGAAACCGCTCTGAAAATACCCTTTCAGGTGGCTACGCCTATGTAGGCGACTCTTATGCTAGAGCCGGACTGTGTTGTCCAGCAGGCAGCGGACTTCGCTGGGCGTCTTGACCTTGGTTCCCTGGATTTTCCCTTCCTAGAGGCAGGTTTGGCATTCTTGGCAGATGGTCTTCATGACATTCTTCGAGCGTCTTTGAAGCAGATGGCGCTGGCTATTTCACCCAGGTGATCCTTATGGCTCAGTAATTGGGCAGCTAATGTGGCTTCCAAGTCCAGTCTCCCTAAGCTCCCTTTAGAGAAAAGCTTCTGTTTAATGAAGACCTGGAGAAGCTGGTCAAAGAGTTAGAGGAGTCTAAGTGTTAAATAGCACTTTCTCCACATACTCTGACTGAGTACTTTTATGATAAGGTTCACAAGATTAATCTTGAATTCTCAACCAGGCCACCTCCACCTCTCTTTCCCTCAGTCCATTCTCTCAACCCCACTTCAACCCCTGCCTCCTTGTCTTCCTTTTCTGAAATCACTGAAGAGGAAACTGTACATTTTCTTTCCTCCTCCAAACTTACTACCTGTTCCTCTGATCCTATTCCTACCCATCTACTTAGCACTATCTCAACTACTGTCATCTCTTCTATCATATCCTCAGTCTTTCGCTTTCCACTGCAACTGTTTCTGATGCCTTCAAATATGCCGTGGTTACACTACTCACAAAATCTTCATTGGACCCCACTTGTCCTTCTATCGCCCCATCTCCCTCCTCCCTTTCCTATCCAAGATACTGGAACATGCTGTTCACTGCAGTTGTGTTGACTTTCTTGCATCTCGAGCTATTCTTGATCCACTTCAATCTGTTACTGACTCCAGCGGTAAAGACTGGGGTGCAGCTGGTTTTTCCCATTCTCGTTATCAGTCTAAGTAATCTTCTTTTCAGGGGGACAAAAGAGCAAGCGGTCAGTCCTATCAGGCATCTGCTGCAACCCGTCCTTCACAATGAGGGTGTCCAGGGTCTGTTCTTGTTGCCTCTATCTGAGGCTGACTTTCCAGCTTTCTTGAGGAGTGGACCCACATCACTTCAGACCAGTGGGTCCCGAAGATTTTAAAGGACGGCTACAAGCTGGAATTCTCTTACCTCCTCACTTTTTTTTCTTGGCATCTCTGTGCGGAGCTCCACTCAAAAGAAAAGTGGTCCAGGACACCTTGGACAAGCTCCTGCGTTTGGGTGCCTTAGTTCCAATTCCACAGGACGCGATAGGCCTGGGAAGGTATTCCATCTATTTTGTGGTTCCAAAGAAGGAAGGCTCCTTTTGTTTGATTCTCAACCTTAAGCAGATCAACAGGGCACTCGGAGTCATGCATTTCAGGATGGAGACTCTTTGGTAAGTGGTTTCTTCAGTCTAGCCAGGCGAGTTTCTCACCTTCTTGGAAGTGATTTCCACATCCCAATTTGGCCCCCTCTGCACCGATTTCTTTGATTTGCTGTATTGGGCATTCTCCAAGGTGCTGGTGGTGGTGGCATTCTTCCTCTGCCACTAGGGCATCCAAGTCCACCTTTACCTGGACAATTTGCTAATCGAGGCTTCTTCACATCAGGACAGCTTAGATATGACTTTGAAGATAGTGTTGTTTCTTCAGTCATTGGACTTGGTGATCAACTTTTCCAAGAGTCTTCTGGCTCCCTCTCAATCTCTCTTGAGTACTTGGAAGCACATTTCAACACCGTGGTAAATAGAGTTTTCCTGCCTTCTTCCAAGATCCGGAAGCTTCAGACCCAGGTTCGGCATTTATTGAACCTGCCCTCTCCTCGGTTGTGGGATTACATGCAAGCGCTGGGCTCCATAGCAGTTTACAGTTACAGTTTATTCAGACTTTCTATACTGTCCATACTGATACACAGAACAGGGTGGTATACAACCAATGATTAAAATTTTAAGGCAACAAGAAAGGAACTACAATAATCATAGGATAGAAAAAAAACATTCACACACAACAAAAGATAAATACCAATCAACAACCAACAGGTAAAAGAAAACAATTTAAAAACATCAATTCAGAAATGCTTCAAGGAATAAATAACCAACAGAAAGAGAATGACACTCTTTTAGTTGTGGAGTAGCCCAGTGGTTAGAGCAGTGGATTTGATCCTGGGGAACTGAGTTCTCACTGCAGCTCCTTGTGACTCTGGGCAAGTCACTTAACCTTCCATTGCCCCTGGTACAAAAATAAGTACCTGAATATATGTAAACCGCTTTGAATGTAGTTGCAAAAAGCTTAGAAAGGCGGTATATCAAGCCCCATTTCCCTTTCCCTTACAGAAAACCTATGAGTCAAAAAGCTTGCTCAAATAGCCAGGTTTTTATAGTTTTCTTAAATTCTTTAATAGAAGTAACACTGCGGATACAAAGTGATAAATTGTTCCATGTAGAGGGAGACGTAAAAAAGAAGGCACTTTGGACACTGTACCCTGAGCCTGGGCACAAATGAGGCCACTTCAGGCCTCCCTCTTTCGTCATTGGTCTCTGTTCCGTCAGGATATTTTGGTCCGGGTCCCTTGGAGTCATCAAGTGAGGAGGAGCATGTCATGGTGTCTAGATCAGGGTAACCTATCATGGGGATGTCCCTCCTGGCTCTAAATTTGATTGTGGTCACTACAGATGCCAGTGTTTGGGGGCTGGGGAGCTCATTGTCTGCATCTCACGGCCCAGAGCAATTGGTCTGCAGTGGAGGCGACTTGGCCCATTAGCTGTCTAGAACTCAGGGCGATACGGAAACTTCTGGAGGCATTCGCCCCTATGCGCCACCTACAGCCTGTCAGGCTGCTATCAGACAATGTGACGGCAGTGGTTTACTTCAACAGGCAAGGGAGGAACTCATCATGCCTCCCTGGCCTTGGAGACTTACCTCCTGTTTTTGTGGGTGGAGAAGAACATAAAGGAGATCTTGGTGGCTCACATTGTGGGATCTCAGAATACTCAGATGGATTATCTCAGCCGGAACACGCTGGATCAGGTGGAGTGGTGGAGCTCTCCATTCATGCCTTTGTCTTCATAACCTCAAGATGGGGTGTTCCCGATTTGGATCTCATGGCAAGAAAGGCAACACCAGGCTCCCATGGTTCTTCAGCTGCTAGAGGGAACCAGGCTCTCTGGCAATGGATGCACTGCTTCAGCTGTCCAACTCTCTCCTCTATTTGTTCAGCACCCTGCCGGGGGGGGGGGGGGTGGTTGAGAGGGTGCCTCTTTATCTGGGCCAAGTGGTCTAAGTGGCTCTGTACTGACCTAGGTGGCCATGGTATGTGGATCGCCCCTTGGTAGAGGGCCACCTTCATTAGGGGCCCGTTCTGATGGACGACCCGTCTCACTTTGGTCTTATGTCCTGGATATTGAGCAGTTGCGTTTGAGGAGAAGGAGGAGGGGTTATCTGTAAGAGGTTATCACAATTTTTTTTTTTGCAAGTAAAAAGCGTTCTACTTGTACTGCCTATTCTAGAGTTTGGAGACATTTTGAGTCCTGTTACTTTGAGTGGGCTCTATCTCCCTTTTGGGCTTCTCTCCCTCAGATTTTGGCATATCTTCAGCATGGCTTCAAGAAGGGCCTGGCCTTGAATTCATTGAAGGACCAGGTGGCAGCCTTGCTGTGTTACAGGGGATATGTGAACAATTCTTAGTTGACATCTCATCTGGACGTAGGTTAATCGCTTGCAGCCGTCACTTTGGCCCATCTGTCCTTAATGGGATCTTAATTTGGTCCTGAGAAGTCTTCAAAGGGTTCCCTTTGAATCACTTCGTGGTGCCACTCTGAAGGATATTACATGTTTTGGTGGCCATTGCGTTGGCCAGATAGGTGTCAGCTTCAAGCTCTTTCTTGTAGGGACCCTTTTTTGGTGTTTACGGAAAGGGTTTTTTCCCCCCATCCATACCATTCCCTCCTTTCTGCTTAAGGTGTCTTAGGCTTCTGGATTTTAGGCGGGTGCTGCTGCATTACCTGGAGGTGATTAATGACTTTAGAACTTCAGGTCACCTGTTTGTGTGTTTTCTGGTCCTAGGAAGGGCAAGGCAGAGTCCAAAGCCACGGTTTCTCACCGGATCAAGGAAACATAGTAACATAGTAGATGACGGCAGAAAAAGACCTGCACGGTCCATCCAGTCTGCCCAACAAGATAACTCATATTTGCTGCTTTTTGTGTATACTCTACTTTGATTTGTACCTGTGCTCTTCAGGGCACAGACCGTATAAGTCTGCCCAGCACTATCCCCGCCTCCCAATCATCAGCCCTGCCTCCCAACCACCGGCTCTGGTACAGACCGTACAAGTCTGTCCAGCACTATCCCCGCCTCCCAACTACCAGTCCCGCTGCCCACCACCGGCTCTGGCACAGACCGTACAAGTCTGTCCAGCACTATCCCTGCCTCCCAACCACCAGCCCCGCCTCCCGATCCTGACTAAGCTCCTGAGGATCCATTCCTTCGGCACAGGATTCCTTTATGCTTATCCCACGCATGTTTGAATTCCGTTACCGTTTTCATTTCCACCACCTCCCGCGGGAGGGCATTCCAAACATCCACTACTCTCTCCGTGAAAAAAATCTTCCTGACATTTTTCTTGAGTCTGCCCCCCTTCAATCTCATTTCATGTCCTCTCGTTCTACCACTTTCCCATCTCCGGAAAAGGTTCGTTTGCGGATTAATACCTTTCAAATATTTGAACATCTGTATCATATCACCCCTGTTTCTCCTTTCCTCCAGAGTATACATGTTTAGTTCAGCAAGTCTCTCCTCATACGGCCTCTGGCGGTATTCCAGGCTCATTCCTTTTGGGGTGGGGGATGGCTACTTCCTTTGTCAAGTGTTGGGGCGATTCCTCTAGTTCAACTTGCAGGTCTGCTACCTGGTCCTCAGTGCATAGCTTTGCTAAACACTACCGCCTTGATAATGTGGCTCAATGGGATGCATCCTTTGGGACTTCGGTCCTTTTTATGGGAGTTTCCAGTTGCCACAGTACGTGAGGACTGCTTTTGTACATCCCACTTGTCCTGGATTGATTTGTTGCCACTCTAAGGGAGGAAAAATTAGTTCTTACCCGATCATTTTCTTTCCTTTAGTACAATAGATCAATCCAGGAACTCTCCCTTGAAATATTTCTGCAACTTTGTCGTTGGTTATTCTTGTTTCCCCAAACTTCTCTGTTTACATGCGACTGTCACTGTTCCAGTTCCTTTCTTGGTCGCTCTATATGGTTCTGGAGGCAGACAAAGGAGACATCTTCTGGCAGAGCTACTATCTGGCTTTGCTGCTTTTCCATTGCTTTATCGGAATACTGAGTGATGATACTGAACACAGGAGCTTTAAGGCAAGGTGCAGCGTGTCCTCCATCTCCACCTGCTGATAGTTGAGCATAACTACTACTACTACTACTACTACTATTTAGCATTTCTATAGCGCTACAAGGCATACGCAGCGCTGTACAAACATAGAAGAAAGACAGTCCCTGCTCAAAGAGCTTACAATCTAACTTGCTTGTCCTGGATTGATCTGTTGCACTAAAAGAGAAAATCATCTGTTAACTAATTTTTCCTTGTAGCTGCATGTGTATCAACTTGTTCTATAACGTAAAGCTCTTTTCCCTACCATTTTTTTCCATGCAGGTGTCAGCATTGGCATTCAATGGGAACTGCACTTTGCTGGCGTCAGCACAAACAGGGAACCTCAGCGTGGTGCGACTCTGGCATTTCATGGAAGGAAGCTGTCTCTCCATGTTTAAAACCCATGTTCACTCAGTCTCTTCCCTTAGGTATGTGCCAATCCCTGATGGGTTACACCATGGAGGACGCAGAGGGAAAATGTCACTCAGGCTGTATATGAGCTTGCTATCACCATTGCAGTGTTATTGTGCATTGTCCCAGTGGTTCAGTGGCAGCGCTGTGTGCTGCCATGCATGAAGCCTGGGTTTGGTTCCCAAGTCTGGCATCTGTTCCTAGGGCTCCTGGAGATGCTGCAGAGGTGATGTTCACAGCCACATGGTAATGAGAATCAACCAATACAGAGCAGTGGAACCTAGCAGTCAGATTCAGGATGCACAATGTGCAGGTTTCTGGCTAGAGCTATGTTGAGTGCTCCCAGACTGAGGGTTTTGTGACTGATTAGATGTAAGGGAAGGAGATTAAGAATGAAGGGATAAACTGGCTAGTTGAAAATAAAGACTTATAACAACATAGCTCTAGTAGAGTCCAGCACTGGAAAAGTTGGAAGTTCAAAGGAGCAAAAAAGAAAAATAGTGATGGTGGGAGTAAGATGAATGAGTTTACATATGTTATTGCAAATAGAGTGGAGGGGAGGGGGTTGTGGTTCAAACCATTTGTGTGTCTGCTTTCTTGGGCTCTTATTTAAAACTCGGTGGTCACCAGCTTCAGATCACAAAAACATTGAATTAAGATCTCTGGTTACCTTGTTTGATTCTACTCTCTTTCCCTGCAGCTTCTCATACACTGGAGCCATTCTCTGTGGTGTTGGCAAGGACAGACATGGGAAAACAGTACGTAAGCAGGATTTAAATTCTCTGTTGATCTTGTGTTCTAGGCCCATTACTACCAAGGCCCCCTCTATTTTTCTTCATGGAAAATGCATGGCAAGTATAGAGCTTGCCATAAGGTTCACTGAGGGCATAAAATAAAGCAGACCTCATGTTGTCAAAAATATTTTATTATCTACCAATGCATTAAGCTCAAACCCTCTAGGAAAAAGAAACAAAACCTAAAGACATTCCAAATGCACTTGCTGGAGGAAGAAGGGAGAAAAATATATTCAAGTATTCGATGGGCTTTAATAAAATACAAGAAGGTGACATTTGCCATAGAAAAAGAAATTCAAGGACATGATATGAAGTTGGAGGAAGGAAGGTAGAAACAAAGCCCATGAGAAAATAATTTCTGTATTCCAGAGGTTGATAGATGTTTAGAATAGTGACAAAAATTCAAATCTAAAGCATATTAGTTCACCACAACACAAAGCTAAATAATAATGAGAAGCAAAGATGCAGATGCATTCAGTGACTTTATTGTTATACAAATTGAAGAGTTTTTAGCTTGCGTTTAACCTCACAAGCTGCGCTATTTGTGGAAAGATAATTCTTTCCTCCATGAGTGCATTGGGCAATAAAAGCACAGCCAAATGCTCCCAGGGAATCAATTAGGGCCTCTTTTATCAAGCCGCACTAGCAGTTCCCGATCGGCAATGCCGACGGAGCCCATTCAAAGCGCGGCTTGATAAAAGGCCATTGTCGAAGAAAAAAAGAAATAAACTTCACACCCAGTGCCATTTTGAACACAAGCATCTTTCCACTCATCTCTCTCTCTCTCTTTACCCCTCTTACATCCAGCGTCCCCACTCTTCTATCTTTTTCCTCCTCTCTCTCCATTCAGCATCTTCTGCCTCTCTCTCCACACTACTCCCGCCTTTCTCTCCACACTACTCCCCTTCCCTTTTCCTTTCCCTTTCCTTTAACTTCCCCCTTACATGGCATCTTCTGTTTCCTGGCCACTTCTGCTTTTCCCGATGAGCAGCAGCAGGAAACCAACAAATAGCAAATGCAGGGCTGCAGCTTTCAGGCATGCACTGTAGGCTCTGCCAGTGCTCTGCCCCAGAATGGGAAGTTGACGTCACCGGGGGCAGGGGACCGGCAGGACCGACAACACATGCCTGAAGGCTTTGGCCCCACGCTGACTGTTTTGCTGCTTCTGTTGCTCATTGGGAGAAGCAGTAATGGTGGTGACAGTATCTCAGCACTGAGCGGGAGAATTTCTTACTTTGGCGGGAGGGCAGGAGATGACCCAACAAAGTGGGAGTCTCTGCAATGCGTGAGACTTGGCAGGTCTAAAAGTTTACTCCTTTGATGTTCAGAGGTGCCTTTGTTTCCAATGCACACCTCATCACAGATTTGCTTTTTCTCCTGATGGTGGCTTGGTGTTGTGAGACCCTCAGAGAACTTGCGCGCTCTCGCTCAGATGAAATTTGACCTGCTATTCCCAGGTATTCTGCCCCTCTGTAATAGCACTGTCTAAATTCTCTATTTTGGGGTCTTAGATTGAGTCCAGTTTGCCAGCTAAGTCCATGTCCGGTTTTCTAGACCCCAGCATCTGTTATCTAGCCGTTTACGGTATGCATATTCATGATGGCCATACATATGCATTTAAATATGGTGGCTTCTGGCCAAGTCTGTTTTTTTCTATTATGCACCTATGCTCTCTTGTCCTGCGCTATTACATTCATCTCACACTACAGCCGGGTGAGTGTTTTTTTCTATTATGCACCTATGCTCTCTTGTCCTGCGCTATTACATTCATCTCACACTACAGCCGGGTGAGTGTTTTTTTCTATTATGCACCTATGCTCTCTTGTCCTGCGCTATTACATTCATCTCACACTATAGCCGGGTGAGTGTTTTTTTCTATTATGCACCTATGCTCTCTTGTCCTGCGCTATTACATTCATCTCACACTACAGCCGGGTGAGTGTTTTTTTCTATTATGCACCTATGCTCTCTTGTCCTGCGCTATTACATTCATCTCACACTATAGCCGGGTGAGTGTTTTTTTCTATTATGCACCTATGCTCTCTTGTCCTGCGCTATTACATTCATCTCACGCTACAGCCGGGTGAGTGTTTTTTTCTATTATGCACCTATGCTCTCTTGTCCTGCGCTATTACATTCATCTCACACTACAGCCGGGTGAGTGTTTTTTTTCTATTATGCACCTATGCTCTCTTGTCCTGCGCTATTACATTCATCTCTCACTACAGCCGGGTGAGTGTTTTTTTCTATTATGCACCTATGCTCTCTTGTCCTGCGCTATTACATTCATCTCACACTACAGCCGGGTGAGTCTTCTTTTCAATGTTTTTTTTGACTGGAAGGATGTTATTCCTGACTGGCTTGTAGTTTAACTGGCTAACATGATCGGGCATTTTTGTGTCATTGGCTTGTCCTGTATACAGTAATTTGTTTTACTGGTTTTGGTGCCAAGTAGTGATGGGTTATGGCGTCCTTTACTGGTTTATTCAGCTTGTTCATTTTGTTTTGCTCCTTTTTTAATGAATAGGATTTTATGTGTGTTACTGCTTTGCACTTCATATATGTCATTTTTGTTTCCTCAGAATTTGATAGTTGTGTTGTCACTCTGCGTCAAGCACACCTTGCTTTTACTATGTTGTAGAAGGTAGGACAGACTTATGGTATTGTGGATTCCTTCTGGCACAGTTTGCCTTGTAGCATTCTTTTGTAATTTTTATTATCTCTTTTATCTTGTTAACATTTTGTCCTTTGTTTTATTTGGTCTGTTCACATAATTTAGATAATTTTTATTTTAGACTTCACATTTTTATTATAGACTTCAGACTGGTATACAGTCTCTTACATATGTCCCCCTTTTAAGTCTCCTTTTTAAAAACATTCTGCACTACTTTTTTACTCTTTTATATATATCTGTGTTTTAGATTATTGTACACTGATTGTTTCACTTTGTTTACACTTATAGACATAGTTATGTTTGTATTTTGCATTATAGATTGTGGTTATTTTGTTTTATTTATTTATGTAGTTCGTGAACCCTGAGGCAGGCGGCCATCTGCCACAACATGGACTGTCAAATACACGGTGGATCCAAAAAAGTCCTCTCAAAATTGGTGTTTCCTAAACAAGGTCTTTATTGATTTGAATGAAGACCTTGTTTAGGAAACACCAATTGTGAGAGGACTTTTTTGAAAACATCCACTGTTCGTGTATTTGACTTTCGTTTCTCCTGTGGAGAGTTCACCTTCTGTAGGTGTTGAAAACATGGACTGTGTCAGATCCAACCTCTAGTGCTTTTATTAAAGGATTTTTATCATATTTCCCTTGGCTGGTCATTGTTTGTGGCTTTTGTTTTATTCCTGTTGACTTTACATAGAGGCTTCTACCTGTTTGTGTGTTTGGCTTCATAAGAACTTTTTAAACAGGGAGGCTTTTGATTTATAGAAGGACAGATAATTGATATTTCCTTTGGAAGTTTATGATGCAAGAGTTTAATCAATTCAGTAAACTGCGCCAAAATTTAGATGTCAAAATGCAATACAATGCAGCACAAATTCTGTAATGACTTCTGGGCACCCAGATTCTGTTATAGAATACTAGCATAAGTTGGCATTTACACACTTACATTTAGGTGTGCCCATTTACACCATGTCAATAGCAGGCAAAAATGCACACGCCTAAATGGAGCACTTTGGTACATAAGTGCAAGTATTCTATAACCTACGCATGCAAATATTTAACATGTCTCTTTGCATTTACATGCTATACGACTTACATGCACGAATGTTACATTCATGTGCATTATATTCTATAATATTAGTGTGCAAATGGCACTTCCATATCATCATGCTGATCAATCCATAGACTGGTGGTTGTGTCCATCTACCAGCAGGTGGAGATAGAGAGCAATCCTTTTGCCTCCCTATATGTGGTCATGTGCTGCCGGAAACTCCTCTATATGTTCTCTATCTCAGCAGGTGGTGGTCACACACAGCAGCAGCTCTGGCTAGGCCTCCAAGCCTAATTTTTAGGTTTTGTTGAGTGCCTGGGGTTGAGGGCTCTTCTTGAGCAAGTGCAAACCTGGTGGCGCCAGGTCCCTCCTTTTCTCCCCCCTCCCGCTGGCTCCGTTAAAAAAAATATATATATTTTGGACGTCCTTAAGGGCGTTTATTTCGACGTTTATTTAAACGTTTATTGCAGCTACTCACTGGGACACCAGGTCGTTACAGCTCGGAGCGAGAAGCAGGTAATTTTTACCTTTTTATAGCGGGCAGGGGGTTCCCCGATTGATCTCCACGTGGCCTATGGCGTCGGAGGGCGAGGGCGCGAAGAATCGCTCCCCGGACCGCGTGTGCGCTTCTAGCGGGGATGCGGGGGTTTTAAAGTCTGATTCGCCCTGGTTGGGTATCAGTTTGGAGGCCGGTCAGTGTCCCGGGTCTTCCTCCGGCGCGGCGGTTTTTCCCGCCATAAACGCCCATCCCCCGCTGCTCGCCTCCACCATCTTGGCCGGCCACTCTGCTCGGACGGCTTCTTCTTGGGCCGCCCTTGAGCTGGGAGACGTTCATGCCATGGCCGCCCTTGATTTGGGCGACGGCAAAAAAAGCGGCTAAAGTTAAGCGCCGTTCTTCCCGCGCGGCTCCTTCGCGGAGTGTCGCGCCGGACGCCATCTTGGATGCGCAGCATGTTGCTCCCCCGCTCTTGCGAGCGCCGGTTGAGGGTGCGTCTAGGGCTGTGGCCCAGGCTGCTGAAATACATAGTCTGGGGGGTTTCTCCCCCGAGTTTATTTTGCTGCTGCATCAGGCCTTCCTTATGCAGAACGCTGCCCCTTCTCCCTTGTCCGATAAAGGGGTTGAGGCCCCCGGAAGTAAACGCCCTCGGGTGGATTCCCAGGCCTTAGAGGACGCTGTTTCCTCTGCTGTAGATGAGGGCAGCGTATCTGAGTTCTCCCAACGGTCCTTTGGGGATTCCTTGGAGGAGACGGATTCCCGCTCGAATGGAGCGGATGACCCCTCTGCAGCGCGGATCTTTCGCTCAGAGGATTTGCCCAACCTGTTACTGCAGGCCATGAGCATTTTGAAGATTTCCTCGCCAGAGGACGTCTCTCCCTCAGCCCCTGTTGGCTCTGCCATTATGCTGGGGACGAAGCGCCCGCCTAGAACTTTCCACGTGCATGATGCCATGCACACCTTAATTTCGGCTCAATGGGATGTCCCGGAAGCGAGCCTGAAAGTGGCTAGGGCTATGTCCCGCCTCTATCTTTTGCCTGAAAGTGAACGTGAAGCCTTTATTTGGCCTACCATGGATTCTTTAATCACTGCGGTGACTAAGAAAACGGCGTTGCCGGTGGAAGGTGGCACGGCCCTTAAGGACACCCAAGACAGAAGATTGGAAGCGGCTTTAAGGTCGTCCTTCGAGGCGGCTGCCTTAAGTTTGCAGGCCTCAGTTTGCGGCTCCTATGTGGCCAGGGCGTGCCTGACGATTGTGCAGCGGGCTTCCCCCTCGGATCCTTCCTTGAGGGCTGACTGGCCGGCCCTGGAATCGGGCTTGGCTTATTTGGCAGACTTACTGTATGATGTCTTGAGAGCCTCGGCTAAAGGTATGGCTCAGACAGTCTCTGCGCGGCGGTGGCTTTGGCTGAAACATTGGTCTGCTGACCACGCCTCTAAGTCCCGCCTGGCTAAGTTGCCTTTTAAAGGCAAGCTGCTCTTTGGGGTCGAGCTGGACAAAATTGTGACCGATCTCGGCACGTCTAAGGGCAAGAGGTTACCAGAGGTCAGGGCTCGGGCCAGTGCTCGCCCCCGTATCTCCAGAGAACGGTTTCAGGAAGCCCGTCGGTACCGCCCGGGCAAGTCGGGCTCCTCTGCCCCCTCTTCCTTCAAGAGGAACTTCTCCCCCAAGCAGCATTCCTTTCGCAGAGACCGCCGTCCCGGAGGTGCGCCCTCCGGTCCTCCCCCAGGGTCTCGTACCCAATGACGGGGTCCTGGTCCATGGCCCAGTGCAGATTGGAGGACGCTTGTCCTCGTTTCTGGGCGAGTGGACCAGGGTAACTTCAGACGCTTGGGTGCTGGAAGTCATCAGAGACGGCTACAAGCTAGAGTTCTGCCGACCCTTAAGAGACGGGTTTGTACTCTCTCCCTGCAAGTCTCCGGTCGAAGCTGTGGCAGTGCAGCAGACCTTGGACAACCTGATCCGCCTGGGTGCGGTCGTTCCGGTGCCAGAAAATCAGATTGGCAAGGGACGTTACTCCATTTACTTTGTGGTACCAAAGAAAGGAGGTTCTGTCCGGCCTATCCTCGACCTCAAAGGGGTCAATCGGGCCTTGAAAGTGCGGCACTTTCGCATGGAGACTCTCCGCTCTGGTATAGCGGCAGTGAAGGCAGGAGAGTTCTTGGCTTCCTTGGACATCAAGGAAGCGTACCTGCATATTCCCATCTGGCCTCCTCATCAACGCTTTCTGCGTTTTGCAGTCCTGGGCCGACACTTCCAGTTCAGAGCCCTCCCTTTCGGGTTGGCTACTGCTCCGCGGACCTTCTGCAAAGTAATGGTGGTCATCGCGGCCTTCCTGCGAAAGGAAGGAGTACAAGTCCATCCTTATCTGGTCGACTGGTTGATCCGAGCCCCCTCTTATGCAGAGTGCGGCAAAGCTGTGGACCGGGTGGTTGCTCTTTTGAGCTCCCTGGGGTGGATCATCAACTGGGAGAAGAGCCAGCTGCGCCCGACTCAGTCCCTGGAGTATCTGGGAGTTCGATTCGACACCCAAGTGGGCAGAGTGTTCCTGCCAGACAATCGGATTGTCAAGCTTCAGGCTCAGGTGGACCAGTTCCTAGTAGCCTCTCCTCTTCGGGTTTGGGACTATGTGCAGCTGTTGGGCTCTATGACGGCCACGATGGAAGTAGTGCCCTGGGCCAGGGCTCATATGAGACCACTACAACACTCTCTGCTGCAGCGCTGGACTCCGATGTCGGAGGATTATGCTGTGCGCCTTCCCTTGGACCCAGCAGTGCGCAAGGCGCTGAGCTGGTGGATGCAGACAGACAAGTTGTCTGCAGGAATGCCTCTGGTGACCCCGGAGTGGATTGTCGTCACGACGGACGCCTCTTTGTCGGGCTGGGGAGCCCACTGCTTGGGAAGAACAGCGCAGGGGCTCTGGTCTCCTGCAGAGGCAAAGTGGTCTATCAACCTCCTGGAACTCAGAGCCATTCGGTTGGCGCTTTTGGAGTTCATCCCGGTACTGGCGTTGAAGCCAGTACGGGTCCTGTCGGACAATGCCACGGCTGTGGCCTATGTCAACCGCCAGGGAGGTACCAAGAGCGCCCCTCTAGCCAAGGAGGCCATGAATCTATGCCAGTGGGCGGAAGCGAACCTGGAACAGCTGTCAGCGGCCCACATTGCCGGAGTCATGAATGTCAAGGCGGACTTTCTCAGTCGCCATACCTTGGAGCCCGGAGAGTGGCAGCTATCTGCTCAGGCGTTCTTGGACATCACGAAGCGCTGGGGCCAGCCGAGCCTAGATCTGATGGCGTCATCAGCCAATTGCCAAGTGCCGCGCTTTTTCAGCAGAGGACGGGACCCTCGATCCCTGGGAGTAGATGCTCTTCTCCAACAGTGGCCGACACAAGAGCTTCTCTATGTGTTCCCGCCCTGGCCCATGTTGGGCAGGGTGCTAGACCGGGTGGCAAAGCATCCAGGCCGGATAATCCTGGTGGGTCCGGACTGGCCCAGACGTCCCTGGTATGCGGACTTGATCAGGCTCTCAGTCGACGATCCTCTGCGGCTGCCAGTGGAGCAGGGCCTGTTACATCAGGGTCCCGTGGTGATGGAGGATCCCTCCCCCTTTGGTCTTACGGCCTGGCTATTGAGCGGCAGCGTCTGAGAAAGAAGGGCTTCTCAGACAAGGTCATCGCCACTATGCTGAGAGCGAGGAAGCGCTCTACTTCTGCTTACGTCAGGGTTTGGCGTATCTTTGCAGCGTGGTGTGAAGCAGGCTCACTTTCTCCCTTCACTGCTCCAATTTCTTCAGTGTTGGCGTTCCTGCAAGAAGGTCTGGAGAAAGGCCTGTCGCTCAGTTCCCTTAAAGTCCAGGTAGCGGCTCTGGCTTGCTTCAGGGGCCGCCTGAAGGGTGCTTCCCTGGCTTCGCAGCCAGATGTGGTGCGCTTTCTCAAGGGAGTTAATCACCTGCGCCCTCCTCTGCACTCAGTGGTGCCTGCGTGGAATCTCAACCTGGTGCTAAGAGCCTTGCAGAAGCCGCCTTTTGAACCCTTGTCGAGGGCATCTCTGAAAGACCTGACGTTGAAAGCAGTCTTTTTGGTGGCTATCACTTCAGCCAGAAGAGTTTCCGAGCTCCAGGCGCTCTCATGTAGAGAGCCTTTTCTGCAGTTCACTGAGGCAGGAGTGACTATTCGCACAGTGCCTTCCTTCCTGCCCAAGATTGTTTCTCGCTTCCATGTGAATCAGCAGCTCTGTCTCCCTTCCTTTCATAGGGAGGACTACCCAGAGGAATACTCTGCTCTCAAATATCTGGATGTGAGACGTGTCATCATCAGATACTTGGAAGTGACCAATGATTTCCGGAAATCGGATCATCTGTTTGTCCTGTTTGCAGGTCCTCGTAAGGGTCTGCAAGCTGCTAAGCCTACAGTGGCAAGATGGGTCAAGGAAGTCATTGCAGCGGCTTATGTGGCCGCGGGGAAGGTGCCGCCTATCCAGCTGAAGGCTCACTCCACTAGAGCTCAGGCGGCCTCGATGGCAGAGGCCGGGTCCGTCTCCTTGGAAGAGATTTGCAAGGCGGCAACTTGGGCTTCGGCCCATACCTTCTCCAGGCATTACCGCTTGACTGTGGCTGCTCGGGCGGAGGCCCGGTTTGGAGCTTCAATGTTGTGGTCAGGGATTTCAATGTCCCGCCCTGGGTGAGTACTGCTTCGGTACATCCCACCAGTCTATGGATTGATCAGCATGATGATATGGAAGGTAAAATTATGTATCATACCTGATAATTTTCTTTCCATTAATCATAGCTGATCAATCCATAGCCCCTCCCAGATATCTGTACTGTTTATATTCTGGTTGCATTTCAGGTTCAAGTTTAGTCTTCAGTTCCTGTTCAGGAGGACTTCGTGTTCAAGTTTTTCAATGAATTCTTCAAGAGTTGAGACGAATTTGTGTTACAGTGAGCTGCTGCATTCCTCTCCCCTCCGTTTTACGGGGCTGGATTGAGACTTAAATTCTGCCGGCGCTCCCTCCCGCTTCGTGCGGCAGTAGGGCAGCTTTGTACCCCTCCCGCTTCGGCGGTGTTAGGGTCAGTCAGCTCCTCCCGCGGTTGCGGTTGCAGGATAAGCCAGATCCCCTCGCATCGGCGGGTGTGGTGTCCCTCCCCCTCTCCGCGGGGATGAGCTGGACGGATTCCCCTCCCCCACTTGTGTGGGGATGACCTGGGTTAATTCCCCTCCCCCGTTTCGGCGGTGGTGAGCTGGGCAGAGTGTCCCTTTGTGGGTGTAATTCTCTAAGTGCTGAGTCCTGCGGATGGAGCTTGGATATCGACATACTGAGGAGTTTCCGGCAGCACATGACCACATATAGGGAGGCAAAAGGATTGCTCTCTATCTCCACCTGCTGGTAGATGGACACAACCACCAGTCTATGGATTGATCAGCTATGATTAATGGAAAGAAAATTATCAGGTATGATACATAATTTTACCTTACATTTGGACACTAAAGTTATAGAATTAGGGGGTTAATGGGCAGGAAGGAAATCAAACAGAAACTGACAAAGGATGACTGCTGGTTTCTTGTCCCAGCAATGTGAGTTGACCAAAGGGTTGAGAGCTGCTTTGTATGCACACCTAAATAACAAGACCTTTAGACATTGGGCAGAGAACTAGGAGTGTAGAATACCAACAGGCAATGGTAGCAGTTGGAGGAGGTGCTCCCTAAGACATCAGTAACAGAGAACATATAGGAAAATATCTGTAAGGTGACTTACCAAGGGTCCTTAACCTCAGTCAGTCTGTTGTGGAATGCTGCCAGGTTTTCCCAGAGCTGCAACACTTCAGCTCAGTACGAGTGTCTCTTTCTAGTGCAGTACACATAGTAACATAGTAGATGACGGCAGAAAAAGACCTGCACAGTCCATCCAGTCTGCCCAACAAGAGAACTCATATGTGCTACTTTTTGTGTAAACCCTACTTTGATTTGTACCTGTGCTCTTCAGGGCACAGACCGTATAAGTCTGCCCAGCACTATCCCCGCCTCCCAACCACCAGCCCCGCCTCCCAACCACCGGCTCTGGCACAGACCGTATAAGTCTGCCCAGCACTATCCCTGCCTCCCAACCACCAGTCCTACCTCCCACCACCAGCTCTGGCACAGACCATATAAGTCTGCCCAGCACTATCCCCGCCTCCCAACCACCAGCCCCGCCTCCCTACACTAAAAAGTACTTTGATCAACTAAATATAGGACCATATTCCAACAACATATTCTACAGGTTTGTAGACCCCTGATTCAGGCTCACATGCCGAAACACGGCTGTCAGCTCCTCGAAGTGTTGATTTTTTTGACTATGTTAAAGGAGCTATATATCGAGTTTTGGACGTCCTCGTTTTCTTTGCCTCACTTCTTTGTTGTTTACATGTTCAAGAAGTTTGAACTTTCTCCTTTTTTTTTTTCTTTCCCTTGATACCACCACCAACTACTACTACTACTACTACTACTTAACATTTCTAGAGCGCTACTAGGGTTACACAGCGCTGTACAAATTAACAAAGAAGGACGGTCCCTGCTCAAAGGAGCTTACAATCTAAAAGACGAAATGTCAAGGTGGGGTAGTCTAGCTTTCCTGAGTAGAGGTGTAGTGATTAGGTGCCGAAGGCGACATTGAAGATGTGAAAGCTGTGTTGGGAGAAAGGTAATATGGTACATCAAGCTCCATCTCTGACCGTCTTCAAATCTAAGCTAAAAGCCCACCTTTTTGATGCTGCTTTTAACTCCTAACCCTTGTTCACTTGTTCAGAACCCTTATTTTATCATCCTCACTTTAATATTCCCTTATCTCTTGTTTGTCCTAATTAGATTGTAAGCTCTGTCGAGCAGGGACTGTCTCTTCATGTTCAAGTGTACAGCGCTGCTTACGTCTAGTAGTGCTATAGAAATGATTAGTAGTAGTAGTACACATATGGTAGAGTTGCAGGAAGATCAGAGTGTTCTGGAGCACGGTCGGATTCTAAATGCACTGCATTGTATGGGTAGGTTTCTTTTTGATGAATAGAAAAGATGGGAATCAGAAATTATTGATAAAACATCTTCTGAATGCAGCGAAGCAGGTTGTTTCTGCAAACTGGTAACAAGAGGCTTTCATTTTGAGCAGATAGCAGGATATCACAGATGAAAACGAAACTAGTGCAGAGAGAGAGAGAAGATTTGGGGATCATTTCATAG
Organism: Microcaecilia unicolor; assembly: GCF_901765095.1. Classification (NCBI taxonomy): domain Eukaryota; kingdom Metazoa; phylum Chordata; class Amphibia; order Gymnophiona; family Siphonopidae; genus Microcaecilia; species Microcaecilia unicolor. Next base: position 51,140,500 of record NC_044038.1, read on the forward strand.
AGTACATAGGATAAAGTGGAAGGGGAAGTCTGAGATTTAGTTAAAGTGGGCTGGAACCACAGGGAGGCGTGGGGAGGAGAAATGGATATGTCAAAGAGGGCTCCTTTTACTAAGGTGAACTAATGGATTTAGTGTACGCTAACGATTAGCATCGCTAAATGCTAAGAAGCCCATTTTATTCCTCTTGACTTCTTAGTATTTAGCGTGCACTAAATCCATTAGCACACCTTAGTAAAAGAAGCCCAGAGTGACTTAAGGCCCACAGGATTGCATTCATCTTTTGGTATTGGGTTTCATCCTGTATTACTTTTATAAACTATGATGATAAAAAAATGTTTAAATACTTTATTTATGCAAGTGTATGTGGTTACAATAATAACAGGTAGTCAACAGTCTTATCATTTATCAGTTTGTCATAAATCCCCATATTACACTTGATGAACCTCACCCAAAAACTAAATAAGCCAACCCCCGAAAAACCCTCCCCCCCCCAAGGTTCCCTCTCCCACCCTCTCCCTCCCATGAAGGACATCAACCATTCAGAATTCTGCTCCGAGCAGTCGGCATTAACGTGTCCCAGAAGGGGGACCAGCATTGCAAGAGGCAGTCCCCTCAATGTGAGGCCAAATCCCGAACGTCCCTGCATTCCATCGCACTCAGGGAGATCATAAGGGACTGCCACTGTTGAATCGAGGGATGGTCAGGAAGTAGCCAGACACTCAATATGGTTTTTTCCCCCCATCAGAACCACCCGCCTTAAGAAGGTTGTCAGACCTGCCCTGCCGGGTCCTTCCATATGGTACACATCAAACAACAATGCAGGAGAGGGTCGCCACTTAATCTTCCAAATCCCCGACACATGTGCACAAAGGGTCATCCAGAATGCCAGGACCGGAGGACAAAGCCATAACATATGGCCCAAGTGGGCCCCAGTTCCCACACACTTAGGACAATCATCTCAGGGGCACAGGGTAGTCCTAAAGGCCCTTTGCGGTGAGATGTAGAGGTGCATAGTAAATTTATACTGCAGCTCCTGAATATCAGCACTCCCAAAAGCCCCATAACAGGCACGCAAGCTAGTTTGCAGTGTTTTATCTTGAATCTGGTATCCCAATTCCCCAGACCAACTCTGCACCAAGTCCCCATAGCACACCCCAGGCAATGCCTCTCTTAATTGACTATGAAAATATTTCAAGGGAACTGCCAATTGTGCTTCTAGGTCATATATCTCAACTAGTTGTTCCCATTTCGTCAGAGACAAGGAGGCCTTTGGCAACGAGGCAATATAGTGATACAGTTGTAGATAGGGGAGAAAGGCCCGAGGGCTCAGATGTTTACTTGTACACAAGTCCTTAAATACATTACATGTGTCATCTTTATTTAAGACTTGGAAGAGAAAATTGGTCCCCTCCTCTCTTCACCCGCGGAAAACCGCCGAAGACCTACCCACAGGGAAGTCTGCATTCCCCCAAATTGGCAACAAGGGGGATACATGAGGGTCAAGGTTATGAAGTTTACAAATCCATCGCCATGCCCTCCGCAGGGGAAGGAAGGGGGGGGGGGGGGGCAAAGCTCGGCCGCGTGAAGCCAATAACTAAAATGTTGCGGGTTCATCACCATACCTTCAGTAACCAGGCAGGAAAAGAAGATCGTACCCCTAAACCAATCACTCAGATGCCTTATACAGCCAGCCACTGAAAACACTTTAATAGCGCTTCGAGGCTACCCTTGTACAATAGGAAGGTAGGTCTGCAAAAAAGAGACTCGGGCTCGCCGTCCATTCCAAACAAATTTTCACCAGCCGTCGATGCAACAAATGTTTATCGCGTTGCAGAAAAAAGAGGGACATGACAGAGAGCCATTTTGGGACTACTATCATATTGTATAGGGCAGTCCTTCCCCACAGAGATACAGGAAGATGTTGTCACATCACTGTGATAAATTTAAAAAAATACATTGTAAATTTAATTTAAAAATTAATTTTTAATAAATTTTAAAAACTTATCCAAAATAACAGTTAACACAAATAACCAACCAAGAATTTTTGAAAGTTGGGTGACAAGTTATACTTGGCATATTGGAATTTATGAAAAATCCTTGTTAAGATTGATTTGTTAAAGAATTTAAAAATGTATAGCTTTTCAATTTTGTGAAAAAATGTTTGGTATGCCACTAATTGATAAATTATTAAATGCCTAGATAACCATTTACAATTATTAGAATGAAATCATTTTTGGACAGATGTAAAAAACAGTGGTAGCAGAGATAAGGGGAAGAAAGAGAGACAAAACAAGGGACAAGTAAAGAAAGCAGAAGCTAGCGCTACCTCAGTTCAGGGGGTAGCTAGGTTGGAATCATTAGGCTACCCCTCATAAACCAGGTAGAATCAGAGGTTGAATGGGCAGGAAGCTATAAAAATAAAGCAAAAACCCTGTGCAGTTGTGATTGAAAGTTGATTGTGGCACAGCCCAGCAAAGGCTGAATAGGATTTGAGCTTGAAGCCCAAATAAGTGAGAAGAAAGTGCCAGTCCAAAAGAATATTTTCTCCATCCAAGGACAGAAGTTTATACGCTGACCCATAAACCAAATGGACTTTTGTTTAAAAGTTCAGCAGATAATTTTATAAAGCTTTATCTTTGTGTGAAGCCTGTCGTACATGGGGGGAAAAGGCTTTTATAAAATTGTGTGGCTGTATACTTGTGTATAAGTACACGTAAGACTTAATTTGTAGACAAAAAGTAAATGGAACTCTGAAGCCATGTTTCAATAGAATTTTTTTCATGAGGAGAACATCTCCCTAAAAAAAATGGAGCCATGTCTCTTCTGACTGCAAGGAGAGTACGATTGCACAATACTAGATATATAGTGACATACGCCAATCCCTATTTTAGTGAGGAGATGTCCCTGATACTGATATTGATGCATCATCATGAAACTAATAAAAGCTGGATTGATGATAAAATTGAGTTGGTTAATGGCAAGACCATTTGTCTGTCGTTCTTGCTCTCCCAACGTTTGAAGGTCTGGCATACAATATAGAAAAATTTAGAGAGGTTAGATGTTTTATTTATGCAAAATGTTTGTTGATCTCCTTACTATTTGTAAGATCGTATTAGTGTTATACCATTATAAAATAGGTGACTTTTTGTGGCTGTAACTTGAAAAATTATACTTTCAGTGACCATATCTATCTCTTTGAAGTTCTCCTTCCTCTCTCTGAGCTCAGACAGCTGAGCCAAGAGAAGCCATGTAGCCATTGAATGATTAATATTCCCAATAAGTGACAACAAATAGGCTAGATATGAATCACTTCTGTCTCTAGTTGTGGCTATATACCTATAGCTACCCTTGTTGCGAGCTGAAATCAAGCAAGATTTCAGATCATGAACTTACCACATATTTTAAAAAAGTGTGAAAAGACATTACAGTGACAGTTCTCAACATACATGAAAAATATAAGGCAAACCAGAACTGCTCTTACTGAAAATCATGCAAAAATTAACTTGTCCATTAACTTAAAAGATTTTATAGAAAACAAACATGAAGGGTTATTTTTTATTTGTCCATAAATAGAGAGCTGCTGCCTCTTTCTCGTGTCAATTTACTCCTGACACATAACTTATATTTGTCTTCTGGCTAAATTGTGGAGGTGTGGATCTTGGTCTAGGAGGGGATGGCCTAGGTAATCTTGGTCCTTTTCTGCAGCAGAGGGCATTCAGGAAGGTTTGCTACCTGTATCTGAAGGTAGACTGGTGGTGGTGACTTTAGCAGCTTTTACCTTTATCTCCTCTCTGCAGATGGTGGTAGTGTGGAATACATCTCAGGCGAGCCAGAGGGGAGAGGTGGTCATCCTAGCAAAGGCGCACACAGATGTGGATATCCAGGCCATGAAAATTGCATTCTTTGATGATACCAGGTAGCAGAGAAACAGTTTCCTGTGCTGTCAGGAAACTGAGACTCATAGATCACATCTGTGAGGAAGCTCACACTGGGTGCTGTTTAGTGTGACACTAACAAAGCACTCTTGTCAGGAAACTAGGAATGCTAGAATCCGGGCTGTCATTGTCAGGATATTGTTCTGAAGCAACTAAAGCTGCTTGAGTTCACTTGTCACTATGAAACCACTGTTTTCTCCAAGGACAAGCAGGCTGCTTGTTCTCACGATTGGTTCAACGTCCGCGGCGGCCCAGGAAACCGGCAAAATTTTGCAAGCAAAATAAAAATCTTTCCAGAACGCTCTGGCACGCGGGCTAAGCACACCGCGTATGCGCGAATGGCTTACCGCCTGTGGCACAAGCGTGTCATCTTCAGTTTCCTTTTTTCCGCGTCTGAGGTAGCACGGTTTTCGCTGTGTTCCTCTTTCAAGGCCCAGGAGACTTCGTCTGTTATGCTTCTTCTCTTCGTTTCAGCAAAATAAAAAATAATAATAATTTTTTTTGTTTCTGGAGTAGTTCCCTTATTTTTAAAATTTTTGTCACTAAATTTGTTTTCTGTTTGTTGTGGCCCTCTTTTAGGCCGTGCGGCCGGGTTTTATTTTTCCCGTTTTCTGCCTTTTTGATTGGCACAATCGCGTCCTTTAATTTCGCAGCCGCCGTTTTTCCATCCATGTCATCGAGGACACCCAGCGGCTTCAAGCGTTGTACTCGGTGCAACCGGACCATCTGGGGTACCGACCCCCACGCGTGGTGTCTCCAGTGCCTTGGGCCCAATCATCTACCAGCTGCTTCTAAGCTCGTTCCTTTGATGAAAAAAATGGACCCAAGTGTCTCAGGAGGCTCAACGAGAAAAACTTTTTGCTGATCGGTCCGGTCCTTCAGCACCGGTACCGAGGTAGTCGTCGGCTATGTCGAGGGAAGCATTGACTTCGAGAGCACAGGTAATGGCTCCCGAACGACCACATCGCGCTGGGAGCAGCGAGGTATCGAGTGGGTCTCCACCTGTCTCGAGGCCTACTGCTATGCAGGCCCCCACCCCGGACCGACCTTCGTCGGACCCAGCCCCGAGGAGGCGTGAGGATTCCACGTCCTCCTCTTCAGTACTGAGGAGTCTCGATGACAGGCATCAAGCAAAGGAAAGAAGCACCATCGTCAATATCTTTCCATGCGCGGTACCGAGAGCTCCGGGGAGCCGAGGGATTCAGCACCCGAGAAGCGTCTGCGCCGGGAGGACCGCTCACCCTCTATACAGGAGGTGCCGATGCGTCGGTCTTCTGGCAGCCTGGTACCAGCTCTCGAGCCCCCACAGATTCTGCCACCGGCTCCTGCACCAGCCCCGCAGCCTTTTCTAATGGAGGCTCTCGACGAGCGCATCAGGGCCCTTCTTCCAGAGCTTCTGGAGGGATTGCTGCACCAGTCTACTTCGGTGCCAGGGGTGCTTGCGCCTTCTGCACTGTCTGTTGAGGCGGCATCTGGTCCTTCACCTGTGGTGAGGTCCCCGACCTCGGTGCTGCTTGCGGCATCGGAGTTGGCTGCCACCCAGGTCGACTCTCCTTCCACGTCGGCAGAGGAAGTTTCGCCACAGTCCAGGCAGGGGTCGACTTCTCGACATCCCCCTCGAGGTCGTCGTTCCAGGCTCGGATTCGGGCTGCTCTTAGAGAGCTTTTGTCTGATACCAAGGATGAGCGTTCATGGGAGGAAGAGGAAGATCCCAGATACTTTTCTGAAGAAAAGTCCTATGGGGGTCCCCTCTGATCCTACTCTGCCCATTGAAAGAAGGATGTCTCCGCCTGAGTGTCTTTCTTTTTCCTCCTTTGTTCGGGAAATGTCTAAGGATATTCCCTTCCCTATGGAGGTTGTGGATGAGCCCAGGGTCAAGATGCTCGAGGTCTTGGATTATCCTTCTCCACCCACAGAGGTTGCAACGGCTCCCTTGCATAACACACTCAGGGAAGTTCTTATGCAAAACTGGTCATTCCCTCTCTCTAATCCAGTGGTCCCCAAAAAAGCTGAGTCGCAGTACAGAGTCCACGGAGAGATGGTGATGGTGAAGTCTCAGCAACCTCATGATTCTATGGTGGTGGATTTTGCTCTCAAGAGAGCCAAAAGTACTAGGGACTATGCCTCGGCGCCCCCAGGCAGAGAGTCTAGGACCTTGGATTCTTTTGGGAGGAAGACGTATCAGGCCACTATCCTCACAACCAAGATTCATACATACCAACTGTACACGAGCATCCACTTGCGGAACTCGGTGAGTCAACTGTCCAGTTTGGTCGAAGCACTTCCTCCGGAGCTCGCTGAACCTTTTCACCAGGTGGTCAGGCAGCAGAAGGAGTGTCGAAAATTCCTGGCCAGGGGTAATTACGACACTTTTGATGTGACATCCAGAATAGCTTCTCAAGGTATAGTGATGTGCAGACTCTCATGGCTGTGTGTCTCTGACCTGGATCATTCTGTCTAGCAGCAGATGGCGGATGTTCCTTACCGGGGGGATAATCTTTTTGGCAAAAAAGTAGAGGATGTGGTGGATCAGATCAAGAAGCACCATGATGCTATGGATTCTCTCTCCCGCCGGGCATCTTCTGCTACCACCTCCTCATCTAGGAGGTTTTTTGGAGGGAGGAGGAGTGCTCCCTATTCCTATAATAGGCATAGGTACACTCCTGCTTCTCAGCAGCCTGTCCAGGTTCAGTCCCAGCGCGCTCGTTCTCGTCAACAGCGTGCGCTTAAGGCCCCTGCGGCTCCCCAGCAAAAGCAAGAGATGGGCTTTTGACTGGCTCCAGTGCAGCATAGCCACAGTGCAAGTGTCCATTCCAGATGACTTACCGGTTGGAGGGAGGTTAATATTTTTTCACCAAAGGTGGTCTCTTATAACCTCAGACCGGTGAGTTCTTCAAGTAGGCCGCTTAGGATACCCTCTCAATCTGGAATCCATGCCTCCAAATTGTCCACTGGGAGCTCAGTCCTTCAGCTCCCAGAACAAGCTGGTACTTGTAGAGGCCAGTGCGGTCGAACCCTTTCCACCAGGGGAAGAAGGGCTGGGATTCTATTCCAGGTACTTCCTTGTGCAAAAGAAAACGGGGGGGGGGGGGGGGGTGCGTCCCATCCTAGACCTAAGGGCCCTGAACAAATTTCTAGTTCGAGAAAAGTTCAGGATGGTTTCCCTCAGCACCCTTCTTTCCATGACTCAGGAAAATGATTGGTTATGCTCTCTGGACTTAAAGGATGCCTGTACCCACATCTCGATACTCCCAGCTCACAGGAAGTATCTTCGATTTCGTTTGGGAACTCGGCACTTTCAGTACTGTGTACTGCCCTTTGGCCTCGCGTCTGCGCCCAGGGTTTTTACAAAGTGCCTGGCTGTGGTCGCAGCATCGCTACGTAGACTGGTAGTGCATGTGTTCCCTTATCTCGACGATTGGCTGGTGAAGAGCACCTCAAAGGCAGGCGCTCTGCAGTCCAGGCGGATGACTATTCGAGTGCTAGAACTACTGGGGTTCGTGATCAATTATCCCAAGTCCCATCTCTTTCCGGTTCAAAAATTGGAGTTCATTGGAGCTCTGTTGGATACACGGATGACTCGAACTTATCTCCCCCAGGAAAGGGCAGACAATCTCCTGGCCCTCATGTCCATGGCTCGAGCGTCTCAACAGATCACAGCTCGGCAGATATTGAGACTCTTAGGACACATTGAGGGGCATAATCGAACGAAAACGTCTATCTCCATGGGCGTTTATCTCCGAGAACGGGTCCGTGAAGGGGCGGACCGAACCGTATTTTGGGAAAAAATAGACGTCCATGTTTTATTCGACAATTTGTGAGCTGGGCGTTTTTGTTTTTCAGCGATAATGGAAAATGAAAGCGCCCTGCTCAAAAACGAATAAATCCAAGGCATTTGTTCGTGAGAGGGGCCAGGAGTCGTAGTGCACTGGTCCCCCTCACATGCCAGGACACCAACCGGGCACCCTAGGGGGCACTTTTACAAAAAAAAACAAAAAGGTAAAAGAGCTCCCAGGTGCATAGCACCCTTCCGTTGGGTGTTGAGCCCCCCAAATCCCCCTCAAAACCCACCACCCACAAGTCTACACCATTACTATAGCCCTAAGGGGTGAAGGGGGGCACCTACATGTGGGTACAGTGGGTTTGGGGGGGCGGTGTGGAGGGCTCCCATTTACCAGCACAAGTGTAACAGGTGGGGGGGGGATGGGCCTGGGTCTACCTGCCTGACGTCCACTGCACCCCCTAATAACTGCTCCAGTGACCTGCATACTGCTGCCAGGGAGGTGGGTATGACATTTGAGGGTGAACATAAAAAGTTGTGAAACGGCATATTTTTTGTGGTGGGAGGGGGTTTGTGACCACTGGGGGAGTCAGGGGAGGTCATCCCCGACTCCCTCCAGTGGTCATCTGGTCATTTAGGGCACTTTTTGGGGCCCTATTCGTGGAAAAACAGGGTCCAGGAAAAGTGCCCTAAATTATCGGCGAAAGGCGCCTATCTCTGATCGACCGATAACCATGCCCCAGTTCCGCCTTCACCACGCCTTTGACACGCCCCCATCAACTTTGTCCGCATCCGCGACGGAGTGCAGTTGAAAACGTCCAAATTTGGCTTTCGATTATACCACTTTATTTGTTTTTGTGAGATAAACGTCTATCTCCCGATTTGGGTCGCAATATAGGCGTTTTTCTTTTTCAATTATAAGCTGGATGGCCTCCACAGTTCATGTAACTCCCATGGCACGCCTACATTTGAGATCAGCTCAATGGACCCTATCTTCCCAGTTGTGGCAGGCTACAGGGGATCTAGAGGATATGATCCATCTCTCCACCAACTTTTGCAGTTCCCTTCAGTGGTGGACCATTTGATCCAATTTGACCTTGGGACGTCCATTCCAAATTCTTCAGCCACAAAAAGTGCTGACGGATGCATCCCTCTTGGGGTGGGGAGCTCATGTACATTGACCAAGCTCCTTTCAGGAAAAGGGTCTTCAGATCAACCTCCTGGAATTGCGAGCGATCTGGAACGCTCTCAAGGCTTTCAGAGATCGGCTGTTCAACCAAATCATTCTAATTCAGACAGACAATCAGGTTGCTATGTATTACACCCACAAGCAGGGGGGCACTGGATCTCATCCTCTGTGTCAGGAAGCCGTCCGGATGTAGCTTTGGCCGCGCCGTCACGGCATGTTTCTCCAAGATGACAGACTAGCGTCAGATGCCTTTCTCCTACATTGGGGGACTGGCCTTCTGTATGCATATCCTCCCATGCCTCTAGTAGGGAAGACTTTGCTGAAACTCAAGCAAAACCGCGGAACAATGATCCTGGTTGCTCCCTTCTGGCCTCGTCAGATCTGGTTTCCTCTTCTTCTGCAGTTCTCCTCCAAAGGACCTTGGAGATTGGAGTGTTTTCCTACCCTCATCACCCAGAACGAGGGGTCACTTCTACATCCTAACCTCCAGTCTCTGACTCTCACGGCCTGGATGTTGACAGCTTAGAGGTTGCCTCCTTGGGTCTTTCAGAGGGTGTCTCCTGAGTCTTGCTTCCAGGAAAGATTCCACGAAAAAGTGTTATTCTTTCAAATGGAGGTTTGCCATCTAGTGTGATAGCAAGGCCCTAGATCCTTTTTCTTGTCCTACATGGACCCTGCTTGAATACCTTCTACACTTATCAGAGTCTGGTCTCAAGACCAACTCCATATGAGTTCACCTTAGTGCAATTAGTGCTTATCATCAATGTGTAGAGGTTAAGACTGTCTCTGGACAGCCTTTAGTTGTTTGCTTCATGAGAGGTTTGCTTTTGTCTAAGCCCCCTGTCAAACCTCTTCCAGTGTCATGGGATCTCAACATCGTTCTCCCCCAGCTGATGAAAGCTCCTTTTGAGCCACTGAATTCCTGCCATCTGAAGTACTTGACCTGGAAGGTCATTTTCTTGGTGGCTGTTACTTCGCTCGTAGAGTCAGTGAGCTCCAAGCCCTGGTAGTGCATGCACCTTACATCAAGTTTCATCATAACAGAGTTCTCCGCGCTCACCCTAAGTTCTTGTCGAAGGTGGTGTCTGAGTTCCATCTGAAGCAGTCTATTGTCTTGCCAACAGTTTTTCACCGTCCTCATACCCGCCCTGGTGAAGACAAGTTGCACACCTTGGACTGTAAGAGAGCATTGGCCTTTTACGTGGAGCGGACAAAGCCCTATAGACAGTCCGCCCAGTTGTTTGTTTCTTTTGATCCCAACAGGAGGGGAGTCGCCATCGGAAAATGCAGTCTCTAATTGGCTAGCAGATTGCATATCCTTTACTTATGCCCAAGCTGTGCTGACTCTAGAGGACCATGTCACGGCTCATAATGTCAGCGCCATGGCTGTGTCAGTGGCTCACTTGAAGTCAGCTTCCATTGAAGAGATTTGCAAGGCTGCAAGGTGGTCATCTGTCCACACATTCACATCTCACTACTGCCTTCAGCAGGATACCCAATGCGACAGTCGGTTTGGGCAGTCGGTGCTGCAGAATCTGTTCAGGGTTTAAAATCCAACTCCACCCTCCTAGACCCATTTCTGTTCTGTTCCAGGCTGCATTCTCACTTAGTTCTGTTTCTTTTCAGGTCAATTTCTGTTATATTCTCGCCGTTGCAAGGCCCAATTGACCAATGTTCATTGTTTTGAGTTAGCCTAAGTGCTAGGGATACCCCACATACAAGCAGCCTTCTTGTCCTTGGAGAAAGTGAAGATACATACCTGTAGCAGGTATTCTCTGAGGACAGCAGGCTGATTGTTCTCACAAACCCACCCACCTCCCCTTTGGAGTTGTTCTAGTTCTCTGATTGCTTTTTATTAAACTGAAGATGACACACTCATGCCGCGGGCGGGAGGCCGTTCACGCATGTGCGGTGCGCTCTCGAAAGATTTTCATTTTGCTTTCAAAATTTTGCCGGTTTTTTGGGCCGCCGCAGACGTCGACCCAATCGTGAGAACAATCAGCCTACTGTCCTCGGAGAATACCTGCCACAGGTATTCATCTTCACTATATAGAAGCTGAGATAGCTGGTACTGTTTGGACAGTGCTATGAGGAAATTCACTCCTGGATTTCTGTTTGCTGACTGGCACAGGTGGGACATCACTGTGAGAAAGTTAACATTTCTGGTGCTCTAAATGGTATTGAAAAGGTACTGTGAAACATTTCTCCTCATCTCTTGTCCAGTCCTGACTAGTGGGTTTATGTTCTCCTGCCTACAGATAGAGACTGAGAACCACTGGTTTGATGACATCGCCCTGTATAGGGTCTTCTGCAGCCCACAGCTAAATAGTATTTCTCAGTGTCCAGCAGATCTAATGCTTATTAACCGCCCAATCCCAACAGGAGATCCAGAGCGGTTTATGATCAGAATTATCCTAAATTAACCCGCTTAGCTAATGCAGGCCCTGGCACTGAATACAGCTGGGACCCATATAACTGTTTTACCTATAAGCTCCCCCCCCCTTCAATGATTCCTTTCCAGATCTTTCAGGGTAGCATTTTCTGAAATGCTCCATGTTTCACGCACAGGACCCAAGATGCAGGCAGAGCTCTGAAGTCTCAATTCGTGGTTGGGACGATGGTGAAGGGATGAGGGATTTAGATTTGTTAGGAACTGGCCAACATTCTGGGAAAGGGGAAGCCTATTCCAAAAGGATGGTCTCAACCTTAACTAAGATGGAACCAGGTTGCTAGCACTAACATTTAAAAAGAAGATAGAGCAACTTTTAAACTAAAATGGGGGGGGGGGGGGGGGGCAACAGTTGCCCAGGAGTGCATAGATCGGTATGGAGTATCCTTGAAGGATACTACTGAAACAAGACATTAAGGGAATCCCAATAGAGCGGTTTCAACAATGGTGAAAGAAAGCTAGGAGTGTTTAAGGGGAGAGCAGTGTAAAGGATCCACATTATCCCTGTCAACTTCTAAACAGCTTGTAGATGCAAGGAAAAAGCACAAATTGAAGTATTTATATACAAATGTTAGAAGTTTAAAAAATAAGATGGGAGAGTTAGACTATATACCACTAAATGAAGAGGTAGATATAATAGGCATCTCAAGACCTGATGGAAGGAGGACAATCAATAGGATACTGTGTTAACAGGGTGCAAGTTATATCACAGTACATAAGAATAGCCATACTGGGTCAGACCAATTGTCCATCTAGCCCAGTATCCTGTTTTCCAAACAGTGGCCAAGCCAGGTCACAAGTACCTGGCAGAAACCCAAATCGTGGCAACACTCCATGCTACAAATCACAGGGCAGGCATTTGCTTCCCATGTCTGTCTCAATAGCACACTATGGACTTTTCCTCCAGGAATTTGTCCAAACCTTTTTAAAACCCAGATACACTAACCGCTGTTACCACATCCTCCGGCAAAGAGTTCCAGAGCTTAACTATTCGTTGAGTGTAAAAATATTTCCTCCTATTTGTTTTTTAAGTATTTCCATGTAATTTCCTCGAGTATCCCCTAGTCTTTATACTTTTGGAACGAGTAAAAAAAACAATTTACTTCTACTCGTTCTACACCACTCAGGATTTTGTAGACCTCAATCATATCTCCCCTCATCCATCTCTTTTCCAAGTTGAAGAGCCCTAACCTATTTAGCCTTTCCTCATACGAGAGGAGTACCGTCCCCTTTATCATTCTGGTCGTTCTTCTTTGAACCTTTTCTAATTCCACTATATCTTTTTTGAGATACGGTGACCAGAACTGAACGCGATTCTCAAGGTGCAGACGCACCATGGAGCGATACAAAGGCATTATAGCATTTTCAGTCTTATTCACCATCTCATTCCTAATAGAATGGATCAAAGTTGGGGGGTGCACTATATTTTAAAGAGGGAATTGGATTAAAAAAAAAAACCATTCTCTACATGAAACAGATAGCAGTGTAGAATCCTTTTGAATAGAAATTCCATGGGAATATACTGATAGGTGTGTACTACTGTCTTCCAGGACAGAACAAACAGATGAAGAATTGTTGATAGAAATTAGGAAAGCTGGCAAATTGGGCAACAGTATAATAATGGGTTATTTCAATTACCCTGATAATTCCCAAAGGGATAGTAGAATAATACTCACTTATATAACCAAATAATTCTACTAGGATACAACAGAGTATTGGAGGTGTACTATCACTAGCATATGTGAAATGTGGAGAAAAAAAGACTTCAGAAATCCTAAAGAGTGCTATTTATGTGGAAACCACCTTTCAATTTTCTGGCACTCTAGTTCTTCAATCACTAGTCTTCACAAAAAAAACTCCACTCTTCTTATTCAAATAATGCATGCGTCTACACCTTTTCACAATACTCTGTGTTGAAGGCTTACAACTTAATACACAACCGGTGACACAAATGTTACTTAGCTGAAATGTTCTTAAAGCTGTCCATGCTTCAACCGCAAATACTGTTCCATAAAGCCCAACAGGAGACCCTGTTTCGCCACTCTTAGGCTGTTTCAAGGGCCAGAACTTTTTAATACAGACAGTCTTTTCTCATCTTCCAACTTCACCGCATTCAACTACCTTCATCGGCGTATTACCCCAATATTGACTGGAAGTGTTACATCAGGGAGTGCTAGAGAGGTAAAATTCTTAGACATACTAAATGACTGCTTTTTGGAGCAACTGGTCCAAGCTGTTTTAGAACTACTCCTTGGTGGAATGCAGTGCATGGTATGAGAGGTAATGGTATTGGGTCCGCTGGGAAACGGTGATCATAATATGATCAAATTTGAGCTAATATCTGGATTGAAGTCACAAAGGAAATCTTCTGTACCAGCATTTAATTTTCGAAAAGGGGACTATGATAAAATGAGAAAAATGGTTAAAAAGAAGCTAAAAGGATCAGTTGCAATATGGCTAAAAGGATCAACTACAGTATGGTGTTTAAAGTTAATGAACTGAATACATGGTCCCTTAGGACATATGGGTAGATGTTAAGGAGTTCCACAGTCCCGGGGCAACTTCTGCTAACAATTGCCTACATATTAATACTTTTTTAGTGCTTGAAACAGGAGGAAATTGAAGAATGAGATCTTGTCTGAAAATGTAAATATGTCAATAAATAGTAAGGAGACTAAAACCTTTTAAAATTTTAAAGAAGAGGCAAAATAACTTAAATTTGATTCACACAGCAGTAGATAGCCAATGTAGAGTTTTCAACTATGGAGTGGCTTTATCAAATGTATTTTTATGTAAAATAATCTTTACTGCCATATTTTGGAATAACAGGTTTTTTAGAAGACTTAAGTAGAAGATTTTGCAACAGTTAAAGAGTGTTGCTTGGGAGGACTAGATGTTCTTGTTTAGCAGCAGCGGCTGCAGAGGAGGGGTGGTGGGGACATGTTTCCTCTGTGGTTGCTGGTGGGCAGAGTAATTGCAGAAACTGGACAGTCACCTCGGCATGTTGTTTCTAGTGGCCCTAGATTGGCCAAGGAGGCCATGGTATGTGGACTTTATCATTCTTAAGGTGGGAAATCTGCTTTTATTCTTGGAAACAGATTTCTTTTTATGGCTGGAGCCAATCTGGATGCCAGATGTCTCTCCGTTCAGTCTTATGGCCTGGCTCCTGAGAGAGAGCGAGGCTTCAAAGAAAGGGGGTGTTCTGACCAGTTGATACATCCCTATTGCGTTCTAGGAAGAGTTTAATCTCTCTGGCTTTTGTACATGTGAGGCGAGAAACATTCACAGCCCTTACAGCATCTAGTTGTGCCTCTTTGGGATCTTTTCGTTTTCTCAGCATTGGTGAGGGTACCTTTTGAATCACTCCGAGAGGCTTCGCTTAAGGACTTGATGTTGCAAGCAGTGCTTCTAGTGATATGTTCATCAGGAGAATATCAGTGGCAGGTCCTTTCTTGTTAGGAGCATTTTCGGGTGATTTCAGAGGGCAGGTTGGTGACTCATCTGGTGCCCTCCTTTATGCCCAAGGGAGTGGAAGGTCATGACAATTCAGAGAGACTGCATCAGTTGGAAGTACATAAGATCCTGCAAAGATACTTTAAGGGTAATCATGAGTTTCCACAAGTCTGATCATCTTTTTATTTTGTTCAGGAGACCCAGAAAGGGTGAAGCAGCCTTGAAGCAACAGTGAGTTGAGAAAGCAGTGACATCAGCGTACTATACATTCCTCTTTTGTGTCATTATAGGTTAGATGTTCAAGTAAGATGGGATATAGCCTTTGGAGCAAGCGTGTTGGAAGCTGGTTTGTCATCATTCTTCCTTCATTGATCACTGCTTTTGTACTTCACATGTATCTGGACTGGACTGAAAGGATGAGGAGGAAAGAGAAATTAGGGTTTACCTGCTAATTTTATTTCCTTAAATCTCTTCAGTCTAGTCCAGAATCCACCCTTAGCAATTTCGGCAACTGGCAGTTCTGGGTATTTTGCCCAAGGTTGTCTGGATGAAAAATTTAGCAAGCTGATCTCCTTCTCTTTTTGAGTTTTTTGACTTTGGTTAGCAATTATTCTGATATCCATTTGATTTGTACTACTGAGGGTTTAATTTTAGATCTGCTTTGATAATAGAAATACTGGTAAGCTGTAGGCTGTACAAGACCCTATATTTGGTGATTGTAGTTAAAGCAGTAATTCTAAGTTTCTCCGAGGACAAGCAGGCTGCTTGTTCTCACTGATGGGTGACGTCCACGGCAGCCCCTCCAATCGGAAACTTCTCTAGCAAAGTCCTTTGCTAGTCCTCGCGCGCCCGCGCGGCCGTCTTCCCGCCCGAAACCGGCTCGAGCCGGCCAGTCTTCTTTTGTCCGCACTCGGTACGGTCGTGTTTCGCCGTGTCGAGCCCCGGAAAGTCGACCTCGCGCGTCCAAATTTATTTTTGACGTGTTTTTTCTTCGGAAAAGTCTTAAAAGTGTCGGGAAGTGCTCCGGAACCCCCCCCCCCCCCCCCGGGTTTCGTGTCAACCCCTTCCCGTACTTCCAGCTTTTTGCCCCGATAAGTTTTCTTTCGTCGTCGGGGTAGGCCTCTTTTCGGCCTCGGTCGAGATTTTCTCCCTTAAAAATTTTTGGTGCTCTTTTTCCGTCATTTCGGATTTTGACTTCGCCGGCGTGATTTTTCCGCCCATGAAATCGAAACCTTCCAGCGGCTTCAAGAAGTGCACCCAGTGCGCCCGGATAATCTCGCTCACTGATCGACACTCGTCGTGTCTTCAGTGTCTGGGGGCCGAGCACCACCCTCAGAACTGTATTCTGTGTTCCCTGCTTCAAAGGTGGACTCAGGTAGCGAGATTAGCCCAGTGGAACGTGTTGTTCTCGGGCTCTTCGTCGGCATCGGCACCGGGATCTTCGAGTGCATCGACGTCGTCAGTGTCCAGACCATCTTCCTCGGCCGCCACTGCATCGAGTGCATCGAGGCATCGGGCCTCTGCATCGGCGCCAAGGTATCGGGCGACTGCATCGACGTCGGTGGTACCGGGACCTCGTCTGCTGATGTCGTCGGACGGTGGTGCATCGTCAGGAGTGCAGGTGAGGGCTGTCCATTCCCCTGCTGGTGGCGGTGAGCCTTCGGGTGGGTCTCCTCCTACCCTGAGGGCTCCTGCGGTACAGCCCCCCCGAGACCGACCTCCTTCGGCCTCGGCCCCGAGGAAGCGACGGCTGGATTCTACGTCCTCCTCGTCGGTGCCGGGGAGCTCCGGTGACATGCTTCGGAAGAAGTCGAAGAAGCATCGACACCGGTCGCCTCCCCGCGTCGGCACCGAGAGCTCTGGGTCGCCGAGGGAGTTGGCACCCAGCAGGCATCGGCACCGAGAGGACCGCTCACCCTCTGTTCAGGAGGTGTCGATGCGCTCCACTCTGGACAGCCCGGAACAGCCTCCTCGCCCGGAACAGGTTCTGACGTCAACGCCTGCATCGACCTCTTTGCCTTTCTCTGCAGCCGCTCTGAACGAGAGCCTCCGGGCCGTTCTCCCAGAGATTCTGGGAGAGCTGTTGCGCCCTACCCCTCCGGTACCGGCGGTGCTTGCGCCTCCGGTACCGTCGAGCGTGGCGCCGGCTGGCCCATCGCCCGGGGTGAGGTCCCCGACGTCGGTACCGCGTGCGGTGCCGACTGCGGCCACCTCCCAGGAAGGCTCCCCGACTACGTCGGCGGAGGGAGCTTCGCCGATGCGGGCGAGGGAGTCTACCTCTCGATGCCCCCATCGTGGACGTGGCTCCACCGAGTCGAGCCGGGCGAGGTTGCAGACACAGGTTCGTGAACTTGTGTCTGACACCGAGGGTGAGGCCTCGTGGGAGGAAGAGGAAGACCCCAGATATTTCTCTGACGAGGAGTCTGAGGGTCTTCCTTCTGATCCCACTCCCTCTCCTGAAAGACAGCTTTCTCCTCCTGAGAGTCTGTCTTTTGCTTCCTTTGTCCGGGAGATGTCTACGGCCATCCCCTTCCTGGTGGTTGGGAAGGATGAGCCCAGGGCTGAAATGTTTGAGCTCCTGGACTATCCTTCTCCACCTAAGGAAGCGTCCACTGTTCCCTTGCATCATGTCCTAAAAAAGACATTGCTTGCGAACTGGACCAAGCCACTAAGTAATCCCCACATTCCCAAGAAGATCGAGTCCCAGTACCGGATCCATGGGGACCCAGAGCTGATGCGCACCCAGTTGCCTCATGACTCTGGAGTTGTGGATTTGGCCCTAAAGAAGGCTAAGAGTTCTAGGGAGCATGCTTCGGCGCCCCCGGGCAAAGACTCTAGAACCTTAGACTCCTTTGGGAGGAAGGCCTACCATTCTTCTATGCTCGTGGCCAAAATCCAGTCTTACCAGCTCTACACGAGCATACACATGCGGAACAATGTGCGGCAGTTGGCGGGCTTGGTTGATGCTCTTCCCCCTGAGCAAGCCAAGCCTTTTCAGGAGGTGGTCAGGCAGCTGAAGGCGTGCAGAAAATTCCTGGCCAGAGGGGTGTATGACACCTTTGATGTTGCGTCCAGGGCTGCTGCTCAAGGTGTGGTGATGCGCAGGCTCTCATGGCTGCGTGCCTCCGACCTGGAGAATAGACTCCAGCAGCGGATTGCGGACTCGCCTTGCCGTGCGGACAATATTTTTGGAGAGAAGGTCGAGCAGGTGGTAGAGCATCTCCACCAGCGGGACACCGCATTCGATAAGTTCTCCCGCCGGCAGCCTTCAGCCTCTACCTCTACAGGTAGAAGATTTTTTGGGGGAAGGAGGACTGTTCCCTACTCTTCTGGCAAGCGTAGGTACAATCCCCCTTCTCGACAGCCTGCGGCCCAGGCTAAGCCCCAGCGCGCTCGCTCTCGTCAGCAGCGTGCGCCTCAGCAAGGCCCCGCGGCTCCCCAGCAAAAGCAAGGGGCGAGCTTTTGACTGGCTCCAGCAGAGCATAGCCGACATCCAAGTATCAGTGCCGGGCGACCTGCCGGTCGGGGGGAGGTTGAAAGCTTTTCACCAAAGGTGGCCTCTCATAACCTCCGATCAGTGGGTTCTGCAAATAGTCCGGCAAGGATACACCCTCAATTTGGCTTCAAAACCTCCAAATTGTCCACCGGGAGCTCAATCTTACAGCTTCCAGCACAAGCAGGTACTTGCAGAGGAACTCTCCGCCCTTCTCAGCGCCAATGCGGTCGAGCCCGTGCCATCCGGGCAAGAAGGGCTGGGATTCTATTCCAGGTACTTCCTTGTGGAAAAGAAAACAGGGGGGATGCGTCCCATCCTAGACCTAAGGGCCCTGAACAAATATCTGGTCAAAGAAAAGTTCAGGATGCTTTCCCTGGGCACCCTACTTCCCATGATTCAGGAAAACGATTGGCTATGCTCTCTGGACTTGAAGGATGCCTACACACACATCCCGATACTGCCAGCTCACAGACAGTATCTGCGATTTCAGCTGGGCACACGTCACTTCCAGTACTGTGTGCTACCCTTTGGGCTCGCCTCTGCGCCCAGGGTGTTCACAAAGTGCCTGGCTGTAGTAGCAGCGGCACTTCGCAGGCTGGGGGTACACGTGTTCCCATATCTCGACGATTGGCTGGTGAAGAACACGTCCGAGGCAGGAGCCCTGCAGTCCATGCAGATGACTATTCGCCTCTTGGAGCTACTGGGGTTTGTGATAAATTACCCAAAGTCCCATCTTCTCCCATCACAGAGACTCGAATTCATAGGAGCTCTGCTGGATTCTCGGACGGCTCGCGCCTATCTCCCAGAAGCGAGAGCCAACAACTTGTTGTCCCTCGTCTCGCGGGTGCGAGCGTCCCAGCAGATCACAGCTCGGCAGATGTTGAGATTGCTGGGCCACATGGCCTCCACAGTTCATGTGACTCCCATGGCCCGCCTTCACATGAGATCTGCTCAATGGACCCTAGCTTCCCAGTGGTTTCAGGCTGCTGGGGATCTAGAAGACGTAATCCACCTGTCCACGAGTTTTCTCAAATCCCTGTATTGGTGGACGATTTGGTCCAATCTGACTCTGGGACGTCCCTTCCAAATTCCTCAGCCACAAAAAGTGCTGACCACGGATGCGTCTCTCCTGGGATGGGGAGCTCATGTCGATGGGCTTCACACCCAAGGAAGCTGGTCCCTCCAGGAACGCGGTCTACAGATCAATCTCCTGGAGTTGCGAGCGATCTGGAACGCTCTGAAGGCTTTCAGAGATCGGCTGTCCCACCAAATTATCCAAATTCAGACAGACAACCAGGTTGCCATGTACTATGTCAACAAGCAGGGGGGCACCGGATCTCGCCCCCTGTGTCAGGAAGCCGTCAGCATGTGGCTCTGGGCTCGCCGTCTCGGCATGGTGCTCCAAGCCACATATCTGGCAGGCGTAAACAACAGTCTGGCCGACAGACTGAGCAGGATTATGCAACCTCACGAGTGGTCGCTCAACTCCCGAGTGGTGCGCCAGATCTTCCAAGTGTGGGGCACCCCCTTGGTGGATCTCTTCGCATCTCAAGCGAACCACAAAGTCCCTCAGTTCTGTTCCAGGCTTCAGGCCCATGGCAGACTGGCATCGGATGCCTTCCTCCTGGACTGGGGGGAGGGCCTGCTGTATGCTTATCCTCCCATTCCTCTGGTGGGGAAGACTTTGTTGAAACTCAAGCAAGACCGAGGCACCATGATTCTGATTGCTCCTTTTTGGCCGCGTCAGATCTGGTTCCCTCTTCTTCTGGAGTTATCCTCAGAAGAACCGTGGAGATTGGAGTGTTTTCCGACCCTCATCACGCAGGACGAAGGGGCTCTTCTGCATCCCAGCCTCCGGTCCCTGGCTCTCACGGCCTGGATGTTGAGAGCGTAGACTTTGCCTCTTTGGGTCTGTCAGAGGGTGTCTCCCGCGTCTTGCTTGCTTCCAGGAAAGATTCCACTAAGAGGAGTTACTTCTTTCTATGGAGGAGGTTTGCCGTCTGGTGTGACAGCAAGGCCCTAGGTCCTCGCTCTTGTCCTACACAGACCCTGCTTGAATACCTTCTGCACTTGTCTGAGTCTGGTCTCAAGACCAACTCTGTAAGAGTTCACCTTAGCGCAATCAGTGCATACCATTACCATGTGGAAGGTAAGCCGATCTCGGGACAGCCTTTAGTTGTTCGCTTCATGAGAGGTTTGCTTTTGTCAAAGCCCCCTGTCAAGCCTCCTACAGTGTCATGGGATCTCAATGTCGTTCTCACCCAGCTGATGAAACCTCCTTTTGAGCCACTGAACTCCTGCCATCTGAAGTACTTGACCTGGAAGGTCATTTTCTTGGTGGCAGTTACTTCAGCTCGTAGAGTCAGTGAGCTTCAGGCCCTGGTAGCCCAGGCCCCTTACACCAAATTTCATCATAACATAGTAGTCCTCCGCACTCACTCTAAGTTCTTGCCAAAGGTCGTGTCGGAGTTCCATCTGAACCAGTCAATTGTCTTGCCAACATTCTTTCCCCGTCCTCATTCCTGCCCTGCTGAACGTCAGCTGCACACATTGGACTGCAAGAGAGCATTGGCCTTCTATCTGGAGCGGACACAGCCCCACAGACAGTCCGCCCAATTGTTTGTTTCTTTTGATCCCAATAGGAGGGGAGTGGCTGTAGGGAAACGCACCATATCCAATTGGCTAGCAGATTGCATTTCCTTCACTTATGCCCAGGCGGGGCTGGCTCTTGAGGGTCATGTCACGGCTCATAATGTTAGAGCCATGGCTGCGTCGGTAGCCCACTTGAAGTCAGCCTCTATTGAAGAAATTTGCAAAGCTGCGACGTGGTCATCTGTCCACACATTCACATCTCATTACTGCCTGCAGCAGGATACCCGACGCGACAGTCGGTTCGGGCAGTCAGTTCTTCAGAACCTGTTTGGGCTTTAGGATCCAACTCCACCCCCCGAGGGCCCTGTTTGTTCTGTTCCAGGCTGCACTCTCAGTTAGTTGGTAAATTTTTTAGGTCAATCTCAGTTATGTCCTCGCCGTTGCGAGGCCCAATTGACCATGGTTGTTGTTTTGAGTGAGCCTGGGGGCTAGGGATACCCCATCAGTGAGAACAAGCAGCCTGCTTGTCCTCGGAGAAAGCGAATGCTACATACCTGTAGAAGGTATTCTCCGAGGACAGCAGGCTGATTGTTCTCACAAACCCGCCCGCCTCCCCTTTGGAGTTGTGTCTTCCCTTGAAGTGTATTGTCTTGCTACATACTGGACTGGCCGGCTCGAGCCGGTTTCGGGCGGGAAGACGGCCGCGCATGCGCGGTGCGCGCGGGCGCGCGAGGACTAGCAAAGGACTTTGCTAGAGAAGTTTCCGATTGGAGGGGCTGCCGTGGACGTCACCCATCAGTGAGAACAATCAGCCTGCTGTCCTCGGAGAATACCTTCTACAGGTATGTAGCATTCGCTTTCCATCTGCTGGCATGCTGTGCATCTTACTGGACTGGAGGGACTTAAGGAAAGAAAATTAGCCAGTAAATCCTAATTTCTCTGTAATCCAAACAGCCTGCGTTGGTGCAAACTCTGGGGGGTATGTACCAATAAAGTCTTATGTACCAGGAAGGTCTCTTTAGTCAATGCATCAGCAATGCTAGACTGGGTATGACTTCAAAGCACAAGGCAGCAAGTGTTTATATTTTGTAACCCTTCACTTTAGATCTGTATGCCCTTAGAGTTAAGATAAGTAAAACAATCTGACATTTAGGAAAAAGATTACAATATGGCTTTTTAAGTTAGTGAACTGAATACATGGACCAGTAGGACATATGGGTAGAGTGGATGGATGGGTACCAGAGATAGGAAAGATGTTTCAGTTGTATAATGGGTTTTATTTCAAAATTGTTTGATTCCTGTTTATTTTCTCCGAATCTGCCTTTGCTAATCAAGCAGCGGAAGCAGTGGCCCGTCTCATCTCTCTCTGGGCAAAGTTACATATGCCCTCCAAATATCTAGCTTTCCCAACCTTGAATCTGCTCATGACAGGCTTACACCGTCAGGCAGTATGGACTCTTGTAATTAGAAAGGAACCCAGTATGTAGTAGATATAATAAGATAGTTTATTACAATCTTACCAATGGTAATACAGGTAGGTTAAGCATTCACATAATGGAACTGCATATCATGGCACGTCCTCTCTCTCTAGCCTTCTGGAGTCTCCCTTCTCTGTTCGTCTTCTCCTCTCATCTCCTTCTTCTTCTCGTCTCGTCTCGACTGAACTAATACTCCTCAAACTGCTGCTTATATACAATTTTGGCCCTATTCATTTCAATGGACCCCAGCTGTCTCAACTGGGCTCCTAGTCCTTATCAGTTGATCAGAATGACTTCACATGTACCCAAACCTTCCTGTAGCCCCCCCTTTGGATATTCTCACCCGGGGTGCAGCTGACCCAGCACTATCTCTACGTAACCATAGCAACTCTTGCTTATGACGTCTTGCAGGTGCCAATCTCAGGATTGTTTATAGAGTAGATTGCCCCCACCCTTGCCAGTTCAGCACTTGCCACAGTGAAATGTAACTGTGTCAAAGGTGATCTCTGATTTTTACAAGCTAGCTCTCTTTTGTATCAGAGATGATTCTGATTTTAAGAAGCCTAGCTCTTATTATGAGCCATTGGCCTGTATTTTACTGAGATCAAGGGCTAGCATAATTCTTCATTCCTTAGCAACCCTCCAGACCAGTCAAGACACTTGGGTTATGCATGTTCCTTTTTCCAGCACAGCTAGCTTGCCATTGGGACAAAGAGGTACGCTTCCCCTAGACACGAGTCCAGAATAATTGCTGTTTAGTAGTGTTCTCCTTTATATAGCATACCTACATATTTGTGGCCCGCCCTTTCTTACAGATCTCACAGAAGATTATCTGCACATCCCCATCTAGCAGTCTCATCAGTGTTTTCTGTGTTTTTCCGTCTTGGGAGAGCATGTTCAATTTTGCGCTCTTCCATTTGGTCTGGCGATGGAGCCTTGCTTGTTTTCCAAACTGATGGTGGTGGTTTTGGTGGCTGCCCTGTGCCAAGAGGGCATCCTGTTTCACCCTTACCTGGATGACTGGCTGATCCAAGCGAAGTCTCTGCAGGAGAGCGAGCAAGTGACTGTTCCAGTGGTGCAGTTTTTGGAGTCGCTGGGTGGTGAACCCGGTCAAGAGTCATCTGTGGCCCTCAGTGTCTGGAGTATTTGGGGGTGCGTTTTGACACTCAGGCGGGTCTAATTTTTGTGCCCTAGTCCCGGATTGAGAAGTTTCAAGTAGAGACTTGAATGGGGTTCACACAAATCCCGCGGGGACGGAAGCAGTTCTGCAGGGTTCCCATGGGGATGGAAGCCGTTCCTGTGGAAGTGTATGCTGCACTTGCCCCAGCCTCTCACTTACCAAGTACCAAGTTCTTTGAGTGTTGTCTCCTCCTTCCTTTAACAGCACAGATGTGGAGTGTCTCCATTAAGAAGATGGTAGAGACACACATGGTGACGGAATTCAAAAAGGCATGGAATGAACACAGAGGATCTCTAATTAGAAAACAGAAGTTATAAAAAACCTAAATTTAAATGGCTGCATGGATATGTCGAGTAACGCTTAGATAGTGACTCCGGCTGTGATGAACTAGGCCTGATACCAGGCAGACTTGTATGGTCTGTGTCTCATATATGGCAATCTGGTTTAGGATGGGCTGGAAAGGGCTTAGATAGCAACTTTAGTGGCTGGAACATGAGGACAGTGCTGGGCAGACTTTTACGATCTGTTTTCCACAAATGAGAAGAGAAATAGGCTGGAGTGGGTTTCGATGACATCTCCAGCAGTTGGAACATAAGGATAGGGCCGGGCAGACTTCTATGGTATGTCCCAAAAATGCCAAAGAGACCATAATGAAGTTGTTGATTTAATTATGAATTGATAATGAGCGTGACTGTTGGGCAAACTGGACCATTCAGGTTTTTATCTGCTGTCACTTACTATGTTACTATTAATCCTCTCTGCTCCTGGGCTGATGCGCAGACCTCAGCTCTGACACAGGCACAAGCGTCAGATGTCACCTGACCTACTGGCGCGTGCATGTGGCGACCACTCAGAGACGTGCGCACCAGAGTGTTCAAGTTCCTTCTGTTCCTTCCTTGCCTGCAGTGCTGCGGCTTGAACCCAGAGAGAGACAAAGAGCCAACCGGAATTTTTTTAATGTACCATTAAATTCTTGTGGGGATGGGTAAGATTTCTGTCCCCATGCAACTCTCAAGTTTCAAGGTCAGATCCATGCTCTTCTTTTGTTACGGGCTCCTAAAGTGCGGGACTATCGTCAGGTGTTGGGGTCCATTGTGATGATGTTGGAGGTGGGTAGTGGAGTGCCTCAGGGATCGGTGCTGGGGCCGATTCTGTTCAATATATTTGTGAGTGACATTGCCGAAGGGTTAGAAGGTAAAGTTTGCCTATTTGCGGATGATACTAAGATCTGTAACAGAGTGGACACCCGGGAGGGAGTGGAAAGCATGAAAAAGGATCTGAGGAAGCTAGAAGAATGGTCTAAGGTTTGGCAATTAAAATTCAATGCGAAGAAATGCAAAGTGATGCACTTAGGGAATAGAAATCCACGGGAGACGTATGTGTTAGGCGGGGAGAGTCTGATAGGTACGGGCGGAGAGAGGGATCTTGGGGTGATAGTATCTGAGGATTTGAAGGCGACGAAACAGTGTGACAAGGCGGTGGCCGTAGCTAGAAGGTTGTTAGGCTGTATAGAGAGGTGTGACCAGCAGAAGAAAGGGGGTGTTGATGCCCCTGTATAAGTCGTTGGTGAGGCCCCACCTGGAGTATTGTGTTCAGTTTTGGAGGCCGTATCTTGTTAAGGATGTAAAAAGAATTGAAGCGGTGCAAAGAAAAGCTAAGAGAATGGTATGGGATTTGCGTTACAAGACGTATGAGGAGAGACTTGCTGAACTAAACATGTATACTCTGGAGGAAAGGAGAAACAGGGGTGATATGATACAGACGTTCAAATATTTGAAAGGTATTAATCCGCAAACGAACCTTTTCCGGAGATGGGAAGATGGTAGAACGAGAGGACATGAAATGAGATTGAAGGGTGGCAGACTCAAGAAAAATGTCAGGAAGTATTTTTCCACGGAGAGAGTAGTGGATGCTTGGAATGCCCTCCCGCGGGAGGTGGTGGAAATGAAAACGGTAACGGAATTCAAACATGCGTGGGATAAGCATAAAGGAATCCTGTGCCGAAGGAATGGATCTTCAGGAGCTTAGTCGAGATCGGGAGGCGGGGCTGGTGGTTGGGAGGTGGGGATAGTGCTGGGCAGACTTATACGGTCTGTGCCAGAGCCGGTGGTAGGAAGCGGGACTGCTGGTTGGGAGGCGGGGATAGTGCTGGACAGACTTGTACGGTCTGTGCCAGAGCCGGTGGTTGGGAGGCGGGGCTGGTGGTTGGGAGGTGAGGATAGTGCTGGGCAGACTTATACGGTCTGTGCCAGAGCCGGTGGTTGGGAGGAGGGGCTGGTGGTTGTGAGGCGGGGATAGTGCTGGGCAGACTTATACGGTTTGTGCCCTGAAGAGCACAGGTACAAATCAAAGTAGGGTATACACAAAAAGCAGCAAATATGAGTTCTCTTGTTGGGCAGACTGGATGGACCGTGCAGGTCTTTTTCTGCCGTCATCTACTATGTTACTATGCATCCATTGTGATGACGCTGGAGGTGGTCCCACATGTGTCCATTGCAGTGCTCCCTTTTCTCACGTTGGTCTTCACAGGTGCAGGATCTGTATGCCCTTAGAGTTGAGACAGGTAAAACTATCTGACATTAGGAACAAGACTACAATATGGCTTTTAAAGTTAATGAACTGAATACATGGTCCCTTAGGACATATGGGTAGAGTGGATGGATGGGTACCAGAGAATAAGAAAGATGTTTCAGTTGTTTTTGTATAATGGGTTTTATTTCAAAACTGGGTTTATTTCAAAAGCTACACTGAGGTCTGTACTAAAATATGGTTAAATAGAAAAACAAAACAAAGGCTTGCGTAGACTTTTATTTAAATATTGTCCTCGGGGGAAAAGAATTGCCCACAGAGACTGTGCCTGCTTTCTCAGCAGGTAATTTTTACACTGGAAACTGTGTATAGTTTTGATGTGTGTGTGTGTGTATTGTTCAAACCCCACTCTCTCCTTCCCCCAGGGTTCACCTCTTCTGTATTCAAGAAAATGTTCATGTAATATTGGGAAATACATGTACTTTTACCCACAGATTGGTAATACAATTCTTAAAGCACAGATATCTGCATGTAAAATTCTTTTCTGTCCACAGAGAAGGGTTTGACTTTTGCGCTCTGTAGAAGAAACTTGCCATTCCAGGCACTTGCTTGCACCTCGCACATTCTGGTATCAATTTTGCTTGTGTAGCATGAGATGCCCCAGTGCATGACTTATATGCTATGGTCTTGTCACAGGATGGTGTCATGTGGCAGGGATAACATCAGGCTTTGGCGAGTGCGAAGTGGGGTACTCCGTTCCTGTCCTATCAATCTAGGGGAGTATCATGCTCTGGAGTTTACAGACTTGGCTTTTGAAGAAGGCTACCCTCCTGATCGAGAACCTGAAGATCGCACGCTGTAAGATCCCTTTAAATTGTCTCTGCACATCTGCATGCAAGGTCTTTTTACATGTCATCCCTCTTTACTGCCATTCCCCTATTTTAATATCCATGTCCTTTGTTTGCCATAGTGAAAGAGGAGGTGTATGAGTGAATAATACTAAAAACTGTTCCCTTCTCTTCTCCTTGTCAGTTATGTCTGCAGCAGGAGTGGTCATATCTTGGAAATTGATTATAAGAAGGTTTCAATCCAAAATGTTCGGCGTCTACTGCCATCTCAGGTTCAACATGCACAGAGGCGAGAGAAGCAGACCTTCAACTCAGGTAGGCTCAAATGTGGAAGAAGCAGACACTGAGTTCCATTAGGGTCCGAAATGAGAGAGAAGTATCTCTCAGCTCTGATGGGATCCGAAACACAAGAAGTAGACCCTCTGCTCTGGTAAGGTCAGAGAAAAATCTTTACCTTTGGGGCCAAAAGTGGGGTAAGAGACCTTCAGCAGTTACAGGAAAGTGAATGTCAGTGCTGGATCTAATTCCACAAGCTGAGTGATTCTGTGTAGCATTTTTATGATTTTCCCACTATAATGCTTGATTTTTGTGAGTGCAGAGATGATGGAGAGTCCAAAGCTCCTTTCAGCTGCATTAATTTGACCTTGATTTTCAGGTCCTGGGATTGCCATCAACAGCATCAGTATCTCTCCTACTTTCTGTGCCACAGGCTCCGAGGATGGCTACCTTCGCTTGTGGCCAATGGACTTCTCAGCTGTCTTTTTGGAAGCAGGTCAGTATCCCTTACCTACCTTGACTGTTTTTGTTTTTCTCTGTACCTTTTATTCTTATCCTAAGGGGACCACCTTCTCTTGAGGTTATTCTTTATTGGGAACCTGAGAACCATACCCTGTCTCCATATTTCTCCAGTTTTGGATTTCTTCACAGCTGAGCTGAGGGGACACTCGAAGTTACATGGCAATACTTTTAAAATAAATAGGAAATATTTTTACACTCAATGAATAGTTAAGCTGTGGAACTTTTTGCCAGAGGAGGTGGTAAAAGCGTGGGTTTGAAAAAGGTTTGGACAAATTTCTGGAGGAAAAGTCCATAGTCTGCTATTGAGACAGACATGGGAAGCAACTCCTTGCCCTGTGATTTGTAGTATGGAGTGTTGCTATGATTTGGGTTTCTGCTAGGTACTTGTGACCTGGCTTGGCCACTGTTTGGAAAACATGATACTGGGCTAGATGGACTATTGGTCTGACCCAGTATGGCTGCTGTTATGTTCTTATGAGCTTGAATTAGGTTATTACTTTTGGCATCTGAGTCCAACCAAGAAGAGGCAGTAGGGTGTATATGGCCAAATGAAGATTATCCTGCCACTACAACAAGCCTGCTCTTTCTTCTCTCTTCTTCTTGGTATTCTGCTCTTCCTTGTTTTATCCCCTAGTTTCACTTTTTTTTCCTTCATCCTTGCTACTGGCCTTGATGTCTGACACCAAAGACAGAATCATAAGGACATGGACATTGTTCATTTTTGATTCCCAGTGCTGCTTCCTCCATAGGCTCCTTCTTTCATAGGTTTTCTGACTAGTGAGGAGATGGGTAAGAAGAGGGTGGAGCAGCCAGGGAGTGGACTTGTGAGAAAGGCAGAGGCCAGAGAAAGAATCTGGGAAAATTGAGGAAGGGAGAGGAGAAGAACTGGGGAGTATAGGAAATTGGAATCTTGCTAGACCAGTCCAGACAAGACAGTCAGGTTATGCCCCTACCAGCATAAGTACATAAGTAGTGCCATACTGGGAAAGACCAAAGGTCCATCTAGCCCAGCATCCTGTCACCGACAGTGGCCAATCCAGGTCAAGGGCACCTGGCACGCTCCCCAAACGTAAAAACATTCCAGACAAGTTATACCTAAAAATGCGGAATTTTTCCAAGTCCATTTAATAGCGGTCTATGGACTTGTCCTTTAGGAATCTATCTAACCCCTTTTTAAACTCCGTCAAGCTAACCGCCCGTACCACGTTCTCCGGCAACGAATTCCAGAGTCTAATTACACGTTGGGTGAAGAAAAATTTTCTCCGATTCGTTTTAAATTTACCACACTGTAGCTTCAACTCATGCCCTCTAGTCCTAGTATTTTTGGATAGCGTGAACAGTCGCTTCACATCCACCCGATCCATTCCACTCATTATTTTATACACTTCTATCATATCTCCCCTCAGCCGTCTCTTCTCCAAGCTGAAAAGCCCTAGCCTTCTCAGCCTCTCTTCATAGGAAAGTCGTCCCATCCCCACTATCATTTTCGTCGCCCTTCGCTGTACCTTTTCCAATTCTACTATATCTTTTTTGAGATACGGAGACCAGTACTGAACACAATACTCCAGGTGCGGTTGCACCATGGAGCGATACAACGGCATTATAACATCCGCACACCTGGACTCCATACCCTTCCTAATAACACCCAACATTCTATTCGCTTTCCTAGCCGCAGCAGCACACTGAGCAGAAGGTTTCAGCGTATCATCGACGACGACACCCAGATCCCTTTCTTGAACCGTAACTCCTAACGCGGAACCTTGCAAGACGTAGCTATAATTCGGGTTCCTCTTACCCACATGCATCACTTTGCAGGTAGAGTACAGAGAAATGTCTGTCTAGCCTAAGTTCCTAGTATAACAGGAGTTGCAGCAGTGCTGCCTAGCCAATAATCTACTGACCAAGCTTAAATTTACAATAAACCACCATAAACGATTATCGTTTAGTTCTTCCAAATCCAAAACAAGCCCAGTTAGAATTTACTCACCACCGCACGTTCTGCTTCCAGGCACCTTTCTACTGGAATTCTCTCCCACTTTCTATCTGCTCAGAATCATTTTTTAAAAATTTTGACAGCCCTGAAAACCTGGCTATTTGAGCAGGCATTTAATTAAGTTTAATAGATTAGGGGGTAGGGGTATGTTGCATCATTTTACCACCCACTGTTCCCTCTATCCCTTTTCCCTCTTGGATTACCATCCCAATATCCCTTTGTTTTGCTGTTACTGGTCTTACTGCTGAGTGCTTGAACCTGTACTGTCAATATATTGTAGTTCCTTTCAATTTTTCTATTTTTCTATTATTTGATATTGTAAACTGCCCTGATCTGCAAGTCAGCTTTGGGCGGTATAGCAAGTTTTAATAACCAACGAAATCAATCCAAGTTTGAACATCATGAACTCATGGGCAAGCGCATTTCAATTAAAACTCAATACGGAAAAAACACACTGCCTCATCCTCTCATCCCAATACAACGTGAACAAACCCACAAATATAATCACCCCAAACCACACCCTCCTTATCTCAGCCTGAAAATCCTCGGCATGACAATCGACCGAAACCTCACCCTAGAGACCCAAGTAAAAACTAAACAAAGAAAATGTTCCATTCGATGCGGAAACTCAAACGTCTGAAACCATTCTTCCCGCGAGAAACATTCCGCAACCTGATACAATCAATGGTACTAAGCCACGTAGACTACTTCAATGGCATCTATGCAGGATGCAAAGAACAACTTATAAAGAAACTACAGACCGCCCAAAACACGGCAGCCAGGCTAATATTTGGAAAAAAGCATTTCGAAAGTGCTAAACCTCTCCGAGAAAAACTGCATTGGCTCCCAATCAAAGAACGTATCACCTTCAAAATCTGCACCATGGTCCACAAAATTATCTACGGCGAAGCCCCAGGATATATGACATAGCTCATAGACCTGCCAACCAGAAACACAATCAGATCAACAAGAAAATACCTAAATCTTCCTTAGCGTCCCTTCGGACCGGACCAGGATTGGATTGATGGGTTGTGCTCGCCTTCCAGCAGGTGGAGACTGAGAAAAAAAAAACTGTGACTAGAGAGCCAATAAGAGCCCTGGTCATGTGACCCTAGCCTCAGTATTTTCTCAGTCTCCAGCAGGCAGGAGGTGAGCCCATTAGGCTCTCTCTCTTTTAGAGGTTAATAATAAGAACAATAATGCTGCTTTTACTGTGCCTGGGGAATCTCTGTTAGAGGCTTGGCGGCTAGGGATTTCTTTTCTTTCTTTTCCAGCCTCTGGGGTGTTATACTCGGGTGCCCCGAGTCCCTCCCCCACTTCCTCCCCATCTCCCTTACTTAGTGGGAAGGGCTACTCTTTCAGTTGAAAGTTGTATTGCCTTTGGGAGAGGCAGCCACTATAGGAAGTTACTTTTTTCTTATTGGTCTGGGGTCTTCTGCGGGCATGCAAGATCACAGGAAATTATATGCTTTACATATTAAAAGAGCTCTTATATATTTAGAGAGCTGTTACAAGCTATTTGGTCCTTCTTTTTGGTCCTTCTAGCCAGTCGGAGTAAGGGTTTGGTTGTTTTGGCCTCACTATATCTCGACGGATTAAGGAATTGATAACTTCTGTTTGTCTGCTCACGGGGGGGGTCCATTTCCGGAGAGTTGTTACAACATATGCTACATCTTCAGAAGCAGGGCCGTGCCAAGGGTCTCTGGTGCCCCCCTGCAGACTATCAGTTGGTGCCCCCCCCCCCCCCCCCCCCCCGGTCTTACTTCTTCATTAGATGTTTCTCCATTGCTACCTGTCTTTCCTTTAGACTGAAAACTACAGGCCCAGCCAGACCTGACAAAAGGGTCTACCACACCCTTGAATGTCAAGCATATACTAGAAAACTGTAAATTAGCTTACACAGGAAAGCAGTTTAAAAAAATAAACACAATTCCTGCTGTTTCTTAACACTGCTCTCCAGAGAAAGCACTGCCTTTATAAAGAGGCATTTCAGTGGGACTTAGCCTATTAAAAACTATTAGCATAATTAGGAATGGCCAGCCCTTGTAACTGCAGAGACCTAAGCTTTGATTATGCATGTGCCTGTCTTTGTTACAGTGGGGGGGGGGGGGTCTCTTCATCTCATTTACACAGTCTGACCTCCCTGGCTCACTGGGAGCCCAGTCTCTTGGAGACTGCTATACATTGCAAAATAAGATATCAGATGTAAATTCTCAAAGTGGACATATTCCAAACACTAAAATGAAAATAAAACGATTTTTTTCTACCTTTGTTGGCTGGTGACTTTCTTTTTCTGATCATGCTGGCCCAGTATCTGATTCTGTTGCTGGTATCTGTCCTCTTAACTCTGTTTCCAGGGCTTCCTTTCCACTGTATGTATCCCTCATTGATAAGTCTCTGACTCTAAAGTTTAGCAATTTCATTAAAGCAAAATGTATTTTCAAATATCACAAACTCTCCCTATCCAAGCAGAATGTTTTATATAAAAACAAACACACAAAAAAAGCAATCAGATTTTTACTTACCAACTATTCTACACTATACGTCAGCTAAACTTCCTCTTTGAACCTCAGCCAATTAAATGGATTTTAGCTGTAGCTATGATAATTATGTACACATCATTGCAGTCATGCCCTCTTCTCAGTGTACATGCTCAAAAAACAAAAACTTTGAACCACTTACAGATAACAATTACACTATTTATTTTTTATTTCTCCCCAGTCTCACTTGCACACCTGCCTCCAAACCTGTTCTCTTTAATTTGAATGTTGTTCCAGCTCACCCTGAATGAAAGTTGTTCACACACCAAAGCCATAAATAGCTGCTGGTTGTACTCTTTGAAGCAGCTTTAGCAGAGCAGCGTGTCTGTATGCGGGAAGGGCAGGGGAGAGAGGAGAATCACAACTACAGGTAAAAGATTTTGCAAGTGAGTGGCGCCCTCTAGAGGTCGGCGCCCCCCTGCGTTGCTTACCTCGCTTACCGTGTCGGCACGGCCCTGTTCAGAAGCGGGGTTTTTTCCTTCGCAGAGCGATTTTTAGTGGCCTAGGTGCACATTTTGTAAGGTGCCATTTTGGCCTTAGCTTCATTCTTTTTTGATTGATACACACTCTACATGTTCATTGTCGCCAGGAGGCGATCTATGCAACTCACATATTCTTAGTGGGTTTGATAGGGTCCCTCCCTTAAGATTACTGCTTTGGAACTTCCCATCAGTCCAATCCTGGTCCAGTCCGGAGGGACGCTAAGGAAGGAGAAATTAGATCTTACCCGCTAATTTGCTTTCCTTTAGTCCCTCCGGACCGGACCAGGCCCCTCCCATATTTAGTCAACTTTTCACATTTTCCTTTTTCTTACGTTTGCAGTGATATCGTTCCTTTCCATTCACGGAATACTAAAAAAAAAAAAACATATGCTAGTATATATATAGAACTTTAAGTGGGCCATTCCACGTCTCTGGTGAGAGTTGCTGGTGGGCTCAGTTGCTGGTATATATAAATATATACAACTTTAAGTAGGACATACCACTTCTCTCCTGACAGTTGCTAGGGTGCTCAGTTGCTGGTATATATATGTAAAACTTTCAATGAGCCATACCACTTCTCGGGTGAGAGTTGCTGGTGAGCTGTAATACAAGTGGGCCATACCACTTCTCTGGTGAGAGTTGCTGGTGAGCTCTAATACTCGGCATTGCCGAGTGCTTTGTGGCTGCTATGATTCCATGTGCCACAGGAGGCTGGTCTGTCTTTCTTTCTTTCTTTCCTGCTTTGTTAGTCAAATACTGAGGCTAGGGTCACATGACCAGGGCTCTTATTGGCTCTCTAGAGTCACAATTTGTTTCTCGGTCTCCACCTGCTGGAAGGCGAGCACAACCCATCAGTCCAATCTTGGTCCGGTCCGGAGGGACTAAAGGAAAGCAAATTAGTAGGTAAGATCTAATTTCTCCTTCACTACCCAAGCTGCAAAGGATTCAAATACAAATCAACTTATGCAAGCAGCTTCTCCTACATAAGCACACAACTGTGGAATGCACTTCCAAAAGCCGTGAAAACAACATACGACCATCTAAACCTACTACTACTTAGCATCTCTATAGCGCTGCCAGGGTTACGCAGCGCTGTACAAGTTTAAACGTGGGAAGGACAGTCCCTGCTCAAGAGAGCTTACAATCTAAAGGTAACAAACTATGTAGTCAGAGTAGGTATCATGAATGGGGAAGGTGGTTAGGCGCTAAAAGCAAGGGAGAAGAGATGGGCTTTGAGTAAGGACTTGAAGATGGGCAGGGAGGGCGCATGGCATATGGGCTTGGGAAGTCTGTTCCAGGCATAAGGTGATGCGAGGCAGAAGGGGCGGAGTCTGGAGTTAGCGGTGGTGGAGAAGGGTACAGACAGGAGTGATTTGTAAACCTTAGGAAATCACTAAAAACCTACCTATTCAAAAAAGCATACCTTACTGACATAACCTAAAAGCCCTGAACCCTGCTACACAACTAACTAAAGCTTGTAATGGACTCGACACAATGATTCCCAAATGTGTCTGTAACACATGTATCTTATTCTACCATAATACCATTTTGTATTTGTTCTTTACTGGCTTGGCGTACGCCTATGGCATTATGTAAGCCACATTAAGCCTGCAAATAGGTGGGAAAATGTGGGATACAAATGTAACAAATAAGTAAACTAACCCAAACCATTATATGTAACACAACTTTATTTTTTTCCTTCAAGTATTTTCCCCTCTTTAAGCCCTACAGATCCAAGGATCCTAGTCCCAAAGGACTTAAGGGACCTCAGACTTTCTGGGGTCCATTATCTCCATGCTGGACTTCCCTTCATCAGGACCAGAATATTCCTAGAGCAACCAGCAGTGAGACTTGGAGAACAGACTCTACTTTCAACCTATGAGTTCCAGGGTGGGTTCTGGACTGGTCTGGCAGTATTCAAGGGAAATTGTCTTGCTTTTTGAGGATAGTTTGAGTATTCAAGGAAAGGAATTTAATGGTAAACACAAATTTCACCTTCCTTCACATCCTACCAGACCAATCCAGACAACTGGGATATACATAAGCTCCACTAATTTGAGTGGAAGGAAGTCAAAGCTCTTTGGAGCTCAGAGCTCCCAAAGGCCACATAAATCTAGCTTGCACATCCAACTGATAGTGCTTGGCAAAAGAGTGAAAGTCATACCATGCATGAGCTTTAATCTTTTCTGGAACCTGCAGTCCTTTCCCAGTATATGCTGCTTTGATTGTCTAATCCATCTGGAAGTATTCAATTTGAAGTCTGCTTCTCCGTTACACATTCTGACAAATAAAACAATCTGGCCAACCTCAGGAAGTGATTGGTCAAGATTGCATCCCAGAGTTCCTTTTTGGTCCAACAGGCCTATTTGGACACCGAAGTAGTGCCCAAAGAGCCTGGGGGAGGTATCCTTCCTGCTCCTGTCCCAGCAATCTGGTAGCATGGAACGTTGCTACTATCTGGGTTTCCGCCAGAAACTTGTGACTTGGATTGGCCACTGTTGCAAACAGGATACTGGGGTTAGATGGACCATTGGTCTGACCCAGTAAGGCTAGTCTTATGTTATTAATTCAGCTGCATCTCCTTTGCTCCCTTTTGTATGGATAAACATGTCAGGTGCCTGATGCACACAAATTCAGGTGAAACAACACATAACAGGATCCTAGTATGTGGGGGAAAGAACCTCAGAAAATACCCGGTGATATATTGCCTTCATGCTTAATGGTTTATTGACTTATTGTGGCTTTTTGAATCGCTCTCAGGTATTGAATCAATCATTGGTTCAGAAAAAACCCACAAACCTCTTTTTCACAAAATATGTTTTCACTCAATATCTTGTTTCTTTTTTAATTTCTTTGTAATTTTTTGTATAAATTGATCTAAAACAATTCAGAGGATGAACTATGTTTGTTCACTTATCTGTTGGCAGAGATCCTAATGGGCATCCGTTTCGCAAAACCTGCTTCCTCAGAGGATCTTCAACATAAATATCAATCTAAGAATCTGCCACTAAACGCAATATCGTGCCCACGATATTGTGTTTAGCAGCAGCTTCTTAGATTGATATTTATGTTGAAGATCCTCTGAGGAAGCATATTGTGTTTAGTGGCAGCTTGTTAGATTGATTGTGTAATAGTGAGGAATGCTCACAGGTAACATAACTGAAATTTTCTACACAAGACAAAAGATTTTTGCTCATGGCAACCCAGTCCTTAGAGGTAACTGTGACTGTGTTCCACCTGCTGGAGACAGAGAGTACTGGTTGGCCAGCCCTACTGCACTTCCTGTTGTACTGGGAGCTCAGGCTGGTTAGAAGGTTTTCTCTGCCTCCACCTCTTAGTAGCTGGGGATACAGCCCGATTGTCTGGACTGGTCTGGCAGAATGTGCAGGAATAGTGGGTTACTATTCAGCTACTGCAGGGAGTATATCTGTGCTTTTGGGTTTGCTTGTTTTTTTTAAATGCTGGCTGCAGCACTTAAAAATACACATATATTCAGTGATTCTCTGAATCTAGGATGGGTAGTGGCTATACAATCTGTATAGCTGAGCATTTTAATTTGACATCTTATTTTTCTGTTCTAAATTAAACTGTTTAGCTATACAGATAGCAGCTGAGTATTGCCACTATAGCTAGCAAATTGCCCTCCCTCTACCCCAGCACTATCCAGATAGTACTACTGCAGATTCATAGTAGGGAATTTATATTTTAGCGTTGGCTACTAAATGGGTGTATAGCTACTGGCCAATATTCCAAGGTGCCAGATAAGTCTCTTACTGAGAATTACTCCAGAATGTTAGAAGTTTCAGCCTGTCAGATCAGTTTTGCTTTGTTTATGAAGGCAATTCCAAAGTCAATTCCATGGGTAGTGTATTATCCACAAAAGTGGGCTATTTAAAACTTCCTGTCTGGGAACGGTGCTAGGGCAGGGATTGCAACAACTCGTGTACCTTTTGCATTTTCAAAAGTACACGCATTGTTTTGGAAATGTACCCGCTGTAAAAGGAAGTGCAAGCATCTGCAGGTACATTTTTCAGTGGGCAGTTTTCAAAGCAAAAGTACATGTGTAATTCACATTGAATCTTGGTGCAAAGTTAACAGGTAAAAATACCCCTGTCTGTGCAGCTGTGTGGGCAGTATGAAAATTGCCCTCTGTGGGGTAATTCTGTAAAGAAGATGCCAACATTTAGGAACCAAAAATGTGCATAAATGATCAGAATACCAGCATATATGAATGTAAATGCCAATATTCCGGCTACACACAATTCTATAAAATAGCCCTTATATGCAATGACACAGTTTGAAAATGGGCAGAGTATGGGTGAAGTGCACAGTTCTGTGTGTAAAATATATGAAAAAATGTGCATAAATGATGGTATTTTAATTTGTTGGTTATATCTAAATTATATGCATGTATTTTACTTATTACACTTATTACACTTGTATTCTATAAAGGAACTAGGCATCTACTCTATAGAATTGATCTCAAACAATGCAGCAGCGTTGATGACCAAGGATACAGGTGAAGAGACAACTCAGGAGTCTCCTTGGTCGTCATTGTTGCTTCATTGTTTGGTTTCATCTCTTCAGGGACCTTCCTCCTTTTGGGTCATGGACTAATTTGCTATCTCCACTTCCCAAGTTTGAAGCAATAGACCAACAAAATGAGACTGAGCTAGCCAATCCTGGGCCTGAATGGGGCAAGAAAGTCCTTTGAATATAAGAGCTTGGTTTAATGTGACTCTAGGTATTTCAGTAATGCCTTGTTTCTTTCCTCTGTCCTCCCCCCCCCCCCCCCCCCCCCATCCCACCCCCCCAGAGCACGAAGGCCCAGTGAGCTCTGTGGTTATCAGTCCAGATAGTCTCAAGGTTCTGTCCACCACCTCTACAGGGAATCTTGGATACCTGGACATTCCATCCCATGACTTCAACACCCTCATGCGCTCACACACTGATACCATCCTTGCATTCTCTGTGGATATGATCCAGAAGCAGCTGGCTACAGTGTCCCAGGACAACACCATCCGTATCTGGGAGCTAACATCCATGCAGCAGGTAGGGAAAAAAACATGGGAGCAAGCCTTGAGTGAGCTGATGTGTTTGGCACAGAAAGGCTTCCTTCTAGATATGTACAGGAGGCACTGGTAAAGTAAAACCTCTTTGTTGCTAATTATTCAGTTACCTGAATATGTGGCTGGCTGACATTCCTTTTGAATATCTTTAGTCATTAAGTGAGTTAGTGGTACACAGAGATTAAAACAAAAAACAAATGAACTTGTAGATCCTAATTTAGAAATCATATCACTGCATGAGAATTATGTCTGTATGCTCGTTTATTTCTGACTTCCTTACAACATAAAGACAATATCCAATAAAGCCAATTTTATGTTTACCTATATAAAAAGTTTTTATGCCCCCCACCCCTCTTCAGTGTGGACAATAGGAGCAAGGTTAAGTAAGGGGAAAGAAAGTGCATACAAATGTTTCATTTTTTAAATCTTCATTCATGGGTTCCAAAGGAAATCTCTACAAAGAATTTCTAGAGCAGGCTTACTGGGTGGTTGCCAACAGAGGGGTGGTAGCTGCCTGGTATCCTATATAGGGTAGGGCTCTCAAATGTATGTTCTCTGTCTCTATCTACCAGTAGAAGAGTATAACACATTTGTCTGAATCGATGAAGTAGGACTTAATTATTGGGTAAAACCAAATTTTTCCTTACTGTTTGGTTTTAATGATTAAACATCATCTTTAGAATTCCGTGTTTGTGTAAGTTCTTCTTGGATTTGTGTTTGGTTTAAGTGAATTTGATTGAAATGTTTTTCTGATTTGTTGTTTGTTTTCCTAATATTTAGAAGAAAAGTAATAAAAATGTTTTTTTGGAACTATTTTATAATTATAGTTATTTTCTTTGTTTTGTTACCATATCCATTGTTTACAGCACTGGTGGCATTCAAGATTTTGTTTTTTTTGTTAACTAAATAGTAAGATATAGTAAGATAGGATACTAAGATAGAGATACCACTATCACAAACACAAATATTAGTGATTAGGAACTGAGAGGATGTAATAAGAGGCCTGTAGTGAAAGAGATTGTAATAGAAAGAAACTGACTGTCTTTGACCCATGGCTACACATATCACTTTCTGGTCTTTGTGTGTTTTTTCCTACCATTCAGCTGTATGATTTCACTGCTTCGGATGAGACCCCTGGTGCTGTGGTCTTTCAACCCCTGCACCAAAACTTTGCCTGTGGCTTCAGTAGTGGCATTGTAAGGATTTTCAGTGTGGCGGCTTCAACCCTCCTTGTGGAACATAAGTATGTTTAAAAACATATTTTTTTTTTGTAATCAGCTGTTTCCTTTCTGCTCCTTTATACTTACCAGCTCAACTGGAACCAGGGCTGAGATCTGGTGCCATGAGCCTTTATCCACAACTATTTGGGGGAGTTTTCCCTACTGTTTATTCCTCTCCCCCACCCCAAATCATACCTAGTATGATCATTACTGAATCGCTGAGGAGCCTCATATGATCATGTGACACCACTGTTTTTGGATCTGCACTGGCTCCCAGTAGAATTGCAGATTAAGTTTAAGCCGTGTTTAGTATTTAAAACCATATGGAGATGTACCTGATAATTTTCCATTTTTAATCAAATCTCTTGGGTGGGCAGGTTGGAACTCGTAACCTTGACAGATTGCTGTTGCATTTTCCATCATGTAAAGGTATTAGGTATAAAAATGTGCTTCAAGGCTGTTATTATTATTGTACAATTGAAATCTGGAATTCTCTACCTCTAGATATTCGTCGGGGTTTCTCGTACATTCCTTTTCATAAGAAAGTTAAGACATGGCTATTTGAGGTGTCATTTTAATTAGATTAATTATAGGATGAGAGATGTTATTGTATGTTACTTTTTTTTCTTTTTCTTTTTTTTATGTAACCCGCTGTGAACCTGGATTAGGGTTTTGGTGGGATATAAAACTTCAGTAGTATAGTATACGCTTATATCCACACCATGATTGTGTTTTCTATCTCCATCTGCTGGTTGATGGGCATAACTACCCACAGGTTTTGGAATAGTATGAAGGACTAACGGAAAAGGTAAGAGATAATTTCTCCTTTTTCAGCATCTTCAGTACCAGCTAGCCTGGGCAGCAGAAGACCTAGATGCAACAGGGTCCTCTATATGGCAATGTTTAGCATTTACCATCTGAGCCACAAGTCTGGCCCAGAAACCTTTTCAATTTACCCCATCTCCAACACCTTGTATCAGATGTACAAAACATTTTAGTTGATTTGTGATCACCTTTCTCCAGCCCCATCCAGCTAACTTCCCCTCCTATCTTTTACTTCTGTAGGCAACATCGAGGCAGCATCACAGGCCTTTCATTCTCACCCGACGGGGATTTCCTTTATAGTATGTGTTCACAAGGGTCCCTGGCACTGTACAGTGCTGCCAAGCAAGACTACCCTGTTCTCAGAGTGCTGGGTAAGACTTTTTGCAGATTCATGCAGGTACTCAGCTAACTGCATCTCAAATGTTAAAATTGCTTTTAGAGTTAACATAAGTTTAGATATAGCTATAATAGCACAAGTTAGAAATGTGAAAGTGTGGGAAAATGTTATTTTCCTTATTGTCTGCTCTAGACCAATCCCGATGAGTGGGTAATATGCATTCCTACCAGCAGAGGGAGACTGAAAACTATTGAGTAGTGACACCTGTATAAGGGACTGTGCAACCCTGACCTTCTCAGTATTTATCAGTCTCCCAGCTGAGGTAGGTGAATCTGTGCAGCCATGCTCTTCTTTGGTTGGATGTACCTGTTTGGCCCCATTTGAGGGGGTGGGGTGAAAGGGAATCAGAATCAGTTCTTCAGGGGTGTCCTGAGACCAAAAAAAAAAGACAATACAGAACTCAATCAACTTTTTGCACCCCTGCACCTTTGGGGAGTGTATACTCCGGTCTCCGGGTTCCTCCCCCCTGGCCCTCCTTTTGGGAGTGGAGTGCCTTGGCCGTCTCCCCCGCTTGCCTGGGAGGAGTTCCCTAAGACAGGCTTGTATTTGGAACAGAGAATTGCTAGTTGAAAAAAAAAAAAGGGAACAAGGCACAGGTGCCGGTTGCAGCTGTTGTAGGGCGGTGGTGATTTTGTGGCAGTGGGAAGCTGGTAGCTGGACACCACAGTGTTTGAGTGCAGCATGACCTCTTGGGCGGAGAAGGTGCGTTGGTGCATGGCCTGTTCCGTGTGCCAGGTGGTCTCCATGCACAACGGTTTGTGCCACATGTGCGAGGAGACAGACCCAGAGGGCAGTGCGGACGTGGAGTTGAGTGTATCTGGGGCTGGGGGCACCGGAAAGGCCCCCCCGACACAGTAAGGAGACTGCTGCTGGGGAGACTGTGCTCCTGACGCAGGGTGCATTGGATGCTGTTTTGGCAGGAACATTGCCATCTTGGGACAGATCGCTATGGGCCTTGATTCGGGAGAGGGGCTGCCTATTATGAGGCAGGATACCTCCACGTCTCCTCTCAATTTTCCCACGAATTTGCACTCTTGCGCCACCAAGCTTATTGCCTAAAGAGGGAGCTCCCTGTGGATACTGTGTGAGAACCTTTAGTGCCCAGGGCCTCTGAAGGGTCTCTTGGGGCTCCTGGAGTAGCCCTTAGGGCCAAGAAGGCCAGATTGGCTGTGGGGAAGGACCTGGAGGAAGTACTTTCCCTTGGGTTCCAGCCTCTGCTTGAGGCGGAGCAGGAAGACCCCTGGGAGGCAGAGTCCATGGATGAGCTTTCTCAGGTGCCTATGGGAGAAGGTCCTTCCGTAGTCCTGAGTTTGCCAACTTGACGGAGTACCTATGGGTTCTCAAGATCCCTCTCCAGTGACTAGGAAGGACAACCCTCTATTAAAGCGGGTTAGTTGGCCGCCCCAGACAATGAAACAGCGGTCAGTTATGTCAGTTGCCAAGGGGGTACAAAGAGCCCTCTGTTGGTGTGAGAGGCAGCTTGGATTATATCCTGGGTGGAGCAAAAGCTACGGCCACTGTTGGCGGCACATATGACGAGCGCCGCAAATATGGAAGTGGATTTTCTCAGTCGCCATCACTTGAATCCAGAGGAGTGGAGTGCATTTCAGTGGGGTCTTCTGATCATGGACCTCATGACCACAGCCGAGAACACCAAGTCACCAAGGCTTTTCAGTCGTTGAAAGGAGCTGTTGTCCAACGGCTTGGATGTGTTGGCTCAGCCCTGGCCATAGGGGCTGCTGTTTGTTTTCCCTCCGTGGCCACTCATCGGTCAAGTTCATCAGCGCATTCAGGGTCACGACGGTTAGGTGGTTCTTTTGGCACCTGACTGGCCACGCCGACTGTGGTATGCAGATCTGGTTCGGTTACAGGTGGGTGATCCGCTTTGTTTTCCCCCATTCTAATGCCTGACGTGGCTTGGTTCTCGTTTACGGCTTGGCTGTTGAGTGGGTGAGGTGGTTAAAGAAGGGCTATTCCTCCGGGTGGTTCCAGGAAGCGTTCCACCTCCTTGGCCTATGTGCGGGTATGACATGTTTTTATGAGGCTTGGTGTGAAGAGAGAGAAGTGATTTCTTTGTGGGCTACAGTTGGTAACCTGGATTTCCTTCAGTGTGGTTTGGAAAGGGGGTTGTAGTCTTTCCATTGGGTCCAGCTCGCAGCTCTGGCTTGTTTTCGGGGTCCGGTTTAGGGGAAATCGTTGACTCAGATGTTTCCCGGTTTTTCTAGGGGCTTAAGTGCTTGCGACCAACGGTTTGGCTGGTCGTTCCTCCTTGGTATTTGAATTTGATTCTTTCGGCATTTGTTAAGGCCCCTTTTGAACCTCTTTAGCAGGCCTCCCTTAAGGATCTGTCTCTCAAGGTGGTGTTTTTGGTGGCTGTCATTTCGGCGCAGTCTATTTCGGAATTGCAAGATTTGTCGTATCGGGATCCCTTTCTTGTTTTCTGTAGGGAGAAAGTGTCTCTGAGGCAAGTTCCATCCTTTGTGCTTAAAGTTCGTGTTAATAAGTCTATTTTCTTGCCTTTTTTTAGCGAGGAGTCCCCTTCTTTGTTATATACAGTGGTGGAAATAAGTATTTGATCCCTTGCTGATTTTGTAAGTTTGCCCACTGACAAAGACATGAGCAGCCCATAATTGAAGGGTAGGTTATTGGTAACAGTGAGAGATAGCACATCACAAATTAAATCCGGAAAATCACATTGTGGAAAGTATATGAATTTATTTGCATTCTGCAGAGGGAAATAAGTATTTGATCCCCCACCAACCAGTAAGAGATCTGGCCCCTACAGACCAGGTAGATGCTCCAAATCAACTCGTTACCTGCATGACAGACAGCTGTCGGCAATGGTCACCTGTATGAAAGACACCTGTCCACAGACTCAGTGAATCAGTCAGACTCTAACCTCTACAAAATGGCCAAGAGCAAGGAGCTGTCTAAGGATGTCAGGGACAAGATCATACACCTGCACAAGGCTGGAATGGGCTACAAAACCATCAGTAAGACGCTGGGCGAGAAGGAGACAACTGTTGGTGCCATAGTAAGAAAATGGAAGAAGTACAAAATGACTGTCAATCGACAAAGATCTGGGGCTCCACGCAAAATCTCACCTCGTGGGGTATCCTTGATCATGAGGAAGGTTAGAAATCAGCCTACAACTACAAGGGGGGAACTTGTCAATGATCTCAAGGCAGCTGGGACCACTGTCACCACGAAAACCATTGGTAACACATTACGACATAACGGATTGCAATCCTGCAGTGCCTGCAAGGTCCCCCTGCTCCGGAAGGCACATGTGACGGCCCGTCTGAAGTTTGCCAGTGAACACCTGGATGATGCCGAGAGTGATTGGGAGAAGGTGCTGTGGTCAGATGAGACAAAAATTGAGCTCTTTGGCATGAACTCAACTCGCCGTGTTTGGAGGAAGAGAAATGCTGCCTATGACCCAAAGAACACCGTCCCCACTGTCAAGCATGGAGGTGGAAATGTTATGTTTTGGGGGTGTTTCTCTGCTAAGGGCACAGGACTACTTCACCGCATCAATGGGAGAATGGATGTGGCCATGTACCGTACAATTCTGAGTGACAACCTCCTTCCCTCCGCCAGGGCCTTAAAAATGGGTCGTGGCTGGGTCTTCCAGCACGACAATGACCCAAAACATACAGCCAAGGCAACAAAGGAGTGGCTCAGGAAGAAGCACATTAGGGTCATGGAGTGGCCTAGCCAGTCACCAGACCTTAATCCCATTGAAAACTTATGGAGGGAGCTGAAGCTGCGAGTTGCCAAGCGACAGCCCAGAACTCTTAATGATTTAGAGATGATCTGCAAAGAGGAGTGGACCAAAATTCCTCCTGACGTGTGCAAACCTCATCATCAACTACAGAAGACGTCTGACCGCTGTGCTTGCCAACAAGGGTTTTGCCACCAAGTATTAGGTCTTGTTTGCCAGAGGGATCAAATACTTATTTCCCTCTGCAGAATGCAAATAAATTCATATACTTTCCACAATGTGATTTTCCGGATTTAATTTGTGATGTGCTATCTCTCACTGTTACCAATAACCTACCCTTCAATTATGGGCTGCTCATGTCTTTGTCAGTGGGCAAACTTACAAAATCAGCAAGGGATCAAATACTTATTTCCACCACTGTAGGCTCGATGTCCATAGGGCGCTGAAGTGTTTTATAGGACAGCGGAGTTTCGCTAGACGGATCTTGTCTTTGCATTGTTTGGGGGAGGTGGCGTTGAAGGCCTCAATTGCTCTCTGTATTAAGGAGGCTGTGTCATCTGCATATTTCCTGTATGGTAAGGATGCACTTGCAGTGTTGCATGAGCATTCGAAGCAAGCTCAAGCCTCCTCCTGGGCGGAGCATTCTATTATTCCTTCGCTGGACATTTGCTGGGTAGCAGCTTGGTCCTCTCTGCATTCTTTTAGGGCTTTTTTGTTGGTCCGGAGAATTTCCCACCCTCAGTGAGTACTGCTTTGGTACTTCCCACTCATCTGGAATGGTCTGGAGCAGGTGATAAGGAAGGAGAAATTGGATATTACCTGCTAATTTGCTTTCCGTGAGTCTCTCCAGACCATTCCAAAACCCCACCCAGGA
The DNA here is from genome assembly GCF_901765095.1 of Microcaecilia unicolor. Taxonomy (NCBI): domain Eukaryota; kingdom Metazoa; phylum Chordata; class Amphibia; order Gymnophiona; family Siphonopidae; genus Microcaecilia; species Microcaecilia unicolor. The sequence continues at coordinate 51,185,352 of NC_044038.1, forward strand.
AGAGTGGGTTGCTTCGGTGGAATGGTGGGGTGCCTGATGATAAGGAAGCTGCAAGTGGCAACTGTGGTTTTCATATTCATGTTTGGATGGATGACTGGCGCTCTCTTCCTTCTGGAGGTACATGAGGGGAATTTGGTTGATGTCTGTTTCTGCTTTTTTTTTCTTGGCAGTTTGATTCTTACTTTTGGGCTTTGCTATTTGAAATACTGAGAGGTCAGGGTTGCACAGTCTCTTATACAGGTGTCACTAATCAATAGTTCAGTTTTCCTCTGCTGGTAGGAGTGCATATTGCCCCCATCAGGAATGGTCTGAAAGACTCAAGGAAAGCAAATTAGCAGGTAAGATCTAATTTCTCCTTTGTATATGCTTACGGAAATGCTCATCTTATGGCATTAGCACATTATGGGGAGGGTCTCTGGGGGTATACTTAGGCAAAATTTGAAAATTATGCATTTTATTTAGATTTACAAATCTACACACCTTAGTTTATATGAAAAATCTAACAATGCAGAAAACAAGTGTAAAAGTACATGTAGCAAGTTCCAAAGGAAAATATACCCACAGCTAAAATGTACTTATGAACTTTGCAGAAAAAACTTTCAAGTTGAAAATTGCCTCCAAATTAGTTTTTTGTATATTTTGATTTTATTGTTAGGTAATGTGGTGTCAAAAAACACTGAGCTGGGTCCCAGGGCCCTGGCAGTTAGCAGCAGTGGACGACATCTGGCTTTTGTGGGCCCCTCAGAGTATACAGTGACCATGATGGATGCTCACTCCCTGGATGAGGTGAATGGAAGACGGGACTAGTTGCATACTAACGCATGTGTTGTTATAGAATACTAGTGTAAGTTGGCATCAGTGGGCCTATATATAAGCGTGCCTACTTATGCCAGGTCTATCTCTGACATAAGTTGGCATGCTTAAATGTAGCACTTGCGTGTATAACTTACAGTATTCTGTAAATTATGTAAATGTTATATTTGTCTATGCCCTGTCCACATTCCTTCCCTGTGATTGCTTCTTGCATTTACCCACTAAACAATTTGCATGCTTAAATTATAGGATAGTGTTGAGCACGCTGCTAATATTTACTTGCATATGTGTAAGTGCTGTTCTCCGAGGACAAGCAGACCTTCGTATTTTCACAGCTGGGTGACATCATCTGACGGAGCCTGATGCGGACACTGCCTAGTGGAATTAACAGATAACTTTCTAGCAGCGTCTCACTGCGCTGGTGCCTTCCTGCCTGACATGCAAGTCTTTCAGTCTTTATTTTTCTGTGGAGCAGGGAGGATGTGTCTTCGTGTTCTCCTCAAGAGCGTAGATTTTTCTCTTGTGCCTTCCTGTGCAGGTTCTTTTTTTTTTCCTTTAATTTACCCTTTTTTTCAGTTACCCTTTTAATTTTTTAGTTTTTTAGCCCTTAAATTTTCCTTTATTTTTCCATGTTGCTAGGTCCTTTTAGGCCGAAGTCCCAACCTCAATTTGAACACTGTCCTTTTTTTCCGGTTCAAAATTGAGGTGTTTAGTTTGGCTGCAATCCTTTTGATGTTCAAGAAGACCCCCAGTGGCTTCAAAAGGTGCACACAGTGTAATCGGGTAATTTCGATGATGGACCTGCACAACTGGTGCATTGGGTGCCTTGGACCTGATCATGAGCCTAATTCATGTTCTCTCTGTTTGCAAATGCAGCTGAGGACACAGGGTGTGGCAGGTTCAACAGCAGAAGCTTTTTTGTAACATAATAGATTACGGCAGATAAAGACCTGTACGGTCCATCCAGTCTGCCCAAAAAGATAAACCCATTACATATGGATGTGATACTTCGTATGTATACCTGGTCTTGATTTATCCTTGTCATTTTCAGGGCATAGACTGTAGAAGTCTGCCCAGCACTGTCCTTGTAAAATTTCTGAAGTTAACATCAAAGCCCCTGAACAGCTTCACTCCATCTCATCCAGATCTATTCAGCCACGATCAGGGCACAGACCTTAGAAGTCTGCCCAGCGCTGGCCTTGTTCTCCAGCTTCTGAAGCTGAATCTGTCTAACCACGATCAGAGCAGACTGTAGAAGTCTGCCTAGTACTGGCTTTGCTTCCCAATTACCTGTTTTGCTTTTGACTCCTCGGAGACCGATAACATTGACATCCGCACCAGAAATAATCAACCTTGATGGCTGCGAAGACTTCAGCATCCACTGGGAGTGCACGGCATTGAGGACGTCTCTAGCTCCCTCGACATTGCGTCCTGAGAGTAGGCCCCAGGACCAGTCAGCAGCAGACCTGACACTGAGGGGTTTGACATCATCCTCGTTGGTACCGAAGGGCCACCATGCTGTGCATCAGGGGAAGCTCGAGAAGCATAAACTTTGGTCCTCCTCGATGCACGGTGCCAGGTGCACCAGGGCATTGGCATTGCCAGTACCTGAGAAGCACCATGACCAGGAGGAGCACTCCTCCTTGGAAGAAGTGCCGGTGCACAAGTCTCCCAGCAGCTAGGTCTCTACTCCAGTCCAACAAGGACACCTTCTCAAGCTGCCTGTCTTCAGGCTCCCCTGCCTTTGCAGATATCTTCCTTCAATGAGCAATTCTGAGCCATGCTCAGAGAGGAGCTGGTGCAGATGCTGCAGTTGAAAACTGCTGAGGCGTTGAGGGTGCTTGCACCAACTGTGAACACAGCTCCAAAGCTCCTTCTGTGCCAGTGCAGAGATCCTAGATGCTGGCACCTCAGAGGGTGTCAATGTTGACCTCAATGTATACAGTACCGCTGTTGATGTCTGGGGAGGAAGCTTCCCCAGAGTCAGAGTAGGGATGTATCTCAATGCTCTTTGAGGCATGGACATGAATCCACTGAGTTGAGGCAGGCACAAACTAATTTAGAACAACCTGAATGTGGTGACGAGTCTGAATGGGACCGCTCATAGGATTCAGAAGAGGACCGAGGTAGGAAAAAAGTGGAAGGTTTACCACGGATGCCAAAGATTGGAGAGGTGTATACTTGAAATCAAATGTTTATTTAATAAAAAGACTTGACACAATGTCTGCATCAGGAGTCTACAATATACACCTCTCCAGTCTTTGTCATCCGTTGTCAACGTCCCACTTTTTTCCTACCTTTGTGTTTTCCCGTGGGGCGTTTTGAGTTCTCCGCCTTTTGGCGGATTTTCTCTGACATTCAGAAGAGGACCCACTTTACTTCTTGGAGGAGGAGTCTTATGGGATACCTTCTGATCCCTCAACACCTCAATAGAAGAAAATATACATCTGAGTCTCTCACCAGTTTTATGAGGGAGATGGCTACTGCCATCCCATTTAAGTTGGAAATAAAGGAAGAGCACAGGGCGGAGATGTTGACTGCCCTGAACTACAAGTCTCCTCCAAAGGAAGGGGGTCACTGTACCATTGCACCCTATTCTTAAGGATGCCATGATGAAGAACTGGCAATCTCCCCTCTCAGTGCAAGTTGCACCTAAGAATGTGGACATGCAGTACTGTATCCAACAGGCTCCCGGATTTAAGAAGGCTCAACTGGTAGTCAAATCTTCTCTCAAACGAACTAGAAGTTCCAGGAATCATGCCTTGGCGCCCCCAGGTAGGGAAGCCAGGGCACTAGACTCATTTGGGAGAAAAACGTTGCAGGCCTTGATGCTCATCGCCTGCATCAAATTCTACCAGTTCTACATGATCCTCTAATTGCAATCTTTAGTCTGCAGTACACTAAGTCTTGCAGATACTCTCCCACAGGAGCAGGCCACAGAGCTTCGCCAGTTGGCCAGTAAGCAGCTGGAGTGCAGAAAATTTCTTTCCAAGGCACCTACAACTGTTTTGACATAGTGTCCAGACTCTCCGCCATGGGTGTGTGGATGCACAGTCTCTCATGGGTGCTTGTCTCTGACCTGGAACCAGCGGTGCAGGAGAGGTTGGCGGACGTTCCTCACCGAGATGACAACTTGTGGAGTGGAGGAGTGGCCTAGTGGTTAGGGTGGTGGACTTTGGTCCTGAGGAACTGAGTTCGATTCCCAGCACAGGCAGCTCCTTGTGACTCTGGGCAAGTCGCTTAACCCTCCATTGCCTGCCACATAGAGCCTGCCATGAGTGGGAAAGCGTGGGGTACAAATGTAACAAAAAAAAAACAAACTTGTTTGGAGATAAGGTGGAAGAGGTCGCCGACCTCATAAAGAAATATATGGACACCATCCAAACTCTGTCTCAGCACCCTCCAGTTGCAACCAATTTCTCATGGAGATCTTCGAGTGGGCTTAGACTGCTAACCTACTACCTGGGTTTTTGCCAGGTATTTGTGATCTGGATTGGCCACTGTTGGGAGCAGGATACTAGGCTAGATGGACCATAGGGCTGATCCAGTATGGCTATTCTTATGTTGTTATGTACTGTCAAAGGCATAGGTTCCCGTTGCCATCCCGCTGTGCCCTGAATTTTTACCATCACATGTTGCCCTTTGTAACCTCTGACTGATGCATTCTTCAAGTAGTCCATCTTATTTTCACCCTGCATTGGTGTCAAAGACCACTAAATTGCCCACTGAGAGCATTGTCACTCAGCTCTGAGCACAAGGAGGGTACTTGTAGCATCAGGTACCTTTCTGCTGTACTGGGGGGAAGGACTTCTCTGTGTGTATCCTCTAATACCTCTCATAGAGAATAGTTCTCTGAAACTCGAGCAAAACCAGGGATCTATGATTCTGATCACACCTTACTAACCAAAACAGATCTGGTTCCCTCTGGAGTTATCCTCTGAAGATCCGTGAACTGTTTTCCAACCCTCATTACGCAGAACATGGCTTGGATGTTGTGAGTATAGAATTTGAAAACTTAAATTTGCTGGAGGGTGTCTCCCGCATCTTTCTTGCTTCCAGGAAAGACTCCATTAAGAGGTGTTACTCATTTAAGTGGAGGAGGTTTGCTGTCTGGTGTAAGGGCAATGCCTTAGATCCCCTCATTTGTCCTACACAAAAATTGCTTGAATACCTCCTACATCTCTCTGGTTTGAAAACCAACTTTTGAAAGGGTTCATCTCAGTGCAATTAGTGCTCATCACTGTGTAGGGGGTAAGCCAATTTCTGTACAGCCTCTAGTTGTTTGCTTTATGTGAGGTTTGTTATTGATAAAGCCCCCTATCAAACCTCCAACTGTGTCATGGGATCTGAATGTTGTCCTCACCCAGCTGATGACAGCTCCTTTTGAGCCGCTTGAATCCTGTCATCTGAAGTATTTGATCTGGAAAGTTGTAGTTGTATTTCTGGTGGCTGTCATTTCAGCTCGCAGAGTCAGTGAGCTTCAGGTCCTAGTAGCTAATCCACCTTACACTAAGTTTCATCACAATAAAGTAGTTCTCCCCATGCACCCTAAGTTCTAGCCAAAGGTAGGTTGGAGTTCCATCTTAATGAGTCAGTCATTGGTAGAACCAACATTTTTCCCCAAACCACATGCCCACCCTGGCGAGAGTGTACTACATAGTTTGGATTGCAAGTGAGCCTTGGACTTCTATCTGGAGCAGACTAAAGCCCATAGACAGTCCACCCAGCTTTTTGTTTCTGTTGATCCAAACAGGATGGGGGTAGCCATCTGTAAATGTACAGTTTCCAGTTGGCTAGCAGATTGTGTCTACTTTACTAGTCTAACTCTAGAGAGGGTCATGTCAAGGCTCATAATGACAACCATGGCTACGTTGGTAGCTCACTTGAGGTCAGCCTCCATAGAGGAGATTTGCAAAGCTGCAACGTGGTCATCTATCCACACATTCATATCACACTACTGCCTTGAGCAGGATACCCTACTTCACAGTCTGTTTGAGCAAGCAGTCCTGCAGAATTTGTACAGTGTCCAGAATCCAACCCCCTAGGCCCAGTTTTGTTCTGTTCCATGCTACACCTCTACAACTAGTATATAAATAGTTTCAGGTTGATTACAGGCCTCTACATTGCAAGTCCCTATTGTCCTAGTGTCGTTTTATTTTAGTGAGCCTGGTAGCTGGGGATTCCAAGCTGTGGTAATACGGAGGTCTGCTTGTCTTCGGAGAAAGCGAAGTTACTCGCCTGTGGCAGGTGTCCTCTGAGGATAGCAGGCCAAGTATTCTCACATACCCTCCCACCTCCCCTTGGAGTTGTATTCTTTAGCTTTATGAAATGACTGAGAGACCCACGCTTGTGCGTTGGGTGGGAAGGCACTAGTGCATGCGTGGTGGGATGGTGCTAGAAAGTTCTCTTTTACTACCGCTAGTCAGCGTCCGCACCGAGCTCCAACGGATAACTTTGCCCAGCTGTGAGAATACCTGGCCTCCTGTCCTCAGAGAACACCTGCTACAGATGAGTAACTTCACTGTATAAATTTAAGCATGCAAATGGTGCTTAAATTTAAGTGCCTGTTATAGAATGAGGGAATTGATGCTTTTTAAAAAATTTCTATTGAATAATGTATTAATTGTGTGACTTTATTAAAAATGAGAAACTGATAGCCTTGGTCATAGCATTATGTAGGTAATTCTTGGCGCTATACTTCTATATTGCTACACCTCATTCCTAACCTATTTCAGGACATAGGCCCCCACACACAGCTCTGCAGCTCAATCCTGACCTATTCTGGGATGGAGAACCTGCGTGCATTTCTGTACCTCACTCCTACCCATTCCAGGACAGAGGCCCTCCATACAGTGATGCAAAAAACCTCAAAACTTGTATTAATAAGCCAGGGAGTTTTGCTTTCTACCCAAGATAAAGCTGTGGGCTTTATCTGCAGAGAAAGTCCCTTGGCAGGGGGATTCCATTTGTGCAGATAGTTCCCAGGCTCATCTCTATAGAGAAGTATTTTGTAAAGGATTTGTTTGTACTAGGTCTGTGTTAGACCTTCTCTCATACAAGCAGCTTCTTGCCTTCTTTTTACCAGCTCCTCAGGATAGACATAAGCATCCTGGATCTTGACAGTGCCAGTCTTGACTGTGCACTGAGTGTCTGCTTTTCCCCAGTGTGCAGCAGCCACCTATTGGTGTCCACTTCAGCCAATAAGATCCTTTGGCTGGACTCCAAAACTGGACGCCTAATTCGCGAGGTAAGAAACTAACATGAAGAGTACTCACAGTTGCACAGACCTACCCCAAAATGTATACTTGAGATGCTCTCACTTGATGTTGAGAGCCTGGCATTCTGAAATAACAATAGGAAAGCAAGCATTCTAGCCTGTGTGGAGGCAGTGAGCATGAATCCTGGTCTAGCAAAAAAATAGATTTTTATGGGGAAAGAGTGAGAGATGCAGTCAGGTCATAACTTTTTGGCACTCAAGCCTTCTGTTATCTTTATAGGTACTGATATTATTTTTCTGTGATCTTTCTCATTGTAGTTCAGATCATTAAAGAAAATTTTATTTGCTTAACATAGGTAGTAGTTCCCTCATCTATTAATCTACATTATGCTTAACTCCTGCCTTCCTCAAATCATTCTTTTCTACCTGCATTCCTATCTATTTCATTAGAGTTAGTGATGCAAATACCACCCAAGTAGCTCCTGTGCCCAGGGAAGGACACTCTTATAGCTATCCACTGTCTTATGAGATAGATCCTATCTATTCTGTGGGCTTTTTCTGATATTTGCTAGGGTGGCTCTTACTTTGAACTTCTGCCCCTGACTAGAGTCTAATAATGAGTGGTGATCATCCTATGCTTAGGTAACTCAGGTGCACAGAACCTCTTGTTCCTCATTGGCAGTAAGTGAGGATAGCAGTTTTCTGCTGACGGCTGGAGAGAAAGTCATCAAAGTTTGGGACTACCATATGAAGAAGGACATCAACTCTCAGGTAATGTAAGCAAGAGCACAGCCATATACACATCAGCTCCCATGTAATATGGAAGAACCCATCCACACAAACATACACTCCCAGATAACATGGGAGAGCCTATCTGTGCACACCCATTTCTCAGTACTGTATGGGAGAGCCCAGCCATAGGCAGCCTCCTTTCAGTAGCATATGGGAGAATCCATCTGTTAGGTATTCAATCCCTGATAATATATGGGAGAGCCCATCCATGCACACTATCCTTGATAATATATGGGGAGCCCAGCCAGATATATATACTCCCTGATGACTTATGGGAGAGCTTCTTATGCAGAAAAAGAAGATGGACAAAATCCACTGAACATATCCACAGTGTAACCCATAAAAACAAAAAATCAGTAGACATGGAGGCATATTTTCAAAGCACTTAGCCTTCCAAAGTTCCATAGAAACCTATGGAACTTTGGAAGGCTAAGTGCTTTGAAAATATGCCTCATGGTAACCTTGTACTACTCAACCAATCTATTGATTTACGGGAGAAAAGACCTCATGGTCAGCACAATAGCTATAATGCCATCGGGCTTGTAAGTCTCTGCACACACAGGCCCCTTTATAATCATTGGTCAAAAACTCCCATTATAAATGTCACTCATATAGAAGAAAGTTTTTCTCTTTCAGTTTTGCATGTTTTCTATTTTTGCAGTCAATTTAAACACTTTACCAACTGTATAACTTCTATATTCCTTAATAATGTGCAATACTACTCAAAGTCCCATTAAACCACAGAGTTTGCAGTACTTGTCTTTAAATTCCAACACGGTTAAAAATGTTTCATTTCAAAAAAGCAGCACCTTATCTTAAATATTCAATCCTGGGCTCTCTGTTTCACCAACAGCTTCATTAGAGGATGAGTAAATATCGTTGCCAGTACCATTCAGCACTGTGTGCAAACATCCAGAACTCAATGTGCAGCCAATATAAGGAGAAATTAGATATTACCTGTTAATTTACTTTCTTTGAGACTCTCCAACCATTCCCAATGATTGGGTTATATGTACTCCTACCAGCAGAGGGAGATTGAGAGCTACTGATTAGTGATCTTGCATTAGGAGCTGTGTAACTTGCCTCCTTATGTCACTGTTCTGGAAATGTCCTGTGGAGGAGTGAGAGAATACTGCACCCAGAAGGAGGCCTGTGCCCTCGTAGAGTGAGCCTTCAACACTGTTGGAACCGTCTTACCACTCAAGTACGATGAGGTGATAGCTTCCTTGATACAACGGGCTATAGAGGCCTTAGAAGCCGCTTCCCCCTTGTGCAGCCCCCCAAACAACACACAGAGAAGATCCAGTCTCCAAAATTCCACTGTCCAGCTAATATAGCACTGCAGCGCCCTGCAGACAAGAAGAAAAAGCTTCCATGGAAACTCCTCCTTAGGAAAGGACAGCAAAACAGCAGGAGGGGGAATCCACCTTAGGGAGAAAGGAAGGAACTGGCTGCAGAGATGCCTTCTATCGTGAGAAAATCAGTAACTGCTCCCTACACAATAAGGCCTGCAACTCCAATATACGCCTAGCCGAGGAAATAGCCACCAAAAACACCACCTTGAGGGCAAGTTCCTTAAGGAAAGCCTGCTGCAAAGGCTTGAAGAACGTGTACCACTGCCTAGAACTCCAGTGTGTGGATGACACCGGGAGAATAACCTTTCTTCTACAAATGCTCCTTCTGAACAGCCAAGCTGTAAGCGAAAACCGAGCCACACCTGGCATCTGAACAGGACCCTGAAAAAGCAGATTATCCGCCACAGGAAGGTGCAATGGATTCCCCACCTGCAGTCATATCAGATCCGCATACCATGGATGCCATGGCCAGTCTGGAGCCAGGAGATGACAAATTAGGTAATCTTTCACCAGGTTTCTGGCTCCCACCACATGAGCAGCAGACAACAACAGAAGGTGCTGCTCTGCCCAGGCCATGAGAGCCACTGCCTCCTGCGCCAGCTGAGGACTCTTGGTCCCCCTGTTGCCGACTGACATAAGCAACTGCCGTGGCATTGTCTGACAGCACATGGACATCCCTGTGCCGCACCAGAGCCTGAAAGTCCAACAGGGCAAGCTGGATCGCTTGAGTTTCTAGATGATTGATGGACTAACAAGACTCCTCTGACCAGTTCCCCTCCGCAGTGAGCCCCCCAGCTCAGTAAGCTGGTATCCGTGGTCACCAGTATCCAATCCGGAGGATCCAGCAGCATGCCCTGGTCAAGATGACGCTAGTCAAGCCACCACTGAAGACTGCTCCGCACCAAACTGCGAAGAGGAATCCTGCACGAGAAGGAATCTGACTGAGGCGACCACCGCGCCAACAGTGCAACCTGAAGAGACCTTATCTGAGCCCTTGCCCATGGAAATGGTGGTCGCCATGGATCCGAGCAGTTAGAGAACATTCCTGGTTGGCAGGCAACTGTAGGAGAGAAGGTGTCGAATCTGAGACTGGATCTTCAGAATTCGCAACTCCAGAAGAAACACTTTCCCGGCCTGAGTGTCAAAACATATCCCCAATTATTCCAGCGACTTGCTTGGGGACAGGGAACTCTTGCTCAAATTCACTACTCAGCCAAGATGCTGAAGCAGCTGGACCATCCAGGATGCTGTCACCCGACTCTTCTCGAGAGATTTCACCCAAATCAATCAGTCCAAGTAAGGATGTCCAACCGCCACCTGAAACTGAACATGGCCAAGACCGAGCTCATTGTCTTTCCACCCAAACCCACTTCTCCTCTCCCTCCATTCTCTATTTCAGTCGATAACACCCTCATCCTCCCCGTCTCATCTGCCCGCAACCTCGTAGTCATCTTCGACTCCTCCCTCTCCTCTGCCCATATCCAGCAGACAGCCAAGACCTGTCGCTTCTTTCTCTATAACATCAGCAAAATTCGCCCTTTCCTCTCTGAGCACACCACCCGAACTCTCATCCACTCTCTCATTACCTCTCGCCTTGACTACTGCAACCTGCTCCTCACTGGCCTCCCACTTAACCATCTATCCTCCCTTCAATCTGTTCAGAACTCTGCTGCGCGTCTTATCTTCCGCCTAGACCGATATGCTCATATCACCCCTCTCCTCAAGTCACTTCACTGGCTTCCAATCAGGTACCATATACAGTTCAAGCTTCTCCTACTAACCTACAAATGCACTCAATCTGCAGCCCCTCACTACCTCTCTACCCTCATCTCCCCTTACACTCCTACCCGTAACCTCCGCTCACGGGACAAATCCCTCCTCTCAGTACCCTTCTCCACCACCGCCAACCCCAGACGAAACTCCAGAGTATATCCATTCCTGTTTATTTTGAGGACCCACTGGTCAGAGGTCACCTGGACCTAGCTCCGGTAAAATTGTTGTAACCGACTGTCTAGGGCGTAGAACTGGAAGGTGGACCCCCAAACCCTCATTGTGAGGATCTGGCACCACCAGAACCTCCCGCAGAACTGTCACGCCCCCCTCAGTGACCCCTGCAAAAGGATTGAAAGGACCGCCCTTGCATGGTGCTTCCTGCATTCTCTTGTTCTCTACAAGTTGTCCAGAGATGAGAGAGGTCCACACATGTTTGCCTGTCTGGTTAGTGTTAGGTTAGTGAGTTGTTTACTTTACTCCTTGTCTATGTAAATACTGAGGAGCTGGATATGCCTCAGCTCAATTTTCAGTTCTCTTATCTCCACCTACTGGTTGATGGACAAATTATCCCACAGATTCAGGAATAGTGCAAAGGACTAATTGAAAGAAAATTATCAGGTACACCCTAATTTCTTCACCATCTGAAAATGTATGGTAGAGCCTATCCATAGCATTCTCACTTCTTGATAGTGTGTGAGAGTCCATCTGTATGCACCCCCTCTCTGTATTGGAGAGAAGACAGCACATATCTTTCTGGTTTTCATGAAGCATGCTAGTTGCTCTCCTATCTAATGTAAATTGAGAGGTAGCTGTTGGTCACCAGTGATGCTTGATAATATTTTACCTACTCTTTATCTCTTTCAGGTATACATTGGCCATTCTGAGCCTGTTCAGCAGGTTAACTTCACCCCAGACCAAAAGTATGTTATCAGTGCTGGAGATGCCATTTTTATCTGGGACTTTCTTGGCATAACCAAAGAGAAAATTCTGGAGGCAACGTAAGAATCTTAGTGTCCCATATAAACAGACATGTTCTTGTCTCACCATATTTCAAACATTATGTTGGGAGGTGTACTTAGAGGCTGAAGAATTCTTCAGTGATGTCTTTGGAGATGAAGTTGCATATCAAATAAGTACTTGCAATTAAGAAATTATTGTGAGATACTTTGAAATATGATTGGAAAAAAAAACACAAAAATGCTTAATTCAGCATGTCAAACTATATGTTAAAAGTGAACTGATGATTATACCTCAGAAGCCTAGGGCCTGATATTCAAAGGATTTGCTGGTATGCTCCTAACTTTGAGAGTTATGCTCATAAATTTACCTCTTTGAAAATTTACTGGACTGTATTGTATAACTTTTATTCAAAATTTCACTAAAATCTTAAATTCAAGAGCATAAAAAGTGGATGATAACAGTTCTCCGAGGACAAGCAGGCTGCTTGTTCTCACGACTGGGTGACGTCCGCGGCAGCCCCCACCAACCGGAAAAGGCTTCGCGGGACGGTCGGCACGCAGGGCACGCCCACCGCGCATGCGCGGCCGTCTTCCCGCCCGTGCGCGACCGCTCCCGCCAGTTCCTTTTTTTCCGCGTCTGGAGAGAGTTGTGCTTTGCCGCTCTCTCTGTTTTCAGCCGCCGGATTTTCGATCGCGTTTACGCGGATCGTTGCTTTTTTCTCTTAGTTTTTTGTTACCGCCGGTTTCTTTTTTCAAAAAAAAAAAAAACCTGAGCGTGTGGAGCACGCGCTCCCTTTTTTCCCTCGTTTCCAGCGGGGACGCCGCGTTGTGGCCTAGTGGCCGCACGGTCGTTTTCTTTTTTCGAGGTGTGATTTCAGCCACCATTGACGACTTTGACTTCGCCGACGCGATTTTTCCGTCGATGTCCTCGAAGGTCCCGAGTGGATTTAAAAAGTGTGGTCGCTGCGGCCGGCCGATCTCGCAGACCGACACCCACGCTTGGTGCCTCCAGTGCCTCGGGCCAGAGCACAATATCAAGTCGTGTTCCCTGTGTCTCGGTCTCCGGAAACGGACTCAGGTTGCGAGGCAAGTTCTGCGGGACCGTCTTTTTGGAACTTGCGCCGGCCCCTCGACATCGACCTCGACGGCATCGGTATCGACGCCCGGTCCTTCGGTACCGGTATCGATGCCCGAGACATCGGCACCGATGGCATCGACCCCAGGAGAACAGGTCCCGTCGGTCCGCCGGCGAGGGTAGAGGTGAGCGGCCGCGTGGGCAGTCGGCCCCGGTCACTCCCTCAGCCCGTGGCCCACGGGACCGAACCCTGTCTGACCCGGCTCCTCGGGACCGAGGGGGATCGTCCTCCTCCTCCTCCATACCTCCCGGCGCCGGTGACGCGCATCGAAAGAAAAACAAGAAGCGTCGTCACCGGTCGCTCTCGGTGCATCCGGACATCGGAGAGGAGGCGACGCCGAAGCGTCATCGTCGAGAGGAGAGGTCCCCGTCGGTTGTGGAGGTACCGACGCGTCAGGGTTCCGGCACCTCGGTGCCGTCTCCTGGCCCCCATCAGCTTTTGGCACCGACACCCTTACCGGCCCCACCGCCTTTCCCGGCAGCGGGCCTAGACGAGTGCCTCAGAGCCATCCTTCCAGGGATCCTGGAAGGGCTGATGCGCCAGGCTGTGCCGGCGCCGGGGGTGCTTGCGCCCTCGGCGCCGATGTCTGTGGCGCCGGCGAGCTCTAGCCCGGCGCCGGGGCCGTCGACACCGCCGCCGCTTGCGGCGCCGGTCTCGACCGCCACGCAGGTGGAGTCCCCGTCGATGGAGGGAGCTCCGTCCCCGCCGGCGCGGGAGTCCACCGCTCGACGACACCGAGACCTCGGTGCCTCGACGTCGAGCCGGGCCCGGTTCAGGACTCAGCTACACGAGCTTATGTCCGATACCGAGGATGAGGCCTCGTGGGGGGAAGAGGAGGACCCTAGATATTTCTCCTCAGAGGAGTCTACGGGCCTTCCCTCGGACCCCACGCCTTCACCGGAGAGGAAGCTCTCACCTCCTGAGAGTCTCTCCTTTGCCTCCTTTGTGCGGGATATGTCTATTAGCATTCCCTTTCCCGTGGTCTCTGTGAAAGAGCCGAGGGCCGAGATGCTCGAGGTCCTCGACTATCCATCACCACCTAGAGAGTCCTCCACGGTACCGCTGCACAATGTCCTCAAGGAGACACTGCTTCGGAACTGGGTGCGACCGTTAACTAACCCCACCATTCCCAAGAAAGCAGAGTCCCAGTACAGGATCCACTCTGACCCAGAGTTAATGCGGCCCCAATTGCCCCATGACTCGGCGGTCGTGGATTCTGCTCTCAAGAGGGCACGGAGTTCGAGGGATACCGCCTCGGCGCCCCCGGGGCGGGAGTCTCGCACTCTGGACTCGTTTGGGAGGAAGGCCTACCAATCCTCCATGCTCGTGACCCGCATCCAGTCATACCTGCTCTATATGAGCATCCACATGCGGACTAATGTGCAACAACTGGCGGACCTGGTCGATAAGCTCCCGCCGGAGCAGTCCAGGCCTTATCAGGAGGTGGTCAGGCAGCTGAAGGCGTGCAGAAAGTTCCTGTCCAGGGGTATCTATGACACCTGTGACGTGGCATCTTGTGCTGTGGCCCAAGGTATAGTGATGCGCAGGCTCTCATGGCTGCGTGCCTCTGACCTGGACAACCGCACCCAGCAGAGACTGGCCGACGTCCCTTGCCGGGAGGATAACATTTTTGGTGAGAAGGTCGAGCAGCTGGTGGACCAACTGCATCAGCGGGAAACCGCTCTCGACAAGCTCTCCCACCGGGCGCCTTCAGCATCCACCTCAGCAGGTGGACGTTTTTCCCGGGCCCGGCAGGCTGCACCCTATTCTTTTGCAAAGCGTAGGTACAACCAGCCGGCCCGAAGGCCTCGTCAGGCACAGGGACAGCCCCAGCGCGCTCGTTCCCGTCAACAGCGTGCGCCTAAGCAGCCCCCTGCGCCTCCACAGCAAAAGCCGGGGACGGGCTTTTGACTGGATCCATGGGAACATAGCCGCCCTCAAAGTGTCCGTACCGGACGATCTGCCGGTCGGGGGGAGGTTAAGTTTTTTTCACCAAAGGTGGCCTCTCATAACCTCCGACCAGTGGGTTCTCCAAATAGTGCGGTGCGGATACGCCCTGAATTTGGCCTCCCTGCCACCAAATTGTCCTCCGGGAGCTCAATCCTTCAGCTCCCATCACAAGCAGGTACTTGCAGAGGAACTCTCCGCCCTTCTCAGCGCCAATGCGGTCGAGCCCGTACCACCCGGGCAGGAAGGGCAGGGATTCTATTCCAGGTACTTCCTTGTGGAAAAGAAAACAGGGGGGATGCGTCTCATCCTAGACCTGAGAGGCCTGAACAAATTCCTGGTCAAAGAAAAGTTCAGGATGCTTTCCTTGGGCACCCTTCTGCCAATGATTCAGAAAAACGATTGGCTATGTTCCCTGGATTTAAAGGACGCATATACTCACATACCGATACTGCCAGCTCACAGACAGTATCTCAGATTCCGCCTGGGCGCACGGCACTTTCAGTATTGTGTGCTGCCCTTTGGGCTCGCCTCTGCCCCTCGAGTGTTTACCAAGTGCCTCGTGGTGGTGGCGGCCTACCTACGCAAGCTGGGAGTGCACGTGTTCCCATATCTCGACGATTGGCTGGTCAAGAACACCTCGGAGGCGGGAGCCCTCCGGTCTATGCAGTGCACTACTCGACTCCTGGAGCTGCTGGGGTTTGTGATAAATTACCCAAAGTCCCATCTCCAGCCAACGCAGTCTCTGGAATTCATAGGAGCTCTGCTGAATACTCAGACGGCTCAGGCCTTCCTTCCCGAAGCGAGGGCCAACAACCTCCTGTCCCTGGCTTCGCAGACCAGAGCGTCTCAGCAGGTCACAGCTCGGCAGATGTTGAGACTTCTGGGTCATATGGCCTCCACAGTTCATGTGACTCCCATGGCTCGTCTTCACATGAGATCTGCTCAATGGACCCTAGCTTCCCAGTGGTTCCAAGCCACCGGGGATCTAGAAGATGTCATCCGCCTCTCCACCAGTTGCCGCACTTCACTGCTCTGGTGGACCATCCGGACCAATTTGACCCTGGGACGCCCATTCCAAATTCTACAGCCCACGAAAGTGCTGACGACGGATGCATCTCGCCTGGGGTGGGGAGCTCATGTCGATGGGCTTCACACCCAGGGTCTGTGGTCCCTCCAGGAAAAGGATCTGCAGATCAATCTCCTGGAGCTCCGAGCGATCTGGAACGCACTGAAGGCTTTCAGAGATCGGCTGTCCTGCCAAATTATCCAAATTCGGACAGACAATCAGGTTGCAATGTATTACGTCAACAAGCAGGGGGGCACCGGATCTCGCCCCCTGTGTCAGGAAGCCGTCGGGATGTGGCGTTGGGCGTGCCGGTTCGGCATGCTCCTCCAAGCCACGTACCTGGCAGGCGTAAACAACAGTCTGGCCGACAGACTGAGCAGAGTCATGCAACCGCACGAGTGGTCGCTCCATTCCAGAGTGGTACGCAAGATCTTCCGAGAGTGGGGCACCCCCTCGGTGGACCTTTTCGCCTCTCAGACCAACCACAAGCTGCCTCTGTTCTGTTCCAGACTTCAGGCACACGGCAGGCTAGCGTCGGATGCCTTTCTCCTCCATTGGGGGACCGGCCTCCTGTATGCTTATCCTCCCATACCTTTGGTGGGGAAGACCTTACTGAAGCTCAAGCAAGACCGCGGCACCATGATTCTGGTGGCGCCCTTTTGGCCCCGTCAGATCTGGTTCCCTCTTCTTCTGGAGTTGTCCTCCGAAGAACCGTGGAGATTGGAGTGTTTTCCGACTCTCATCTCGCAGAACGACGGAGCGTTGCTGCACCCCAACCTTCAATCCCTGGCTCTCACGGCCTGGATGTTGAGGGCGTAGACTTTGCTGCGTTGGGTCTGTCTGAGGGTGTCTCCCAGGTCTTGCTTGCCTCTAGGAAGGATTCCACTAAAAAGAGTTACTTTTTCAAGTGGAGGAGGTTTGTCGTGTGGTGTGAGAGCAAGGCCCTAGAACCTCGTTCTTGCCCTGCACAGAACCTGCTTGAATATCTTCTGCACTTATCAGAGTCTGGCCTCAAGACCAACTCAGTAAGGAATCACCTTAGTGCGATTAGTGCTTACCATTATCGTATGGAAGGTAAAGCCATCTCTGGAGAGCCTTTAGTCGTTCGATTCATGAGAGGCTTGCTTTTGTCCAAGCCCCCTATCAAGCCTCCTACAGTGTCATGGGATCTCAACGTCGTCCTCACCCAGCTGATGAGACCTCCTTTTGAGCCACTGAATACCTGCCATCTGAAGTACTTGACCTGGAAGGTCATTTTCTTGGTGGCAGCTACTTCAGCTCGTAGGGTCAGTGAGCTTCAAGCCCTGGTAGCTCATGCTCCGTATTCAAAATTTCATCACAACAGAGTAGTGCTCCGCACTCACCCAAAGTTCCTGCCGAAGGTGGTGTCGGAGTTCCATCTTAACCAGTCAATTGTCTTGCCAACATTCTTTCCCAGACCGCATACCCGCCCTGCTGAACGTCAGTTGCACACATTGGACTGCAAGAGAGCATTGGCCTTCTATTTGGAGCGGACACAGCCCCACAGACAGTCCGCCCAATTGTTTGTTTCTTTCGACCCTAACAGGATAGGGGTCGCTGTCGGGAAACGCACCATCTCCAATTGGCTAGCAGATTGCATTTCCTTCACTTACGCCCAGGCTGGGCTGACTCTTGAGGGTCATGTCACGGCTCATAGTGTCAGAGCCATGGCAGCGTCGGTGGCCCACTTGAAGTCAGCCACTATTGAAGAGATTTGCAAGGCTGCGACGTGGTCATCTGTCCACACATTCACATCACATTACTGCCTCCAGCAGGATACCCGACGCGACAGTCGGTTCGTGCATTCGGTGCTGCAGAATCTGTTTGGGGTGTAAATCCAACTCCACCCTCCAGGACCCGAATTTATTCTGGTCAGGCTGCACTCTCAGTTAGTTGTTCTTCGTAGGTCAATTTTCTGTTGTACCCTCGCCGTTGCGAGGTTCAATTGACCTGGGTTCTTGTTTGAGTGAGCCTGAGAGCTAGGGATACCCCAGTCGTGAGAACAAGCAGCCTGCTTGTCCTCGGAGAAAGTGAATGATACATACCTGTAGCAGGTGTTCTCCGAGGACAGCAGGCTGATTGTTCTCACCTACCCTCCCTCCCTCCTCCCCTTTGGAGTTGTGTTTCATATTTTATTGCTTGTCATTCAACTGGCGGGAGCGGTCGCGCACGGGCGGGAAGACGGCCGCGCATGCGCGGTGGGCGTTCCCTGCGTGCCGACCGTCCCGCGAAGCCTTTTCCGGTTGGTGGGGGCTGCCGCGGACGTCACCCAGTCGTGAGAACAATCAGCCTGCTGTCCTCGGAGAACACCTGCTACAGGTATGTATCATTCACTGGGCGGATTTAAGGTGGGGAAAAGAAGTTATGAGCTTAGCACTGATTTTCAGCACTAGGCTCATAAATCTAAGCAAATGAACAGCAGGCTTAAATTTATGAGAATAACCTTTAACATCCTAAAATAGGATGAATTTTCTGCTGAAAATAGGCATAAATTTAGGCACTCTGCATTTTCGGTATATCTGGCCCATGGTCTTTTGATCGAGTTTGTGCTTCTCATATGATGGTCCTTTTTGAAAATGTCTTTCATATAGGTTTGGTAAATGAGTTTAAGTGCTGAGCTTTGGATTGATACAATTTTTTGTTCTTTTCTCATTATTTTGGGTTGGATTTTTTTTGTCTGTTTTATAAAACAACATAAATACCGGTAGCCTTTGTAAAATAGCCAACCAGAATTATCCCCAGTAGTGCAAATTCTTATCTGTACATTTTACACCTGCTCCAAATAAATAGGTGTAAATATATGTATGTCTGTGTACTCACATAGGGGGCAATTCTATAACTTGGCAATAAGAAGAAGGCGTCACAATGGGGCATGCTTAGTGCCGAGTCTATAAGTGGAGCATAAGTTAGGTGCAATCACTTACGGCAGGTCAGTGCATGCAGTTGATGGTATTCTCCACCCATGTGTATAACCCACCTTTTACTCACACGCTATAACACTTGTGTGATTGGTGTCATTGACACCAATAATCAGCAGTGACTTATACACATATCACTGCTGATTATTGTTGTCAGTGACATTCGCAAGTGGTTATCTGCACCCTTCGCCTCCACTGCTAACTCCAGACTCCGTTCCTTTTATCTTGCTGCACCATATGACTGGAATAGACTTCCCGAGCCAGTACGTCAAGCTCCATCTCTGGCCGTCTTCAAATCTAAGCTAAAAGCCCACCTTTTTGATGCTGCTTTTAACTCCTAACCCTTATTTTACTATTCCCTTATCTCTTGTTTGTCCTAATTAGGTTGTGAGCTCTGTCAAGCAGGGACTGTCTCTTCATGTTCAAGTGTACAGCGCTGCGTACGTCTAGTAGCGCTTTAGAAATAAGTAGTAGTAGCACTCCAGTACTTTACAAAGCTGCATGTGCATTGCAAGCATACCCTGAGAATGTCTATATGCTGTACACTTGTAAGTGTACATCATTTTATCGGTGCACATGTGTGACCATGTGATTTTATATAAACTTTTACCAGGTGTAAAACAAGCTTTACACATGGAGAAACCTTTTTTAAAATGACTTATCATTTAGGATTCTACCGAATAGTTGTATTCGATTCAATTTGGCTCCGAATACATTATTCATATTCGACTGAATAGTAATTTAAATTTGAATACAAATAATCCGGGGCTGTACTGTGCTAAATCCTACTGAAATAAACACTTGATCTCTGATTTCACGTTGTTCTTTTATTACTTGTTATGTTAAAGCTCAATGCCATTTATTCGTGTTCGGCTGAATAATATTTTTTATTATATTTGGCCGAATAGTAAAATATGCTATTCGGTATAGCTCTACTATATTTTGCTTCTGGAGTAGACCTCTGAATTTCTCTGGCAACTCTACCCTCATATATATTCTGCTGTTCACAGCTACAGCTCCACAACACTTTCTGCTTAACTCTCTTTAAATGTCTTTGTTCTTGAGAGAACAGTCCATGTACTCATAAATGGAGGAGAGGATCCTCCCAGACCGTGCCAATCACAGTTCTTTGTGATCCCTTATATACCAATGCTAAAGAAGGATGTAGTGCTCCTATACCTGTCTTTCCCCATTCCAGTAATGCCAGATATGAAGTAGATACGTCTTTGCCGCTCTCTTGTGTTGCATGCATCAGTTTGTCTCATGTTCTTTTTTTTTTTTCCCAGCAGTGACTTCTCTGTGTCTTCTCCACGTCCTAGAGCTGGTGAGTTTCTAACTTGAGATTTTACCCTCAGAAATACTGCTGACTTTTTTTTTCTTTTTTTCAGTTCTCTGAGGGTGAAAGAGCAGCATAGAAAGCTGCCGGTTAATGCCACAGTTCCAGAAACTATGATGAAAGTAAACCCTCATTCTTAGCCCTGATCCTTCCAGTAAGGCTGGGGATTCACAAAGAACTATAGACACTAAGACCCAGGTATTTTCATCCTGCTAGAATCACTAACATAATTCTACTAGGGTATCATCTGAAAAATGATGGCTAGAGTCCAGGATCAGAGACTGCCCTTCTCCAGCCTTAAAGAGAGAGATTAAATCAGAGGCTGCTGCCGACTCTCAGTTCTATCTCTAAATAGACAGGCAAGCGATGCCAAGGTTCAGAAGCTGCAGCATCATGTGAGGGTCTGATTGGTTTCTTAGCAGATTTCTCACAGGTTCCAACTAGTTCAAGTGCAAAGTATCAAATGATGTAAAAGCACGCACCATTGTATAGGGGGCGGGGCAGAGTTTGGTTGGAGTTCAGAAGTATATGCATAATTTATAAAATATGGTAATTTACATGCATTCGTGAATAATCAAGGCATGGACAGTTCTGTCTGCACCTGCAAGATAGGTATGATTTCTCCCCTTATGCTAGTATTTTATAAAGGTACATAAATGTTATTTTATAACACCTAACTAGATACCTACTTAGGCCCCCTATTATAAAATTAGGCATCCCTTCTAACTATATGAATAATGGCAACATTCAGCTGCTATCCATATAGTTAAGCGATTTAAGTTAGGACAACAATTTTTCTGGCCTAACTTGAACCTCTCAGCTATACAGATTTTGGTTGAATATTGTTGCTGTCCATGGGTATTCAGCACCAACTCCTCTCTTGATATTCTCTCTGAATATGTAGTTTATAGATATACTTTATTTAAAATTTACTAAACCACCTTAGTTGACTTGCAGAACAAGGCAGTATACAATCTAAAATGGAAGCATGAAAGGAATTACAAATTTATGGACATGACAGTAGCAGCATTCCCTCATCAGATCAATTATTCTATAAGAGGGGGTTGAGGAGGGGGGGGAATGGACTAAGGATGGGAAAGGACAGTGATCCGCAGATTCTGAAGACCCTCAAACAAAACTGTAGGCTTACTGAAAAAGCCAAGTTTTTACAGCAGCTTTAAAACATTTTTTTAAAGATTGTTTACTATTGTAACGCTACGTGTGTGCTATTCTTAGGAAGATAAGAAGCAAGATCAACGGTAGAGAAGAAAAGTGTCTTTATTACGTACTGCAAGAGGAGCTGGTATCACTAACAAGCTTTAGAGCATCATAGGCTTTCAAGATGGTAATTCAGGGCAAAGCATTCGGAATTCTTTCTGACATGCCACAGTGGTGGCCTATGTTAATCAGCAGGGATGTTCAAAGAGCACAGCAGTGGTCCAGGAGACTGCCCTATTCCAGTGGGCCAATTCTGCCTTCAGGTATTGTTGGCATTGCATATTGCATGTTCTGAAAATGTGCAAGTAGATTCCCTGAGCAGATGATCCTGGGGAATGGGAATTGTCCAAAGAAACCTTCTCCCTCAATAAAGAGTGTTTTGGCATTCCAGTGATTGATTTGATGGTGACAAGACAGACTATGAAGGTTTCTTGCATCTTAAGTCTTTGGAGAGAATTTGTAACCATCTTTGGGAAAATATACGTCACAAGAAACAAAAAAATCAAATGTTATTGAATACTATTAGAGCAAACAATTTATAATACAACAGTCCAAACCCCACCCTTTTATGTGGAAAACATTTTTTTAAAAAGTTACAGCAGTTCAAAGATGTGATTGCTTTAGGACCCATGATGTGAAAATCGGCCATTCTCATTTTGGATCTGTGACTTTTGTAATGTTTTCACAGAGACGGTCACATTTGGATCGACTGAATTGGATGCCCTACTGCAGTAGTGGCTCTGGTCAGGAGTCCCATATGTATTTCCCCCTTGGCCCCTTTTAGGTCAACCTATGGCAAATGTGCAGCACACCCCTAGCCTGTTAGTGGTGGTAGTGACAACAATTTGGCCAGGCAGCTGTGGTATGTGTATTTGGTCTGTCTCAAAGTATGAGAGTGCCTCAGGCTTGCATGAGACAGAAGTCATCTGGCTTGCGGACTGGTATTGATGGACAATTCTTCTGCTTTATGACCTGGCCCTTGAGAAGTCTCACCTGAGGTGGAGAGAGTTCTCTTCTGAAGTTACTGTGATCCTTCTCCAGGCATGGAGCAGAGGATCTCCACATTTTGGGCTCTTCTTGTACTTAACCTTTTCTTCAAGAGGGACTCAAAAAAGGTCTAGCCATCAGGGGCATTCTAGGGCCAGGTGAAAAGCTAACCATTTAGCAGCTGAATTATCACCGCTAGGATGAATAATTTATCCATTTCAGATAGCAGTTAAAATTAAATAGATGTCTTATCTGTTTAACTGTAGCAATGGATTTCCAGTAGTACCACTTAAACAGATGTTTGCTGCAAACAAAAGAAAATCACATGGAGCTAAACTGATAAAACATCCATTTAACTTTGTGCAGTCAGACTGCTGCTGAAAATTGTCCTCAGGATTTTTCCTTTCTGATGCAGGGGCAGCATGTGGCCTGCGTTCGTATGAGCATATAGTATGAGCACTGCTGCACGGCTGTCTCCAGGCACATCAGTCATCTCGGCATGGCCTCGCTAAGGCGGCAATAACATTCAGCATCAGGAGCCTTAGACTTCTGGTTGTCTAGCCTGTTTTTCAGTTCCTTGCAGCATTGTTGGCCTTCAGCTCCTGACTGCATTCACGGATTTTAACTTCAGCATACTGTGACATTTTCACCTCGTAGCTCTCTGTGCCTTTAGCCACCTTGGGGCTGTTCCTGTATGGAAGAAAAGAGAAGGGAAAATGCTGGGCAGGGGGAAGGGAAGGAGATATGCTAGACAAAAGAAGTAATGAAGGAGAGGGGAGGGAAGATGGAGAGAGAGGTGAGGGAGTTAGTGAGAGGGTGGGAAGGAGGGAAATGGGAATAGGAGGGCTGTGGGGAAGGAAACGAAAAACTAGGTATATGTATTTTTAAAAAAAACAGAGAGTGACTGAGGACTGAATGATAAAGAGCAGTGAAATCTAAGTAGAGAAGCAGAAAAAGAAGTAAAATGGATGTAGGACAGGAGAAGAGAAAATAAATGGCAAATGGACAAAAGTTAGAAGACAGATGGAAGAAAGCAAAAACCAGAAACTGAGCGCAAGACACTTAAAAAAAAATAAATTGGCCAGTCAAAGTTAGCAAAAATATGAATAAATGCTTTTGAATATCGAGCCCTTCCTCTTTTAGAAAATGTGTTGTTTTTTTTTAATTGAGAATTTATTATAGATAGTTTGCAAACGTCTAGAATCACAGTTAGTCTTATTGACTTTTTAGTTTCCTTTTTCGTTCTTAGGACCATGTTGAGGCACCCCCCCACCCCCTTCACTCCTCAGATCACCCCAGGCCCCAGTTCAGTCATGGCTCCCAGTATGGCCCTCAGGACAAAAGGTTTACCTACCCCTCCTGTGTGGTCTGTACATGTTGACAATTTTTCAGTTTCTATGAGGTATTCTATCAGATGATGATCTCAGGAGCTATACAGCTTTAAATCATCCACAAATTGTAGGTTTGATGCTATCTGAGGGTTATTATTGCTTCTTTGATTCAGGCCAAATCCATTTCCCAATCTACTATAATAAAACTCACCCTCAACATTCTGAGGACACTGATGTCAGTGAAGCCAAGCCCTGACTTCCTTCAAAAAGGTTCGAAGGTTCATGGTGGTGAAGCCACCAAAATCACTCCGGGCCCCGCCCTCGAGGGCGGAGCAATGGCAGAACAACAAAGGGGTTGGCAGGGAGGGACGCAGGGAGGCGGGGGGGGGGTGGGAAATCACTCCGGGCCCCACCCTCGCGTCAAACGTCATGACGTTGGGGGCGGAGCAATGGCAGAAAAACGAAGGGGTTGGCCAGGGAGGGAGGGGGGGTGTTGGCGACAAAAACCTTGCTAGCGCCCGTTTCATTTGCTCAGAAAGGGCCTCTTTTACTAGTGAGTTAATAAGAGTTTTGTGGGTTTTAATGCCGGACAGAGTAAGAGTGATGACGAGAAATATTCTGAAATATTCCTCACTAGATCTTGATGGTAGGAATATCAAACTGTCCTTATTTATAATTCAGGTGGTATATAGTTTCCCAAATTTTCATGGTAACCAGGAACTTGACCCAGGATTCACTCTACATTTCAAAAAGATTTCTGATAGTCAACCCGTACTATACTGAGGTTTCTATATTTCTCTGCTGCTATTGCCAGCTGATTCTCCTTGGTATGTACTTTGGGTTCTGATGGATTGGATTCTTGTTTTAAGCTGACATTTCACCTGTTTTTTTTTTTTCTATTACTAGGCACAAGCACAGAGGAGGAGAAGAGGAGGGACTCCACATTTGTAGCAAGTGGAATGCCTCGCCAGTCAGCACCAGTCCCCTTGCTGTCCTCCCCGCCACGCCTGGATATCAGTCCAATACATCCAGGAGAGTGTGATGGTGAGAAAAAGGCATTCTGCTATTCAAGGAGGAGACATATTGGGTCTTATTCTATAACTGATCTGTTTTAATAATACTGTAACCCACTTAGAATATAATTTGGAAAGACAGGCTAAAATTCCAAAAAAATATGTTTTAAGAGGGGACCAGGTTTAGGGCAGGGTGAAGGCAGGCAAAAAGTTATCCAGACAGTGGCAAAATTCAGCTTCCATCGGAATAAGTTATCCATTGTGACGCCTTATTTGATACGGTTTCAGTGGCTCCCCTGTAGGAGCTAGAATTAAGTTTGATTTATTTTTAGAATTCTTTATGGTTTTTAGCCCTTGTTATTTGACTGATTTTGTTAAACTTTATACTCCTGCATGAACTCTGCGTTCAGTGGTAGAAATAACTGGCTAACCAATCTAAGGCTCTTTGCAAATTGAAAGCTACAGATCAACGAACATTAGTAGACAAAGATCCGTAGCTTTGAAATCTGCTTCCATCTGCCATCTTAAACTTTAAGAATTATGTGACTTTTCGACGTAGTTTATAGTTTAACAAATATTTGATCAACCCTACTTAATCACTAATTCCCCATTCTTTGGAATTTTATGATTTATAACAGCTGTTGTATTTTGGTTTTATTTTGTTTGATCTGATGTCTTGGTTTTATGTTAAAATTGTGTGCATTAATTATTTTTCTGTATATGAATACTTCTTTTTTTTTTTCTGTAATCCGCTCTGAACTGGTTTGTTGAGTGGAATATAAAAGACTGAATTAAATTAAATGGGTGAAATAGAGTACCTGCTAGGATCCTATTCTATAAAAGAACATAGACACCTGCTTTCCTTTACAGAATATATGCACCTACAGTTTAGGCATGGGCACTTAAACCAGCCTGGTAAAACTGTGTGTAACTTTGGCATTTAGGTATGCGCAATTGCCATTATAGAATACTAGCACAAGTCAGCAGTTGCACAGTTAGCTTTAGGTATGACCACTTAAGCCATGTGAATGACTAGTGTAAATGCTCACACCTAAATGCTGGCAGTTATGCGCATAACTGACTATTCTAAAAGGTTAGTGCATAAAGGTCCACCCATGCCTTGCAGCTACACATAGAGCACTTAGGCACAAAGTTATAAATTAGCGCCTAAGTGCAGTTATGTGCATAACTGTCGATTTCCCACATAACTACCATTTTATCACAGAAGTACATAACATCAAGCACACTATATAGAATGAGGAGGATGGTGACCACACTGTAGCAGCACTGAATATATAGATTAAGGTAAATGCTGGCACAGATATCTAACTTAAAACACTCACTTCGCCAGCATAATATTGACCCTAAGAATGGTAGTATTTATAACTGCTTTCTGCCAAATTTAACTTACATATAAGTGAATCTAACCATGCTTTACTTCTTGTGGTTACTGTCCTCGTAGTCTCCCACAGCTTTTACCTATTTTCCTTTGCTACCCCTCTGTCTCTTCCAGCACTTGCTTTCCTCTCTAACTCCCCCAGCTCCAGAACTTTCTCTGTCCCTCTGATAGAACAACTTCCCTGTAAGGCAAACCTAAAGAGGTTAGGGCTCTTCGGCTTGACAGAAGACTGCTGAAGAGAAGTACAACAGAAGTCTATAAAACATGAGGAGAAGTACAACAGAAGTCTATAAAACATGAGTGAAGTGGAACAGGTAAACACAAATCAGTTGGGTAGCACATTCACAATCAGTTGAAGAAAAGATTTTTTTTCACTCAATGCATATTTAATGATTTGTAAAACCAGTTAACATAACTGGGTTTTACAAAGATTTGGACAAGTTCCTGGAAGAAAAGTCTTTAAGGAGAAATTGTCTTACCTGATAATTTTCTTTCCTGTAGTCCTGCCAAACCAGTTCAGAACCTGTGGGTTATGTCCATTGACCAGCGAATGGAGACAGAGAAATAAAGTAGTTCTGTGTGATTTACCCCCTAAGGACTCCAAGGGCACCATGCAGCCTTGAAATGCTCAGTAATCCAAATGACTGAGCAGTGGTGCTCATATTAACACTTCTGGTCAAATTATATTTACCAACAAGGCATCGTCATACTCTTGACACTCAGTTCTCCTGCTGGGTCAGGAGCTGCCTCAATCTGACACTTCTGGCCAAATGTATTTATCAATTACCTTTACCACCAAGGCATTGTTGTACTCTACTGACACAAGACCTGCAACTGGGCCAAGATAGTAGATGACATAGTAGATGACGGCAGAAAAAGACCTGCACGGTCCATCCAGTCTGCCCAAGAAATGTGCCACTTTTTTGTGTATACCTTACCTTGATTTGTACTTGTCTTTTTCAGGGCACAGACCGTACAAGTCTGCCCAGCACTATCCCCGCCTCCCACTATCGGCTCTGGTACAGACTGTACAAGTCTGCCCAGCACTATCCCCGCCTCCCAACCACCAGCCCCGCCTCCCACTACCGGCTCTGTTATCCAATCTCGGCTAAGCTCCTGAGGATCCATTTCTTCTGAACAGGATTTCTTTATGTTTATCCCACGCATGTTTGAATTCCGTTACCGTTTTCATCTCCACCACCTCCCGCGGGAGGGCATTCCAAGCATCCACCACTCTCTCCGTGAAAAAATACTTCCTGACATTTTTCTTGAGTCTGCCCCCCTTCAATCTCATTTCATGTCCTCTCGTTCTACCGCCTTCGTATCTCCGGAAAAGGTTCGTTTGCGGATTAATAATTAAGATCTGCCTTAATTCTGATGAGATCAGTTAGAGAAATTATATTGAAGCACTTTGAACTGAGAAAGGATAAGAAAAATAGGAGAATAAATTAGAATAGAAGTGTATTCATTAATATTAACAGCGAGGGCTTCTGGACTGACCTGATAGGACTGAAGGAAAGAAATTATCATGTAAAGACATAATTTCTCTTTTTTTTAGTGTCTGTACCAGATCAGTTCAGAATCTTTAGGATGTAGCAAAGCACTCCTGAAATTGAGTGGTAGTCAAAAATCTATGTTAAAACATACTGTTCTATGAAGACAATAAATGCCCATGTCTGCATAACAAGAACATAAAGCTTAAAGTATGAAGGAACAGCTATACATCTCTGTTCATCAATGAAACTTCATCCACTCCAAAATTCCAGGACAAAATAGTTCAAAAACTAGCAAGAGGAGACCACACCTTGAAGTGTATATGTCAATTATCAGAGCAGGCTTTCCCAAAATATATTAGCAGAATGTCGTGTGTACAAACTTCACCTATGAAGAGCTATCGAAGTAGTTCTACAGGTGTTCCCATTATAGCCACCCCAACCAGAAGAGAGTGGGAATGAGACATGGGTTCTGAAATGCATACAATATCACTATTTGACCTATTAATTCAATAGAGAGTTGGAGCAGTGCAGAGCCGTAAGAACCTGAAAATGGCTATATAGGTAATGCAAAGGGTCAATAAAAAGCCTAGTGATTTTATCAAAGAGGAGCACCAAGTGGTGTTACTTCACATAGAGCATACAGATCACATACTGAGGAGTTGTGCAGCTTCAGTTTAAGCTTGGTTGTAGATAGACCTAGAACTCTCATATCCTCCTGAAATGTATTTGTTTACCTATGTCTAGTTCAGAAAAAAAACTCATCAGGTAAGCAGCTGAAATGTCATGAGTTAGGTGCAGCATGTCACAGTCCTGAATTGTAGACATACTGGAAGGAATGAAAAAAAGTGTATTGGTTATTTGTCCGCTTACAGTGTGAGCCAAATGCACCAGTAGACATGCTGAACTGGTAGAACCTTCCTGCAGCAAATTGGGTACCTTATGTCTAGTCAAACTGGATGCAAATGAGGGGATTCAGATAGCATTCTCCTAGCTGATGACTAATTGCCTGCCTGCCTTATCCCTGGCCCAGCCAGTTACCCCAGCTGACACTCCAAATTGACAGGACAAACCTGCTACATGTTACATGCTTTTCCCCCAAAATATTGGAAACTAGAGAAAGTAAGGAAAGGGAGCAGTGAACATTTTAGATTCAGAGCCTCGGTGCCAATGCAACATTGCAACATATCTGTCTAGGAAATAGCCTAATGGAAGGACAGTTATTTCTCAAAGGAACACAGTCAAAAAGAGGAGCAGGAAGGGGAAGAAATATGTACTACTAATGGCCCCTGTAAATGAAGCAGCCTTTCAAAGGAATGCTGCATAGGCAGACAAACACAAAATGGGAGAAATTTGGCCACTAAGGTCTTAACACCCAAACAGAAGAAGCTGGAAAAAAGATGCACCTTGGAAGACAGTGTTCCAAAGCATAAAGTTCTAACCTGGGATGAATTCTCTGTGGTTAAGTCCAGAAGAATGCCTCTGATCGTGCAGCATTATGACTCCATTACTGAAAGAAGCACAAAGGAATCTAGAAATTGGCTGCTGAGACGTGAGTATGCAGAAATACTAGGCTTCAGAGATTCTTTTTAAGGATAAGAGTCATTGGCAATTTTCTTCCCCGTGTGCTTAAATATTATGGCAAAATACCAAAATATTCCTGCCAACTGCATTGCTGAAGAACTTCCAAGTGCAAAATGGCTTAAGAAAAAGCAGTAGTCCATTGGGCCATTTCTCTGCCTTGTATTTGGAACTTCTTCTGATATCCTCCTTAGGATCACAGGACCTCTTATAAGACTACGTCTATTTCAAGTCCCCCGACCTGCAGTATTAGGCACATTTCATCATTTTTAGCAGACCTTAATCTATCTCAGTGGGTCTCCTTTCCAACCCATAAAGGTGGCCACACCTTAGACCTTGTTCTTGCCCCTGCAGACTCTATTGTGCCATCTACTTTCTTCCCTGCACCTACACAAATAACCTGGTCTGACCACTCTGGTATTTACTTTTCCATCTCAATTACCTTACTCTCAACTATTGTTTCAACTTCCACAAGATGGAGCAGACGCCTTTCTCGACTTGACCCGCATAGCCAACCCCCAGCTCCATTTTTCCCTAGACTTTGAGGTCCTATACCTAGACAACCAGGCCTCTTACCTATATTTTGTACTTACCTTGGATCAGTTGGCTTCCCTAAAACCTTCCAGATGTTTTCTCTCTCTCACAAGAAGAAAACCTTGGTTCCATAGTGGCTTACGATTGCTAAAAGGGCTCAGGAAGGTTGTTCCAAGCATGGGGTGAGGCGAGGCAGAATGAGCGGAGCCTGGAGTTGGCAGTGGTGGAGAAGGGTACTGAGAGGAGGGAGTTTGTCCTGTGAACAGAGGTTTCGGGTGGGAACGTAAGGGGAGATGAGGGTAGAAAAGTAGTGAGGGGCAGCAGGCTGAGTGCATTTGTAGGTAAGAAGGAGAAGCTTGAATTGAATGCAGTATCTGATTGGAAGCCAGTGAAGTGACCTGAGGAGAGGGGTGATATGAATATATCGGTTCTGGCGGAATATAAGACGTGCAGCAGAGTTCTGAACAGATTGAAGGGGGGATAGATGGCTAAGTGGGAGGCCGGTGAGGAGTAAGTTGCAGTAGTCAAGGCGAGAGGTAATGAGAGCGTGGACGAGAGTTCGGGTGGTGTGTTCAGAGAGGAAAGGGCGAATTTTGCTGATGTTAAAGAGGAAGAAGCGACAGGTCTTGGCTATCTGCTGGATATGCGCAGAGAAGGAGAGGGAGGAGTCAAAGATGACTCCGAGGTTGCGGGCAGATGAGACGGGGAGGATGAGGGTGTTTTCAACTGAGATAGAAAGTGGAGGAAGAGGAGAAGTGGGTTTTTGTGGAAAGACGATGAGCTTGGTCTTGGACATGTTCAGTTTCAGGTGGCAGTTGGACATCCAGGCAGCAATGTCGGATAAGCAGGCTGATACCTTTGCCTGGGTCTCAGCAGTGATGTCTGGTGAGGAGAGATACAGCTGGGTGTCATCAGCACAGAGATGATACTGGAAACCATGAGATGAGATCAGGGAGCCCAGGGAAGAGGTGTAGATTGAGAAGAGAAGGGGTCCAAGGACAGATCCCTGGGGAACGCCAACAGATAGCGGGATGGGGGTGGAGGAAGATCCATGAGAATGAACTCTGAAGGTGCGGAGGGAGAGATAGGAGGAGAACCAGGAGAGGACAGCGCCCTGTAACCCAAATGAGGACAGTGTGGCAAGAAGTAAGTCATGATTGACCGTGTCAAAAGCGGCGGATAGATCGAGGAGGATGAGGATGGAGTAGTGGCCTCTGGATTTGGCAAGGAACAGGTCATTACAGACTTTAGAGAGTGCTGTTTCTGTCGAGTGCAGTCATCATATTAGCCTAGACAACATCTCCTGCCCACCTACCGAAGTCCTCTCCCAATACTTTATACCAAAGTTCAAGATCATGTAAGCTGTCTACCTAGCACTGTCCCCTCTGTCTTTCCCTGTCCTAGCCCCCCAGACATCCTCAAATAAATCTCATGACTCCCCTTTTATGTCACATCACCCTCCTTTATTGGCCTCTCCTCATGGTTCTCTTTTCAGTTTACAGACACTTCTCTCTTTTCAAGATACTCTCAGAAATGGACCTATGTCTTGCATACTCGATCCTTTTTCATCCTCTTGGCTAAAAATCCCTGAATTGCAATTATTACCGAATACACTATCAATAATTAACAATAGTTTTTCATCTTGTCTGGTACCAGCTTCTTAGAAATCCCTATCCTAAAGAAACCTTTTCTAAATTCCAGCTCATTATTGACCAGTTTTCAATTTATGCTTTTTTCTCAAAATTATTAGAAAAAGTAGTCCACATACAGCTGTCATCCTTTATCGAAAAATCACATACCCTACACCCTAAACAATCTGGCTTTAGAGTTCATTATAGCATGGAAAGAGTTCTTGTTGCATTACTCGTGAAATTTATTCTCATTCTTTATTCAAATTTGCTATACCGCTGTGACTAAGAACAGAACTAAGCAGTTTATAGACTAAACACAGCAAGAAAAGAACTCTATGAATGTAAAGCATAACAACCAGGACAAGCTTACAAGCTTAAAAAGTGAAAAAAAAAAAAAGAAGAGGAAGGAGAGAGAAAAGAAAGTATGGATTTTGTATTCGCTACTGTCTGCCTAAAGCCTGCCTGAATAGCCAGGTCTTAATGGCAACTATAAATCTAGATAGAGATAAACACAATATTGTTGTTGTCATTTCACTTGATCTTGCCACAGCCTTTGATCTTGTAAATTACTTACTTGGTCTGTGTAACTCTGTCCATGCCTGGTTTTCTTCCTTTCTCTCAGACCGTTCCTATAAAATTGTCAAATTGTTTCCTCCACTGCCTTTTCTTGCTCCCTGACAGAGTCCTACAGGGCTTGTTTCTGTCTCCGCTTCTCTTTAATCTATTCATTAGCCCTCTTGCAACACTCATCCACACTTGTGGTGTTTCATTCCATTTTTATGCAAATTCTCCTACTTCTTCTTACTAACCCATTCTCCCCGTCCATTGGTCCTCTTCAAGACTAAGCCTTGTTTCTAACTGGCTCTCTGAGCATAGACTGGTTTTAAATTAAAAAAAAAAAAACAGTAGCCTCTTGGTTCACTGGTGATGTACCTACCCTTTCTGTCCGTTACATTTTTTGATAATACTATTTCACCAGTAGACTGTTTTTGCTGTTTAGGAATCATCCTCGATTCTCAACTCACATTCTCTCTCCAGATATCCCCTATATGTAAAACAGGCTTTTTTATTCTTCAGCTATGTTCGATGTAAAGATATTTTGACTGACACTTTCCACTCAACTGATTCTATCTCTTCTGGCTACCAGGTTAGACTATTGCAACATAGTTTACCTAGGCTGTTCTCTCTCAAATCTAAAAAATATTACAGTCTTTACAGAACAAAGCTATAAAGTTACTATGCCATGCACAAAGCTTTGATCATGTTTCCCCGTTATTTCAAAAACATTACTGACATCACATAGAACAACGGATAACATTTAAACTACTGATACTTACTTTTAAGGCCTATAGGATTGACCTTCCACAATATAGCAAACCTTACTATTCCATACTCACTGATCCATCTCCTTCATTCTATAAATCATCGTGGTCCCAAATTGGTTCAGCTGGAATCGACCAGACATCGTGCCTTCTACTTTGCAGTCCCTTTCTACTGCCATTCCCTCTCTCTCCAAATTTACGCTGGGTGTTTATTTCAACAATTTAAGCCAGCCTTGAAAACCTTTCCTTTTCATCAAGCATATAAACCCACATAGGACTATTGCTGCTATTATCTACTAGCCTTCCATTACTTTACCCTCCTTGTCTATTTCTCACTCCCATTGCTTAGTCAACCCTCTCCCACTTCCCCTCCCTTTGTGACCCACTGTCTCTTAGTAAGTTTTGTTTTGATTGTTCTTGAATGATATGATCTTTCCTATCCATACCCTGTAGTTCCTTTCTTTTCTGGAATATTTGATTTTAGATTGTAAACCGCCTAGATCTGCAAGTTAGTTAAGGCGATATGGCAAATCCTAAAGAAACTGTAAACAATTTGTTCTCCAGCAATTAAATAATCATTTTGTGCAAATGTGAAAGAAGTCACTATGAATTTTAACAAAGAAATGATATGAAAAACAGTTTTGGTTGAAAGCTGTGTTTATCTGGCAATGCTGAATAAAGTTCAGAATACATCACCTGACATCCACTTCTGAAAATGGCTGGAGGACAAATGATTATGTACTGCAGGTTGGGTTTTGAAATAGTTATAGTCCTGTAAGAGGGAAATGGGACTTGATATACCGCTTTTCTGTGGTATTTTGCAACTACATTCAAAGATGTTTACATATATACAGGTACTTATTTTATACCTGGGGCAATGGAGGGTTAAGTGACTTGTCCACAGTCACAAGGAGCTGCAGTGGGAATTGAACCCAGTTCCCCAGGATCAAAGTCCGCTGCACTAACCACTAGGCTACTCCTCCTATGACCCTATGGAACTTACTCTGATGTCCTCGTAAATCATTAAAATATATATTTGAGGTGTTTTTTTGATAATTTTAAGATTTACCACAGACTGGTTCTCCCAATTATATTTTTGTTTTAGTTCTTATATTCGTATCAGCTCTTATCAGGGAAGTCCATAAGTCTTGGGCTACAGAGCTGTGAAAGGATCAAACTAAGAGCTTTTTTTTTTCTGCTAAAGCCACAGTGCACAAGGAATATTTGTGATATAGAATCAGGAAACAGACAGCAAGGGACGATGTAAGCTGGGGCTTCAGGGCAGAAATGTAGAGCACAAAGGATGAAAGAGATATTGTGTGCTGAAGTGGAAATCCAAGTTCATTGTGAATACCAAGAAATTGAGAGTATGGAAAACCTTTTGATTTGTAATTTTTCACAGATCTTTTCTCGGAGTCCAGTGAGGAGTTGGGAACAGCTACAAAGAAAAACGGAGGAATTGTATCTGGGGACACAGAGCACTCAGTGATTGTTATCAAGTGTGCAACAAAGAGAGGGGAAGTGCCAGTCCCCCAGCCAGCAGCAGCTCAGAGAGCTTCAGGAGATCATGGTCAGCCAGTGAGAGGTAAAACATCCCACTTCTTGTCTTACACTATGAGCTATCACAACTTGGGGGCAGGCTGACTTCAACAGGACCAAGGCCCATGTGTGATGGAACTTTCTTTCCTGGCTATTTGCTCAGCCTCCATTCACAGGAGAAAACAGCTATTAATGACTCGGTCTGCATTCACAATGACATGGCCATCAAAGGAGGGTATGCCTCCAATCTTTGGGATCTGTCTGTCTTGGTCATGCAGTGTAGTTAGCAAAACATTATGAGAATTTGAATTTTTATTCATCTCAGCCTGTAGTTTGAGAGAGTTCACACTGTGGTCATATTGGTGGGAGACCTAATAGAGCAGAAATTGGAAGATATGACTCCCAGTCTGTGGTCTTTATCCAGGCAGTGTGAGCTTCCTTTTAACTACTGTTTAAGTGCCAACTTGATACTCCAGTAGTGTGAGTTTCAGTACACCTGTGGCATATTCTTTCTAGGATTCAAACTACATAAACTGTCACACAGCAACACTCAGTATGTGCTAGAAAGGGCTTCAGTAGTGTATTTCTTATAGCCATGCCTTAGTGGTACTAACCAGGACAAACTTTTTAAAAAACAATATTCTTATTTGACAGAAACTGAAGTGAAGAGAGAAGAAATTCATGCAGAGCACAGCATCCGGCCAGATTCCTATAGGCATTTTAATGCTCGATTTAAAACCTCGGCCCTCCCCAAGGTAGGAGCACCATCCTCCCTCTACAGCCATGCTTCCGATAGTTTTATCCAATATGACCCCATTTTGACAATTAGGAATTCTCAAACTTGGGTACACATATGAAGTATTGCATACCATGTAAAATGAGTTTATCTTGTTGGGCAGACTGGATGGACCGTGCAGGTCTTTATCTGCCGTCATTTACTATTTATTTGTTTGTTGCATTTGTATCCTACATTTTCCCACCTATTTGCAGGCTCAATGTGGCTTACAAGGTTCCGTCATGACATTCGTCATTAAAGTAAAAGATACAATTAGTATTACATAAAGAACATGGATAACATAATAGAATTAAGCAATCAGGTACAGAGGGGAAACATTCAGAATATTAGATAAGTGGTGATGCGTTGCAGTTCCTATTATGGATCGTTGTGGTATTCCTTGTTGAAGAGAGAAGTCTTCAGCGATTTACAAAAGTTGATTAGGTCGTAAATTGTTTTCAAATCAAGTGGCAGTGCATTCCACAGCTGCGTGCTCATATAGGAAAAGCTGAATGCATGTGTTAATCTGTATTTTAGTCCTTTACAGCTGGGAAAGTGAAGATTTAGGAATGTGTGTGCTGATCTTTTAGCATTCCTGGGTGGCAAGTCAATAAAGTCTAGCATGTAGGCCGGGGGCTTCTCCGTGAATGATTTTATTAACCAGAGTGCAGACCTTGAATGCAATACGTTCTTTAAGTGGGAGCCAGTGTAGCTTTTCTCTTAGGGGTTTGGCACTTTTGTATTTTGTTTTTCCAAATATGAGTCTGGCTGCAGTGTTTTGGGCTGTTTGAAGTTTCTTGATGATTTGCTGATTACAGCCAACATAAAGTGCATTACAGTAGTCTAGATGACTTAGCACCATTGATTGTACCAGGTTGCGAAAAATATCCCTTGGGAAGAAAGGCTTCGTTCTTTTGAGTTTCCACATTGAATGGAACATCTTCCTTGTTGTATTCTTCACATGGTTTTCAAGTGTGAGATTTCGATCAATGGTAACTCCAAGAATTTTCAGGGTGTCCGAAACAGGTAGGGAAATTTTGGTGTGGTTATATTGGTGAATTTACTTGTGTTATGTAGTGATGAGAGTATAAGACATTGTATTTTTTCTGCATTAAGTTTCAATTGAAATGCATCTGCCCATGAATGCATGATTTGGAAGCTGTGGCTAATGTCACTAGTGATTTCCTTTAAATTATATTTGAATGGGATGTAAATTGTGATGTCATCTGCGTATATGTATGGATTGAGGCCTTGATTGGATAACGATTTGGCCAGAGGTGTCATCATTTAGGTTAAAGAGGGTCGGCGAAAGTGGAGATCCTTGGGGGACTCCGCATTCAGGTATCCATGGAGCAGACATATTAGAATTAGATTTTGTTTGGTATGTTCTTGTGGTTAGGAAGCCTTTAAACATTACCTCCAACTCCGAAGTATTCTAGGATATTTAATAATATTTTATGGCTAACCATGTCAAATGTACTGGACATGTCAAATTGTAGGAGAAGTATATTGTTGCCAGTTGCAATTTCTTGTTTAAATTTATTTAGAAGAGTAGTCAGTACTGTTTCGGTGCTGTGGTTAGACCGAAAACCTGATTGAGAGTCATGAAGAACTGAGAATTTATTTAAGTAGTTGGTGAGTTACTTAGTCACCATACCTTCCATAAGTTTGGTTATCAGAGGAATAGATGCTACTGGGCGATAGTTGGTTAAGTCACTTGTATTTTTCTTAAAGTCCTTAGGTATAGGGGTGAGTAGAATATTTCCTTTATCTTTTGGGAAGAGTCCATTTTGTAGCATATAATTCAAATGTATCGTGAGGTCTGATACGAATTGTTGAGGGGCGAATTTTATAAGGTTATTGGGGCATATGTCTAGTTTGCAGTGGGACTTGGTGAACCTTTTGATCGCTTGGGAGATGGTCTCATCAAAGAGTATATCGAAATTAGTCCAGGTTCGGTCAGCTGGATGTTCAACGGGAATAGGGTCTAGACAATCGAGGAATTCTACATAGTCGGTGGTATTGACTGGCAATGTGAGTCGTAGTTTTACAATTTTACTATGCCCTGGCTCAACCTTGGCCCTCGGGCCTCCTGTATGTGTTCCTTCCTTGGCCCTTGATAGGGCAAGTACTACTTCGGATTCGCCTGCACCAAGGATTGGTGATTCTCAGCGCCCCGGATTGGTCAAGGCGTCCGTGGTACGCGGATCTCCGGCGGATGCTGGTGGACGCGCCTCTTCCTTTGCCTCGGGTTCCGAACTTGTTAGTTCAGGGTCCAATGACTATGGAAGAGCCTTGCCACTTTGGTCTTACGTCCTGGCTCTTGAGGGGGCGCAATTGAGGGACAAGAGCTATTCTAATAAGGTTATTGCCACGCTCTTGCAGGCTCGCACGCGGTCTACCTCTGCGACATGCTCGGATCTGGCGCACTTTTGAGTAGTGGTGTACTCCAAAGTCTATCTCGCCGACTCTGGCGACAGTCTCGCATTTGCTGGATTTTTTGCAGAATGGGCTACAAAAGGGCCTGGCCTACAATTCCCTTCGAGGTCAAGTGGCAGCGTTGGCCTGCTTCAGGGGGAAAGTCTCCGGGTTGTCCCTTGCTGCTCATCTGGATTTTGTCCGATTTCTCATATGGGCACTTCTTCTCCGTCCTCCTTTGCGGTCGCCCTGTCCGGCTTGGTACCTGGGGCTCGTGTTGAAGGCGCTCCAGCGATCTCTGAGCCTCTTAAGCGGGCTTTTGAGAAGGATGTGACTCTCAAGACAGTTTTTTTTTTTTTTAATTTTTTGAAGTCTTTATTAATAGATAATACAAAACATCTGAAACATAGTACAATATGCAAGCCATAGTACATGTCATTTATGTAGGCCAAAGTATTCTCAAAAGTTCACGTTTATACAATACAAGTCAAAGTGATTATTGCTCTATGTACCAAAAAGTAAGTAATTCTTATTGCATTGAAGTGTCAAATAAATTAGTCAGATTTATGGTTCCAAAACTTCACATTTTCAGAGTTTTCATTTATAATATTCTATTATTTACCCATCCCTCCCTCCCTGCCCCTCCCACCCACCCTTCCGGCACAACTTTAACAGAAACCTTAAATCAAATTATACATGAAGAAGAAAAGAATCCCAGATCTGATGCCATCTGCCTAATTGGTTATGCCTCTCTGCTAGAAGTCTTTCCATCTCGCAGGTGTATCTCAGTTTTTGGACCCATCTAATGATAGGCGGAGTCATGGGCTGCTTCCAACATGCAGCAATTATAACTCTTGCGGCAGTTATGGCCTGTCCCACAAATATATGTTGGTTTCTGGAAAGGTTCACTGCTCCCCCAAAAAATAGAAAGAACATTGGGCTCCATGGCATTGGGCTGCCCGTCCATCCTTGTAACCTACTATGAATCGATCTCCAATAGGCCCTAACCTTCTTACAGGTCCACCATAGGTGGCCAGCTGTGCCACGTACCCCACAACCCCTCCAGCACAGCCCCGTCAATGTGGGGTAAATACGCTGAAGACGCTCAGGTGTCAAGTACCAACGATACAGCACCTTCACCGCATTCTCCCGGAAGGGCACATGAGACGACACCCTCACCACTGCCCGCTCCAACCTCTCCCATGTAGCTTCCTCCAATTCCATGCCCAGCTCCCTCTGCCAACCCTTCCTATGAAGTGTATAGCTCGGGGATTGTCTATTAATAATGTGATACAGGCGAGAGACCAGCCCAGTAGTCGTAGGAGGACCTTCACAGATAAGCTCTATCGCTGTTTGTTCTCTGGCCATAACCTCCCGAACTGCCCTTGTCTTAAGAAAGGATGCCAATTGAAAATAGGCGTATCGATCAGATCCCACTATCGGGAATTTCTCAAGAGCTGCAGAGTAGGACAACAAATTCTCGCCATCAAATAAATGGCCCCATTGTCGTAGTCCCTCAGTGTACCATCTTGTGAATATTCCCCTTGTCGTACCTGGGTAAAACAAAGGATTATAGGCTATGGGTGACAGACGAGATAGTGTTGTGCGCCGGAGTGTGAACATGCTATCCCAGTTTGAAAGGGTAACATATATTGAAGGACATAATCCTGTTTCCAGGGACCTAAGTGAGCCCGGTATCCACATAAGGGCCCCCAAGGACCTATCACCTAGGGTATATTGTTCAAGCTGCACCCATTGCCTATCCGGGTAGTCCTGGAACCACTCCACTGCTGCGCGTGCCTGAACTGCTCTATAATACCAGGCCAAATTGGGTACTCCCAGCCCTCCCCTCGCCCTATCCTGATACAGAATCGTACGTGCTAAGCGTGGGCGTTTCCCTCCCCAGATAAAGCGCATTATTCGATCTTGTAGCATTGATAGAAATCTACGTGGCATGTTGATTGGAAGGGCCTGAAACAAGTAGAGCAGGCGCGGTAAGACATTCATCTTTACTGCTGCTATTCGGCCAAACCACGAGAGGGTGATATCCCCCCATCTACCCAGATCCTCTGTAATTGCCTCTCCCAAACCTTTATAATTAGCCGAAAAGAGATCTGATAGATCTGCTGTCAAGTTAATCCCCAGGTAGCGAATGCTCTTAGCCGCCCACCTAAATGCGTAGGAAGTCCTCAATGACTCCATAAGCTCCGTCGGAAGGGTTATGTTTAAGACTTCAGATTTGGACATATTAACTTTAAATCCCGACACAATCGAATATTCCTCTATTTCCCGCAGGAGCCCAGGGAAAGTGGTCAGGGGGTTAGTAACAAATAACAGAACGTCATCTGCAAAAAGGGCTAATTTATGTGTTCTCCCACCCATGGTGAGTCCCGATATGTTGGGGTCAGCTCTCAACCTGGTTGCAAACGGCTCCATTACCATTGCAAATAATAAAGGAGACAAAGGGCAGCCCTGTCTAGTGCCTCTATGTAAGGGTATCATCCCTGAGTTACCCCCATTGACACGAACACAGGCTTTAGGGGAGCTATAGAATGCTTGTATCCATCCACAAAACTGTGGTCCTATCCCAAAGGTCTCCATCACCTTGTACATAAATGGCCAATGCACCCTATCAAAAGCCTTTTCGGCATCTAAGCTTAAGAGACAAAGGGGTTTCTTCATTCTCTTAGCCAAGTATATTAAATCGACCACTCGCCTAGTGTTATCAGTTGCTTTTCTATAAGGGACAAATCCCACCTGATCAGGATGAATAACAGCTGGGAGCAAAGGTGCTAGACGGTTGGCCAGGACTTTAGCTAGAATTTTGACGTCAGCATTTAAGACAGATATAGGGCGAAAGGATCCACAATCCTTATGATCTTTATTCGGTTTGGGCAGTACTGCAATCCATGCTTCCAACATGGAGGTGGGCAAAGACTCCCCTTTCCCAATCAAATTAAATAAATCAGCCAACAGGGGGGCCAATTCAGGGGCATATTTCTTGTAAAATTCATTCGGGAAGCCATCTAAGCCTGGTGATTTACAGGAAGGTAAATGTTGAATGGCTTTTTGGACCTCAACCGGAGTTACCGGTGCATCTAGGGCTGCCCTCTGCTGGCTGGTTATAGAGGTCAGTTCACTCTCTGCCAGATAATCCAGGATAGCATTTTCAGGTGGATTGGTCTCCTGCGCATATAGTTTCTGATAAAATTCACTAAAGCGTTTCCTTATGGTCTCAGAGGTGTTCAACAACTCTCCTTTCGAGTCCCTAATGTGAGGGACCGTTCGGTCCACTCTTTGCCTACGCAGCTTTATTGCCAGGAGTCTACCTGCCTTATTAGTAAACTCGTAGGATCGGACTTTGTTTCTGGATTGTAACCAACTTAGCTGGTCAGAATAAATTGTATCCAGCTGGAGCCTCTGTCCACGCAGTTCCTCCAGAACAGAGGGGGAACCACCTGATTTATGCTGTGCCTCTAGGATCCTAATCCTGTCCAAGCACTGTGCCAGCTGGGCCCTCCGAACCCTCGCTCGCCTACTAGCTAACTGTATGAAGTACCCTCTTGAGACTGCCTTCATAGCATCCCATACCACGCTAAGGGGGGGGCCCGATTCCATGTTGAACTCCAAATACTCCTTCAGGACCTTCCTACACCCCTCTACAGCCTCCCCCTCCAGCAATAGGTCTGTGTTAAGTGTCCATCTTTGATCTTTGGCCTCAGCTCTGATACTCGACAAGGTTACCCAAACTGGGGCATGGTCTGAAAATGTAATGTTGCCAATTTCAGCTTTCGGGCCCCTCTCTGCTAGTGTAACGTCGAGGAAGATATGATCGATCCGGGAGTATGAGTTGTGTACAGGAGAAAAAAAAGTGTAGTCTTTGGTCGTCATATGAGTTAATCTCCATACATCCAGGGTGCCCAGTGAACGGACCAAAGAGCCCAGTGCCACCGAGTCCCTAGACGTTGGATGTTGAGAGTTCCCAGATCTATCCAACCCGGGGTCCATAACCTCGTTGAAATCACCCCCCATAATCAAAGAACCCCGAATAAATGCAGCCAGAGTGTTTTTCACCTTAGTGTAAAAGGACCCCTGATGTTCATTAGGGGCGTAAATCGAAGCAAGCGTGAGATCCACCTGATCCAGGACAATTTGCAAAAGTAAAAAACGCCCTCCCGGGTCCCGCCTAATTTTCTTTACTTGGACTGATATTGTTTTGTGGAACAGAATTGCCACCCCACGTTTTTTGGAGTCATCAGCAGAGGAAGCAAAGAAGGAGCATGGGTATTCTGGATGAGCTAACAGCCTCTCATGTGCCCTACGGAGATGGGTCTCCTGCAACAATACAATGTGCGGCCTAAACATCTGCATCTCTTTGAAAAACTTCTGTCTTTTCTGAGGCATATTCAGCCCCTTGACATTATATGATAAGATTTTTAAGTCTGTATTCATGCCTGGGATATTACATCAGCTTTCTCTCCCTCCAAGAGGGATCCATCCACTTCATGTCTTTGTTCTATCCAATACCAGTTGTGCTCCCTTCCCTCCCTAACCCTCCCTCCCCCTAGTGATGACACTCCCCCTACCCATGTCCCCCCCATCCCCCCATGTCTAGCACCAACTAACGGAATCAAGTCCCAGTAGTGGGAAGCGAGGAAGTAACCCACCAGCATTCAGGCAACCCAGCCCCCCCTCCCCCCCCAAATACCTATGTCATCACCAATTTTATGGACCCAGATTGAGCAACCTTAATTACCCATCTTCATGATTGGTCCCTGCCCATTGTTCATAACCTTAAATTTCCCCTCCTCTTAATATCTTATAACTTATGCAACTTCATTCACAAGGAGCCTCACATCCTTAATTACCATTTCCTCCATTGACTATAATATTAAAGTTCACTTTTGCTAAAGGTAGCATTAATAAACAAGAAACAAAACATATTCAAACTTGAGACAAAGAGTAACACCAATAACTCTTTGCAACATTACCAGCCAGGATATCAATTTCAGCCATTTTTCTTCTGGTAAAGTTCAGGTTTCATCCACAGCCACTTTTCTTTTTGGAATATTTCTTTTAGGAGTGGCAGGAATCCTCTGCCACTTTTGAAGCTTTGTCTTCGTGGCTGGGGCCAAAGCGCCAGGCGGTTTATTAGTCTGTACCAGGCCTGCTCCATGCAGGGATTTCCAAGCTTCCATCATCGACGTCACTCTCATCTTGACCCCCTGAAGTGAGTACATCAAGGAAAAGGGGAAGCCCCATCTATATGTTATCTGTTCCTTGGCCAAAATGTCCAGAACTGGCTTCATGAGTCGTCTTTGCTGCAGAGTGAACTGTGATAAGTCTTGATAGACAGACACAGTGGCCCCACCAAATTCCAAGTTAGACTTTTTCCTGGCGCAGTTAAGCAATTGTTCCTTTGTTTCATACCTATGGAATCGGGTGATAATGTCCCGCGCTCTGTTTTCCTGCCGCTGACCCAGGGATCTATGTGCTCTGTCGATCTCAATCTTTACCCCTTCAGCGTCGGCCCCCAGCAAGCTGGCACACAGTGTCTGTACAATTTGAATAACATCCTCTGTTTCTCCACCCTCAGGAACTCCACGGAATCTCAGATTATTTCTCCTTCCCCTGTTTTCAAGATCATCAAGCTTATATGTTAGATCTATTTGTTTTTGATCTAAAGCTTGGAGGTTGATTTCGACTGAGTGTATGGATTCAGAGTGCTCATCCACCTTGGCTTCTACCTCCTCAACTCTGTTCCCCAGCTCACGGAGGTCAGAGCTCAACGACTCCATTCTTTCCAAAATCTCATCCCTCGATTTATTTATATCAGCTTGTATACCGCTTAGGATCTGGCGGAGTTCGCCTGAGATTCCTTTTTTAATATGCGGTTTCCGCGATTCCGCTAGTGAAAGCGCTGAGTCAGAGTCAGAAGGAGAGACCGGCGCCATTACCTCGTGGCGCTTCGCGGTTTTGGCCGGCCCGCCGTCAGCTGCCTTCTCCTGCACTTTAGCTCGCGCCGAAGTCGCTTTACTCATCTTAAATTCAATGAGGAGCAGCGGAGAACACTGCAGGCCGATCCAAACAGGTTGGTGATAGCTTTTTATAGCTTTTGTAGTTGTCGAGGAACGGGAGCTAGAACGCTAGGCAGCCATCAGCTTCGGTGACGTCCTCAAGACAGTTTTTTTTAGTGGCAATGACGTCGGCAAGAAGAGTGTCTGAGCTTAAGGCTCTTTCCTGTTTGGATCCTTTTCTACAGTTCTCGGAATCCGGGATAATTGTTCGTATGGTGCCTTCCTTTCTGCCTAAGGTGGTTTCAGCTTTTCTTCTGAACCAGCCCATTTTTCTTTCTTCCTTTTGTAAGGAGGAGTTTCCGGACTCCTTTGGGCAATTGCGCCTTTTGTATGGGCAGGGCTCTGTGGCAATATCTGCAGATGTCACTATAGCCCGCTGGCTTAAGGAACTCATTTTTTTCTGCTTACCTGCTTTCAGGGCGGGCGCCGCCTGAAGCGTTTACAGCACACTCTACGAGGGCAATGTCCTCTTCGTGGGCTGAAACGGGTGTCTTTTTTTCTTTTCAAGAAATCTGTCGTGCGGCTACCTGGGCTTCTCAGCTCTCTTTTGTGCGGCATTACAGCCTGAATGTGGCAGCGCAGCAGGATGCGTATTTTGGATCGAAGTGCTTGCTCGCGGAGTTGCCTGTTCCCGCCCTACTTAGGGAGTGCTTTGGTACATCCCATCAGTTAATGGATTCATCTGCTGTTGATGACAAGGAAGGGAAAATTAGGTTCTTACCTTGATAATTTTCTTTCCTTTAGTCACAGCAGATGAATCCATGATCCCTCCCTGTCTGACTTTAGGTTTTGTACAGATGTTGCATACAGACATTGTGCTTCATCAGGAGTACTTGAAGACAAGCTATCAGAGTTACTACATGCTGTTTGTATTGCAGGAGGTTGATAACGTCCCTCCTTTTAGTTATTGCTCCGGTTCAGGGGCGTTTGTTCTCTGTGAGGAAAGTTTATGTTATTTTGCCTTTCTTATTTACTCTGCTTTGGAAATTTCATATACTGAAGGCAGAGGGGGCTGGGCGTCCAGGAACACCATGTGCTTTCAGTGTTCTCTAGCTCTACCTGCTGGTAGGCGGATACAACCTATGTTACTTTGTATGTTACTATGTTACATGACCCAGATGATAATGGAAACCACAAATGGAGTCCTTCCCTCATCCCTCCTCTATTTCCTCCTCTCCCCTCTCTTAAAATGTGGGATACAAATGCAATAAAATAAATAAATACTATTTATCTAAAGCA
Organism: Microcaecilia unicolor; assembly: GCF_901765095.1. NCBI lineage: Eukaryota > Metazoa > Chordata > Amphibia > Gymnophiona > Siphonopidae > Microcaecilia > Microcaecilia unicolor. The sequence goes on from NC_044038.1 coordinate 51,230,245, forward strand.
AGACAGTAATGGTGTCACTAGAACAGTAGCAGCAGACAGCACAGGGTTCTGTGTGTCAGTATGCACTTACAGACCCAGTAAATCTGCATGGTTTCCAGTCTAACAAGAAACCCACTTGAGAAGAGGGGGCAATGACTGTGAACATTGACTCAGAAACTCCATGCTACCTGCCACTACTGGGAAAAAAAACTCCTTATATGGTGTTTAGCCCTGCCCAGTGCAATGGGCAGGGTCTGGGCTCCGCCATTTTGTTCCAGGCAGGTCCAAGGCAGGAGGGGGGAGCCGTTGCTCCTGCCCTCCTGCCTCCACCTTGTAAGGTACAGGGAAGAACGGGGTGTGGGCGGGAGGGGGTGTGTGTGCCCGTGCATGGGAAGGAGTTTGGTCCACCAGAAAACCAGAGAAAATATTTTAAAAGGTTCCAGTGTCACGGGGGGGGGGGGGGGGGGGGGGGGGTCAGGGTCCACTGGACCACTGGGGTAACAGTGGCGGTTCAGTGAATCAGAGTTGTCAAATCCATTTGACAGCTCGAACTCACAAACAGCGAGGATGCACAGAGGGGGATCCGTTCAGCTCATTTGCATGCAATCCCCTTTGTGCATTGCTGGCTGTTAGTGATTCGCTAAATTTTAGCGAGGCAGCTGTATTTTACGGCTGCCTTTGTGCATCGGGGCCTTAATCATTTTAATTTCAAATGTCTTACATTCATGGATTATCATAAAGTTTCCTTTTAGTATTCTAACCATAACATCATTGATACATTGTTAAAGTGCTGTCCTACAGAGGTGACATCCTGAATGGTACTGGCATTTTTCATATGATGTTTATATAAATTAAATCTAATCTTTAGCATCTGGCTTGTTTCTCCAATATAGCACTCTTCTTCACACTTTTTACATTGACTAATATATACCACATTGCAAGATGAGCATGTGAAGGATTCCTTTATGTTGAATATTTTTCCTTTGTGAATGACTGTGGGATCATGTGAAATGTGTTGGCACAGTTTGCAGCTAGATATATTTCAAGGATGTGTGCCACTCTCTTCTTTTTGAGTTTCTATCGGGAGCTTGCTTCTCACTAGTTTGTTTTTTAAGTTGGGTGGCTGTCGGAAGGCCAACACTGGTGGAGATGGGAATATCTCTTTCAGTAGTTCAAAATTGACTGCTCCCCAGAAAAAGTCAATTTTTTGGACACCACATTTTCCATCAGCAATGGCTATATACAAACATCTGTATTCAATCTGCAGACGGATGCAGTTACTTCCAGAACTCCAGCTTCCACCCTTCGTATACAAAAAAATCCATTGTACGCAGCCAAGCCACAAGATACCACTGTATCTGCTCTGACCCAAGAGACAGAGATAAACGCCTCAAAATCCTGACTGAATCCTTCAAACAAAAAGGCTACAACCCCAAAATAATCTCCAAGAATGTTGCCTCCTCCCTTAAAATACCCAGGGAAAACCTATTGCAATACAAGGAAAAGAAAGCCACAGACAGAATCTCCCTTATAGTGACATACAATCTAAAGCTAGAAAAACTGAGAAGAATCATAAAAGATCTACAGCCACTGCTCCAGGAGGATGAACTACTGGAAGAGATATTACCATCCCCACCAGTGCTGGCTTTCCGACAGCCACCAAACGTCCGATAGAAACTCAAAAAGAAGAGAGTGGCACACATCCTTGCAATATATCTAGCTGCAAACTGTGCCAACACATTTCACAGGATCCCACAGTCATTCACAAAGGAAAAATATTCAACATAAAGGAATCTTTCACATACTTACCTTGCAATGTGGTGTATATCATTCAATGTAAAAAGTGTGAAGAAGGGTGCTATATTGGAGAAACAAGCCAGAAGCTAGAGACGAGATTTAATTTATATAGACATCATATGAAAAATGCCAGTACCAGCCAGGATGTCACCTCTGTGGGACAGCACTTCACAAAACAAGAACACTGTATCAATGATTTTTATGGTGAGAATACTAAAAGGAAACTTTAAGACAATCCAGGAATGGTAAGACCTTTGAAGACAAAATGATTAAATATTTTGACACCCACCAGACAGGGCTTAACAAAGATCTGGGTTTTCTAGTCCATTGTAAATCATAAAATTCTACTGCTTTGTCACCATCTTATCTACCATGCATCTCTCCCTGTCTCTCATCCACCCAGCTCCCCTTGTTTCTCACTTTACCCACCCCACCCTCTTCCTGTGAAACTGCCATTGGAATGCTTTGGTGTTTCACTTATATATACTGTTATTTATCAACATTTGCTTATTTCTGATCTGAAGAAGGGTTACCTTCAAAAACTAATTAAAAAATGTTTTAAGTTAGTCCAATAAAAAGATGTCGTCTTATTTTCTTTTCTGTGTTTTGTTTTATTTCTATTTATAAGCTTTCAAGAAATAGTGTCCTTATGGGCTAGCTGGGTGGCTCAGTGGCAAATGCAGATTGGGTCATCCATATCTTGGGTTTGGCTAAGAATAGGGAGCTTTCACAGTCCTTGGCCAGTAGGGAGTTATTATGGTAATTAAAGCTGATATCACCAAAATTAGAGCCTATAATACAGAACTGTGGAAAGAGCTATAGTGCATGGCTTCCAACTTCAGGATCATTGCTACAAGGACTGGAATAGGATCAGTAGAAGGAAGGGTCTATTAAAATGGGAAAAGGCCCTAGTAAAATGAAGGCTTATACTGGTTTCAATTGAGCTAGAAGAAAAAGGGAGGGTGGAGGAAAAGAAGAATTCCTTTACTGTTTACACATAAGTACACATTTACATGCTCTGTTTAGTACATGTATTCATAAACATACACACACTCCTGGCCTTTCACTTGTATTTTTAATATAAAACTTCCTTTAGAATTTCCCCTTAATTTTGTAGTCAGGTGGTGCCACAGAGAGACATCTCTTTGAAGGTGCAAAGTATGTGAGGGGAAAAGCAAGAAGAGGCAAGTGCAGGGTTTTCAAAATGCTTCCAATGCCTTCATTTTTCCTGTGAGGAAAAGTATGCACGCTGTCAGGAGCACACGTTTTACATCATAGAGGGCCCAGAGCAGTTCTTAAAGGGACTTTTTCCTTGTTCACACACAGAAATCCCTTTGAAAATGTCCATATCCATCCTACCCCATCCCCATGTCCCACACATGCTGATTCTCCATGAGCAACAAGGAAAGTCAGTCTCATGAACTTGTCCTGTACATAGAGAACATCAATTATGTGTAAGCAGTTTAATTTTCTGTTGTACTGATATCTGCTGACACGCATCCACACTCCCTCTTCTCACTGATACACATGCATCCACACACTTTCTCCAGTATATACATTCACTCTGAATTTCTACTACTACTACTCACCATTTCTAAAGTGCTACTAGACGTACGCAGCGCTGTACATTTGAACATGAAGAGACAGTCCCTGCTCAACAGAGCTTACAATCTAATTACTAGGGCTTCTTTAAGTGGCCATAATTTACTAAGGAAAGCATCCTGTACCTAAGGGAGGAGGATGTATTTAACTGTTGTTTCTTTTGCTTTGTCCCAGCGTGTTTAAGATCAGTTTTGTCTTGCAGGGTTTCTCCTCTCTGTTGGAATGTAAGGGGAGTCTGACACTTAAAGCAATGATTGGTTACAATGGAAATGGCAGAGGAAACATGGTCTGGAACCCAGACACAGGTATTATTGATTGTCACCTGGAGTTCAAAGTGTCTCTTCTGATAAGGATTACTGCTTTCAGCCCCACCTCCACTCGTGCCTGAGACCTAGCTACACTGACCCTACCGTATAAACTGCAGTTGTTTTCATTTCTTGTTGGTATCTATTCACACAAAAGAATAGTGCTCATAGGATCCCGTCCTCTTTGTCTCAGCTTGCTTTCCTATTCCTACCACAGGATTCTTTGCTTATACATGTGGCTGTGTGATTGTGGTTGAGGACTTGCACTCCGGATCCCAACGACACTGGCTTGGGCACCCTGAAGAAATCTCTACCTTGGCAGTGACCCATGATTGTCAGGTACAGGCTCTTGGAGCCCTGGGTTTATTTTCTAGCTCTTAAAATCTCATGTGTGTACCTATTTTGCAGAACAAAAAATATTTACGAGTGATGCAGTGCACACAGAAGAATCCTGCAAAACACATTTGTAAAGATGCACACATACAGCTTGTATATCCATTAACTACATGCACACATAACAAGCATATATGTATAAGCAAAGCACACTTGCAAACAGGTTCAATTCACATCTGTAAATAAACATGTTTGCTATGCAACTGGCACTTGCACTGAACAGCAAAAAAAAAAACCTGTTCAGATAAATGTGCACATATGAAGACTGCATGTACCAGAGAGCTCACTACTGGAAGAATGTAGGAGAAATGACTTTGAGCATCTTGTGATATTAAGTTCTGCTTCTACCAGGTCCTTGCCTCAGCTTCAGGACGAGGGAATGGATCCGCATGCTGTCAGATCCGCATATGGAATGTGCAAGATGGATCACAAAAAAGCCTTCTATACCATCACAAAACAGAGGTTCAGGTCATGGCATACTCCCGGGATGACAGAATCCTGGCCACCGTAGGTCAGTGGCAACAGCTGGCTGGTAGGAGCTGAGGGTATTTGATACAAATGACTATTGTAAATGCAGCAGAAGAAAATGACCATTCCTTTGTGTCCTCTTCAGACCAGTCCAGAACCTGTGGGATGTGTATCTGTTGACCAGCAGACAGAGAAAGAGAGCAATAAAATAATTCCGTGTAATTCACCCCATAAGGGGCACCATGCACCTTCAGCTATTCAGTATTTTGCCAAACAGAGGTGTTTGTATGGCCTCTTGGGAATTGCAAAGTTACATTTGGCAGAACCTTGTCCAGATTACAGGCCCTGCTGGCAATCATAACTTGTCCCTGAGCCCAATAGATAAAGGGGCCGACTTGGCTTTCCAGTATTATACCAGGAGTACTGATGAACTCCACTGTTGTCTGCTAACAACAGAAACAAATCGGGGAAAATTGATGCACATAACTCAAATGCTGCTGCCAATGAAGAAGCCAAGTGGAAGCATTATATTAAAATTGATAGATGAATACAGTTCCCAGCATAAACCAGAGGAGATCGCTTCAGCCAAGGTAAGACAGAACGTCAGTCCAAGAGAGATCTTTTAAGAATATCTGTAAGTATAAGGTTCTTGTAATACCCTGAGAAAGAGCTTACTGTCTCAAAAATGGAAAACAAAGTTCCCCAGAGGAAGGAATAATATGGATACACATCTGGCAACAAGCCTATTCAAATAGACTTTTTTTCTCTTTTCCTTTTTGGGAAATGCCCCAATTGTCCCAAAGGCAGTTACAAGCTGCTACTGATAGAAGCCGTCTTGTGCTATGTCTAACGAATTCTGCACAGTAGAAATCTTATAGTAAAAACGAAGAACTATCTCCATACAAGGTAAGGCTAGATGGGTATAGCTTTCAACCTGAAGCAGAGATGTGGACCTCTTATTCCTACTTCTGGCTTTTGGAAGGATCACATCCTATGGAGCCATAGGGCAAAGTGAAACTCCATACTCCAAGATCCAGTACCTGGCAGGAGAATTTTCTTATACTGGGAAGGCAAAGCAGCAGATCCTGAGACAGAAGAGATTGTCAGGTGAAGGGCATAAGGCCCAGTCAAACCATAGACAATTTTTCTTAAGCTATAATGGATTTCTGCTCTCGTCTGCCAGGTAATTAAGATGGGAAGGCTAAAAGACATCCCAGCATACAATAAGGCCAGGCCCGCAGAATCATGTTATGAAGTCCACCTGCAGACTACTTACACCTCCAAGAAGAGCACTGAGAGAGTTGTAACTTCCAAGAGAGGGGAATAGAAGCGTTTTACCAAACTGAAAGGACAAAGTGGCTAAATAAAAGGTAGCGGTGAAACTTTTTGATATGCAAAGAGAATTGTGGATTCAGTTATCAAGAGCTTTCCTTTCAAGCAAATAGAAGTGCACTAATATGCAGCACCAAGGAACTCTTCACCTTGAGTGAGGAAAGATAATATTGGAAAGACAAAACAGTCTGTTTTATGGAGAAAACAGAGTAGAAAATTAGAGCCAAGACTCTCTGAAAATTCTAATGTATAATCATTCACACCCATAACCATCCAGCAGTGATTCACAAGCTGTGGAGTCAAGGAGTAAAGTGATTCAGGAAGAAAATATGCCAGAGTGCAAAGAAGCCTGAACCCAAGGGTCTAAAGTTATGGATACTGGCCAAAAAAAACAAACAAACCCTAGGGATAATTAGGTTATAACAAAGGCTGCTTTAGCGCTAAGGCCCCCAAGGAAGGAGTGAGATGTACATAAAGTCTGCTTCCAAAACATTTCTCTAAATTGGGAAGGAACGTGGTAGAAGTAGTCTCACAAGAATTAAGAAACCAGTGTAATCTAGAAGTATTCTGTGACAAAACAGTGGGTTTTAAGCCTATAAACTGTATTGATGATAGAAGGTATCTATCAATTCTTGGAAACCAAAACAGAAAAGGAATGGTAAGAAATGCTGTCTGTGTCAGACTACAGCGTTAAAATGACCTGAATTAGTGAGGAGTCAAATAATGAGAACATAGAGGGGTATGAGATAAACTAATTATGCATAAATGAGTTAAGTAATAAATTCACTGACATCTATGCAAGTCCAAGAAGCAGGAAATGATGCACTTTCATATTCCGCTATTGTTCTTAGGTCAGTGGAATGTATTTGTTAGGTTACTCTCGAAGTTGCTCACGAAGGGTATTGACTAACAAACCTGGTTCAGAGTCCTTCTGAAGACGCTGCCAAAGTCGCGCACGAAGGGGCACAAGCCTCAGCAGTTGTAGGCAGATTCAAAGTGGAGCGGGAGGTGATATCAACCGCTCGGCACACCTGATTGGTTTGTTGCATTGCAGTGGTAAAGGAAGGTCTGGTATAGCCTCCTAGGTGGACTGGAGTTCTGAACTGCAGATACTAATGATGTTTAGAGGGTGTAGGGTGGATTTTGATGTTTCAGTAGTTGTATTCAAGTTCAAAGAGGATAGGAGACCTTATTAGGTACTAGAATGTGGGATCTTCTGAGGGATCGCGCCTCGATAAAAGTTCGAAGGGATGTGCCCCTTTGGCACACCACTTCTGCACAATGCCTGAGGCACGATTCCTCAGAAGCAGGCTGCCTATTGTGGGAGGTACTTGCTGGTGTCACCAACTGTCTCCCTTGTTTGAAATTGTTGTGAAAGATGGTAGATAATGGCTGAGGAAAGCCTTCCCCATTAGCAGGCTATAATGACCTCACGTGCAACTTTCTTTAAATCAATCACCTTACTTTCTAACTCTTCCTCCTTTCTTACCCTTCTATATGTTACATCTTTGCTTTACCCTTCGCTATCACCTATAATGTTCTATTACGTATTGTGTTGACATTGTTAATAGTATACCATGCCATACTTTGCATTGTTTTTGAATATTTTTACTGCTGTAATTGTCTGTTGCTCATGTTTGATCTATTCTTACTGTACACCGCCTTGAGTGAATTCCTTCAAAAGGCGGTAAATAAATCCTAATAAATAAATGAAGGTTGGAGCTCAGCAGCTCTAATTAGAGTGTAGGCTACTGTAAAAACAGGAGCTCAGCAGTTCTAATGTGTAGGTTGCTGTAAAAGTGGGAGCTCAACAGTTCTAAAGTAAGTGCAGGCTTACAGTGAGAGTGGGAGCTCAGCAGTTCTGATGGGAATGCAGGTTTACAGTGAGAGTGCGAACAGCAGTTCTGATGGAAGTAGAGCCTCAGAAGCAGGCTGCCTATTGTGGGAGGTGCTTGCTGGCGTTGCCAACAATCTGCCTGATTTGAAATTGTTGTGAAAGATGGTAGATGATGGCTGAGGAAAGCCTTCCCCAAGAGCAGGCTATAATTGAGGTTGGAGCTCAGCAGCTCTAATAAGAGGATAGTATCAGTGCTTTTTTTGTACCGGCATCTTTTTTTCTGAGGGCCAGCAGCTCCCCTACATTCTGTTCTGCTATTCTATTTACCGAAGTCGCAGCAGCAAACCGGCAGTAAAGCCATCAAGCTGGCAGGCTTGCCTCCGTCATTCGCTTCCCTGCCCTCTCAGCATCCTGCCTTCCTCTGATGTCATTTCCTTTCTGCAAGGGCAGGATGCTGAGAGGGCAGGGAAGCGAAGGACGGAGGCGAGCCTGCCTGCTTGCTGCCTTTATTGCCGCCGGTTCACTGCTGCGACTTCGGTAAATAGAGAGTGGAGTGGAAGTGAGCCTATCTAGTCCACTGTAGGTAAGGAAGACATTTGATTAATCTGTTTCCTCTCCCCCGCGCAGCTGTTGCCGTTCACTCAAAACACAGCAAGCAAACCTGTGAGCTGCTGCATCCACTTTGTCGTTCTTTATTGTCGGTCCATCTGTAACAAGTCTAACATTGTTTTTGTTGGATAGGCAGTGCCTTATAAGGTGGAGGAGAAAAAACATAACTGAATATCACTAAAACAACTTCAAAAATTATTGTAGCTAGTAGAAACAGCAATTATAAATTCTGTAGTTTGTGCTCGTTTTTCTTCACTGTGCTTCTATACAATTCAGATGGCCAGATGTCAGTGAGAATATTCTGTTTCCTGATGGGTTCAACTTAACTGGTTGTAATCTGCCTTGGGAAGCCTGGTGTTTATAAAGACGATGGAATATATTAAAATTAAATGGAAGTAGAATTAAACTCTCCTTTCATTGGGGCACATGGAATCACATCTTCATCTGTTTTGAAGAAGTTTACCCTGGACATGGATGGGAGGGGAGGGCAGGGGAGAGAGGAGAGTTGCTGGACATGGATTGATGGAGGGGAGGGCAGGAGAAATGCTGGACATGGATGGAGGAGAGGGAAGACAGGAAGGAGATGCACATTGATGTAGGGGAGAGGAGAAATGCTGGACATGGATGGAGTGGAGGGCAGGGAAGGAAAGACAGAGGAAGGAGATACACACGGATTAAGGGGAAGGGAGAGAAGAGAAATGCTGGACTTGGACGAAAATGGTGTTAAAGGGGCGATCAAGGAGGACAAAGCCGTAGCGGAGAAATTAAATGAATTCTTTGCTTCGGTCTTCACCGAGGAGGATTTGGGGGGGACACCGGTGCCGGAAAGAATATTTGAAGCGGGGGAGTCGGAGAAACTAAACAAATTCTCTGTAACCTTGGAGGATGTAATGGGTCAGTTCAGCAAGCTGAAGAGTAGTAAATCACCGGGACCTGATGGTATTCATCCCAGAGTATTAATAGAACTAAAAAATGAACTTGCGGAGCTACTGTTAGAAATATGCAATCTGTCCCTAAAATCGAGTGTAGTACCGGAAGACTGGAGGGTAGCCAATGTTACTCCGATTTTTAAGAAGGGTTCCAGAGGAGATCCGGGAAATTATAGACCGGTGAGTCTGACGTCGGTGCCGGGCAAGATGGTGGAGGCTATTATTAAGAATAAAATTGCAGAGCATATACAAAAACATGGACTGATGAGACAAAGTCAGCACGGATTTAGTGAAGGGAAGTCTTGCCTCACCAATCTAATGCATTTTTTTGAGGGGGTAAGCAAACATGTGGACAATGGGGAGCCGGTTGATATTGTATATCTGGATTTTCAGAAGGCGTTTGACAAAGTGCCGCACGAAAGACTCCTGAAGAAATTGCAGAGTCATGGAATCGGAGGTAGGGTATTATTATGGATTAAGAACTGGTTGAAAGATAGGAAGCAGAGAGTAGGATTGCGTGGCCAGTATTCTCAGTGGAGGAGGGTAGTTAGTGGGGTCCCGCAGGGGTCTGTGCTGGGTCCGTTGCTTTTTAATGTATTTATAAATGACCTAGAGATGGGAATAACTAGTGAGGTAATTAAATTCGCCGATGACACAAAATTATTCAGGGTCGTCAAGTCGCAGGAGGAATGTGAACAATTACAGGAGGACCTTGCGAGACTGGGAGAATGGGCGTGCAAGTGGCAGATGAAGTTCAATGTTGACAAGTGCAAAGTGATGCATGTGGGTAAGAGGAACCCGAATTATAGCTACGTCTTGCAAGGTTCCGCGTTAGGAGTTACGGATCAAGAAAGGGATCTGGGTGTCGTCGTCGATGATACGCTGAAACCTTCTGCTCAGTGTGCTGCTGCGGCTAGGAAAGCGAATAGAATGTTGGGTGTTATTAGGAAGGGTATGGAGTCCAGGTGTGCGGATGTTATAATGCCGTTGTATCGCTCCATGGTGCGACCGCACCTGGAGTATTGTGTTCAGTACTGGTCTCCGTATCTCAAAAAAGATATAGTAGAATTGGAAAAGGTACAGCGAAGGGCGACGAAAATGATAGTGGGGATGGGACGACTTTCCTACGAAGAGAGGCTGAGAAGGCTAGGGCTTTTCAGCTTGGAGAAGAGACGGCTGAGGGGAGATATGATAGAAGTGTATAAAATAATGAGTGGAATGGATCGGGTGGATGTGAAGCGACTGTTCACGCTATCCAAAAATACTAGGACTAGAGGGCATGAGTTGAAGCTACAGTGTGGTAAATTTAAAACGAATCGGAGAAAATTTTTCTTCACCCAACGTGTAATTAGACTCTGGAATTCGTTGCTGGAGAACGTGGTACGGGCGGTTAGCTTGACTGAGTTTAAAAAGGGGTTAGATAGATTCCTAAAGGACAAGTCCATAGACCGCTATTAAATGGACTTGGAAAAATTCCGCATTTTTAGGTATAACTTGTCTGGAATGTTTTTACGTTTTGGGGAGCGTGCCAGGTGCCCTTGACCTGGATTGGCCACTGTCGGTGACAGGATGCTGGGCTAGATGGACCTTTGGTCTTTCCCAGTATGGCACTACTTATGTACTTATGGATGGAGGAGAGGGAAGACAGAGGAAGGAGATGCACATGGATGGTGGGGAGGGGAGAGTTGAAATGCTGGACATGGATGGAAAGGAGGAAAGAGAGAGGAAGTGAGATGAACATGGATGGAGGGGGAGAGGAGAAATGCTGGACATGGATGGAGGGGAGGGAAGACAGGAGGAGATGCACATGGATTTAGGGGAGATGAGAAATTCTCGACACGGATGCAGGGGAGAGAGTTGAAATGCTGGACATGGATGGAGGGGAGGGAAGAGAGGAAGTGAGATGAACATGGATGGAGGGGAGGAGAGAGGAGAAATGCTGGATATGGATGGATGAGAGGGAAGAGAGAGGAAGGACAGGAGATGCATATGGATGGAGAGGAGGGAAGAGTAGGAAAGAGATGCATACTGTTGGAGATGAGGGAAAGGGATAAGAGGAGAAAAACTGCACATGTATAGAGAAAATAGGCAAAAACTGGATCCACTCTGTACCTCCTCCAGTCAAGTCTGCGGAGGACCCAGCTTTTACCTATGGATGTAGAACAAGAAATGAAGGAGGAAAGTAAAGAAATAAATGGAAAGGAATCCCTGGAAACGGAGTTAAGGGAACAGAGAGCAGCAGAATCAGAGACTGGGACCGACGTGATCAGAAAAACAAAGTTACCAGACAAAGGTAGAAAAAAATCATTTTATTTTCATTTTAGTGTTTGGAATATGTCCAGTTTGAGAATTTACATCTGCTGTCTTATTTTGCACTGGGCATACTGGAGCTGTAACAGCTTACAGAAATTATTAATAATGAAAAAAAAAATCACGTTTTTTTTTTCTCCTATACTAGTATAATACTTTCAATGATGTCTGTTTATATGCACCACAGCTGGTATAAGGGGTGTGGCTAATGTGGGTGTGGCCGTCATAGGGGTGGAGTACCGGCACTTTTTTTCCTACAAAAAAAGCACTGGTAATAATAATCTCAAGAACAGGAGGAAATGAAGATCAAAAATCCCAATGCTTCGGGTTTTGTGGCCAATAAGAAGCGAAAGGTAGTAGTGGTCAGTGATTCTCTTCTGAAGGGTACTGAGGTGCCTATTTGCTGACTAGCTATAATGTCCAGGGAGGTGTGTAGTCTGCCTGGGGCCAAGATTCGAGATGTAGTGGAAAGATTGCTGAGACTCATCAAGTCTACTGACCACTATCCAATGCTGCTTATCCATGTTGGCACAAATGATGCTGCTAGGCAGGGCTTTTTTTGAGAGGGTACTTGGGGATACTGAGTACCGGCACCTTTTCCATTTTCTACTAAAATTGACCCATGGACCCCAAATATTAATGAAAGAGCCCAGGCTCTACACTACTACTACTACTATTTAGCATTTCTATAGCGCTACAAGGCGTACGAAATGCTAAATAGTAGTAGTAGTGTAGAGCCTGGGCTCTTTCATTAATATTTGGGGTCCGTGGGTCAATTTTAGCAGACAGTGGAAAAGGTGCCGGTACTCAGTACCCCCAAGTACAATTCTGCCTTGTCATAGATTCGTGACTGGTTGCAGGGGGCCTGGCTATTGTGGGCTGGGACCTAGCATTTGAGTAACGGCACCTTTTTTGCTAGAAAAATGCACTGCTGCTAGGTATCCTATTGAACATATCAAATGTGACTTCATGGCTCTGGGTCAGAGGGTGGAGCACCAAGGTACATAGGTGGTGTTCTCATCGATCCTTCCTGTTGAAGGTAAAGGCTGAATTAGGGAAACTTGCATCTTAGAGCTGAATATGTGGCTGCATGGATGGTGCCAACACAAGCGCTTCAGTTTCCTAGAGCATGGGATGATTTTTCAAGAGCTACTGAGCAGGGATGGTGTCCATCTTTCAAGGAAGGGATGAAGTGTCTTCAGTAACAGACTGGCTAAAGTACTAAGGAGGGCTTTAAATTAAATTTGCTGGGGATGGGTGAGAAAAACACCAAAGTAATTTATAACCTTCAGAAAGGTAAGACACCAGATACCATTTGTTTATCTTTCTGCCCTCTCCCAGGTATAAAGGTACTTGTTACCTGTAACCTGGAATATCCAGGACTCTCCAGATTATTTCGACTCATTATAGAAAAGGGAAAAAAAAGAGTAACATCTGGCGAGCCTTGCATACCAATGACCGTAGTGTGGGAAACAATTTTCTAGATCTAGAGCCCACAATAATAGAAGCTTATATGGATTTAGTGGCATTCACAGAGAACTATGGTTAGGATATAGTTATACTTGGCTATATTCTATTCAGGAAGAACGGTAGGAAAAACAAGGTGGAGGAATGGCATTATATCTAAGAATAATATTAAAGTGACAGAACTGCAGGACGTATAAAGTAGGGAAGAGGCACTGTGGGTTAAACTGGTAAGAGGGAAAGGAAAATGTATTTACGTTGGTGTATTATACAGGTCACCTTCGCAGTCAGAAGAAATGGACAGAGACTTAATTGAAGACATCCACAAGATAGCTAGGAAAGAGGAAGTACTACTGATAATGTGATTTTTATATGCCTGACATCGATTGGACCGTCTCTGCTGCAGGATCTTTTAGAAGCAAAAGGATCTTGAATTCTCTATAGGAAGAATTGTTTCAGCAGTGGGTAATGGAACCAACGTGGGATGGAGCTATTCTAGACCTGGTACTTACAAACAGGGAGAATGTTTATGATGTTACGGTGGGAGATAATTTGGCATCTAGTTTGGTTCAATATTAAGACTTGGGAGGAGAGGGCTTAATCAATTGAAGGTCCTAGATTTCAAAAGAACTAACTTTGCAGAGATGGGAGAATTTCTTAAGGAAGAGTTAGTTGATGGGAACAGCTGAAGGAAGTAGAACATCAGCAAGAGGAAAAGAATACTTCTCTGGTTCTCAAACGTAGTAGCTGAAAGGGTAAGGGAAAGAGGGTTAGCCTTCAGATGTTACAAGACGACTCAGAAAGAGGAAGACAGGCTAAAATACCTGAGAAAGCAAAGAGAAGGTGGGAAAACTGTCAGGAAACCAGAGATGCAAATGGAAGAAAAGATAGCTGATTTGGTAAAATTGGGGGACAGGACATTTTTCAGATATATGAGTGGCAGGAGCAAGTGCCAAAATAGCATTGTGAGGTTCAAAGCTGAAGGGGAGGAATATGTAGATGCTGATAAAGCTGAACTTCTTAACAATTATTTTTGTTCGGTGTTCATGGATGAAAGAACAGGCATAGGACTGCAGAAAATAAATGCTAATGAGGATGGATGGATGGTAGACCAGTTCTCAGAAGACTCTGTTCGTGAGGATGTATCTAAACTAAAAGTACACAAAGCGATGGGGCCCAATGGGATATATCCAAGGGTACTCAAGGAATTCAGAGAAGTTCTGGTTGCTCTGCTGTCTGAGCTCTTCAATGCTTCCTTAGAGTCTGGAGTGGTCCTGAAGAAGGGCAGATGTGGTCCCTCCGCACAAGAGCGGAAGTAAGGAGGAAGTTGGGACCTTGGTGGTGAGTAAACTAATGGAAACGCTTCTAAAACAGGTTTCTCAAATTAAATGAGGTTTCTCAAATTAAATGGCCTGCAGGACCTGAGGCGGCATGGTTTCACTAGAGGCAGATCATGTCAGACAAATGTGATTGATTTCTTTGACTGGGTGACCAAACAGTTGGACATGGGCGCTGGATGTGGTATACTTGGATTTTAGCAAAGCTTTTGACACTGTTCCGCACAGGCGACTGATGAATAAACTAAATGCCCTTGGTATAGGACCTAAAGTGACTGACAGAGTTAAAAGCTGGTTGAGTGGAAGGAGACAGAGGGTAGTGGTAAATGGAGCTTGCTCCGAGGAAAGGGATGTTATCAGTGGTGTGCCACAGGGATTGGTCTTCAGGTGATATTGCAGAAGGACTGTCTGGTAAGGTTTTATTTAGTAGGCTTTATTTACCGCCTTTTTGAAGGAATTCACTTAAGGCGGTGTACAGTACGAACAGATCAAACATGGGCAATAGGCTTGTCTCTTTGCGGATGATACTAAACTCTGCCATTTTTCAGACCCTATCCATGAGGTGTAATAGGTTAGACACCCCTGAGGGTGGCTAGCATGAGGAAAGATCTAGCGAGACTTGAAGAATGGTCCAATAATTGGCAACTAAGGTTTAATGCTAAGAAATGCAGGGTCATGAACTTGGGTTACAAAAATCCAAGGGAATGGTACAGCATAGGAGGTGAAGTGCTTCTTTGTACGAAAGAAGAGTGGGAATTGGGGATGATTGTGTCTGATGATCTTAAGGTGGCCAAAGAGGTAGAAAAGGCAATGGTCAAAGCCAGAAGGATGCTTGGATGCATAAGGAGAGGGATGACCAGCAGGAAAAAAGAAGTGATAGTGCCCTTATGTAGGTCTCTGGTGAGGCCCCATTTGCAGTACTATGTGCAGTTCTGGAGACTGCACCTACAGAAGGATATAAACAGGATGGAGTCAGTCCAGAGGGTGGCTACAAAATTAGTAAGCAGTCTCTGTCATAAAACATATAAGGACAGGCTTATGAACCTCAGCATGTGCACACCAGAAGAGAGAGGATATCATAGACATGTTTAACTACCTCAGTGGTATTGATCTACAGGAGGAGAGCCTTTTTCAAATGAAGGAAAACACTGCAATGAGAAGGGCATAGGATGAAGTTGAGGAAATAGGCTTAGGAAGAATCTAAGAAAAATACTGTTTCACAGAAAGGTTGGTGGATGTGTGGAATGGCCTACCGATGGATGTCATGGAGACAAGGACTGTGTCAGAATTTAAGAAAGCGTGGGTTCTCTTAGAAAAAGGAGGAGTTAAGGGTTACTAAGGTTGGGCAGATTGGATGGGCCATTTGGCCCTTATCTGCCATTATGTTTCTATGTTTCTAACTTGCTTGTAAGAGTTCCAGTTGCTTTATGTTCAGAATACATAATTCTTGAGTTCATGTGAGTTCAGTTACAGGCAGGGTTTTAAGGATCAACCCATTTTCTGAAGTGTTTTGCTACAGACCAAAGTTCTGGACTGGTCTGGTAAAGGATGCTAATGAAGGAGTAATTAAAACGTACTTGCTAATTTCTTTCCTTTAGTCCCACCAAACCAGTCCAGAGGCCTGTCCTGATATATCAATGATTAATAATCTGTTCTACTGTATTTCTATTCTTTTCCTTTAAGTTACCAGTTTATTTATTTATTTGTTACATTTGTACCCCACATTTTCCCACCTATTTGCAGGCTCAATGTGGCTTACATAATACCTTAAAGGCGTTCGCCAGTCGGTTGATAACAAATACAAGGTTGTATTGTGGTCAGATGAGGTAGGTGTGTGTCAGGCACCATGAAGGTAGAAGGAAATGAGGATTGTATATTAGTCAGTACGATTATTGGTTGTGCTGTGTTGCTGGATGTGGGGATTTACGTTGGATCAGTGGGGTATGCCTTTTTGAAGAGGTTGGTTTTTAGTGATTTTCTGAAGTTTAGATGGTTATGGATTTGCTCTTACAGCTTTTGGGAGTCCATTCCATAGTTGTGCACTTACATAGGAGAAGCTGGGTACGTAAGTTGTTTTGTATTTAAGTCCTTTGCAATTTGGGTAATGTAAGTTTAGGTACCTTTAGGTACCTTTAAGGTTTGATTTCATTATATGACAGATTAATCTTCTAAATGGTTTAGGAACAAAATATGAACAAGAATACATTTTGAATGACAACTTGGAACAGATAGCTCATGGCCTATTGCTTTGTCAGTCAAAATACTGAGTATCTGAAGCTGTACAGAATTGTTTTATTACTCTGTATCCTCTGGTCGACAGACACACAACCCACAGGTTTCTGGACTGGTCTGGTGGGAATAAAGGAAAGAAAATTAGCAGGTAAGATCTAATTTCTCTTTGCACTGATGAGGTTATTGGTTGCAGTAGAAATGATAGTGGTGGGAGTACTGATTACTTTAGTTGGAACAGCAGTATTGCGAGCGAGAGGCATAGATACTTACAGCACAAGTAGAGCATATTCCATTTGTATGTTCTCAAACTCTTCTATTTGTGGTATCACTAGGAGACTACAGGGACAGAACCATAGCTCTGTGGAGCACAGCAAGTTATGAGCTGCTGACATCCAGCCATTTTTCAGACCCCATCCATGAGGTGTTGTTTAACCCTATGTCTGCTGATGAATTTGCCAGTGTTGGGCCAGGAGGGGTGAACTTCTGCATGATAGAGCAGCAGGGATCTGGTATCAAACTGAAGGTATGTGTTGGTATGATGTATGGTTTCTATTTATTGTTCATCTTTACGTGTGAATTGTTTTAGTCCTATATCTATTTGGTCTGCTTGTTCTTGCTTTTCTGACCTTGAAATTCATTTCTGCTGAAGGGTCAAAAACCAGTCTGGATCTCTCCCAGGGTCTGAGGGAGTCTGGTGATGAAACCACAGGAGACTAAGCTGCATTTCCTCAGGCTGATGGAAATTTAATACTAAAAGTTCAAAAGTGATATGAAGCCAGTCTAACACTGTGTTTTTTAGGCATTGCCTGTCCCTGAATCTCTCCCTTGCTGTCTGGTTTCCCATGGCAGATTCATAATGCCTCTGTCCCAGATGAAGTTGGTACAGCAGAACTTACATCACTTAGCTACAATGAGAACTCGCTTCTTTACTGTGGCACCAACACAGGGCGCATCTGTGTCTGGGACACAAAGACCAACCGTTGCTTCATGATTTGGGAGGCTGACAAGGGTGAGATTGGTGAGTACATGGAATATATCTGGTCCACAATGGTATTTTTAAACAACATCCATGCCTGATTTGAAGTCCTAACCTTTGAAATCCTAATCTTTAGCTTCTTTTTAACTATTTTCCTCATTTTGTCTTAGTCGCCCTTTCAAAAATTAAATCCTGCTACAGTAGATTTCCTTAGAGACTTCACTCCAGATAGCTCAAATTTGATCATGTTATGATCATTGTTTCCCAGTGGATCCAGCACCATTACCTCTCGTACTATGCCCTGCATTCCACTAAGCCTAGATCTAGAATAGCTCCCCCTCTTGTTGGTTTTTGGACCAGTTGCTCCAAGAAGCAGTCATTTATTACAGCTAGGAATTTTACCTCCCTAGCGCTCCCTGATGTAACATTTATCCAAAAGTAGATAGGAGCAAATTCCTCCCCCCCCAAAAAAAAAAAAAAAAAAAGAGTATCTAGTAACAGAGTATTCATCCCAGGCATGGGACAGTCCAGGAGGTGAGGGAAGAGCTAGCTGGTAAGTACAGCAAATGAAGCAGTATGTTTAAAAGACAGTTCTATAAGCTGGCACCTAGTTATAGTATAGTAGCACTTAGCAATACATGTATTTGGTTCTAGGCGCTATTCTATAAACAGTAAGCCTAAATGCCTTAGATTGTAACATTGAGTGGTAAAGATATCTGGATAACTTTAACAGATATTGAATGGGACTTATCCAGATATCTTTAGGATAGCTCTCCGTCATGATCAGGTTTGTTCAGCTAAACAATAACCATACACCTGGACAACCTCAACTCTGTTTCTATTTGTCTGGCTAAATTTTATGCTAATTAATTACAAACTTGGTCCAGTCTATTATTACCAATATCTTTATTGAAAAAAATGTGCTCCAACACTAAGCACATAACATATTTAAAAACAATAATAACAAAATACTCACTCATTCACTCATTACCCATTCATTCATAGTACCTGTCTAGTGACTTTTCATTTTATATGCTGATAGAATTTATATATACAAATGCTCATAGTAGTCTCCTTAACAAATATTTGAGCTTTTACGTTCTACTACAATATCAGACTATTAATGTCTTCTTAAGTATGTTGTCTCAACTGTTCACACGGGCACTCGTTATTTCACAGTGTCAAAATTATCTCCATGGAGTTGTTGAAATAGTCTCTGACACTGTTCTCCATGTGAGTGAAACAACTTTCAATAATTCCCAGGTACTTGATGAACGGAACGAGAACAAGATTATCACTCCCACATTTGATGTTAGCTTGTTCCTTATACCAACGTCGGGAGTGATAATCTCGTTCCGTTCATCAAATACCTGGGAATTATTGAAAGTTGTTTCACTCACATGGAGAACAGTGTCAGTGTCAGAGACTATTTCAACAACTCCATGGAGATAATTTTGACACTGTGAAATAACGAGTGCCCGTGTGAACAGTTGAGACAACATACTTAAGAAGACATTAATAGTCTGATATTGTAGTAGAACGTAAAAGCTCAAATATTTGTTAAGGAGACTACTATGAGCATTTGTATATATAAATTCTATCAGCATATAAAATGAAAAGTCACTAGACAGGTACTATGAATGAATGGGTAATGAGTGAATGAGTGAGTATTTTGTTATTATTGTTTTTAAATATGTTATGTGCTTAGTGTTGGAGCACATTTTTTTCAATAAAGATATTGGTAATAATAGACTGGAGCAAGTTTGTATTTAATATTCAGATTAACTCCAGCAGTTCTATCGTGTCCCTATCTGAGTAGTATTGTAAATTTTATGCTGCCAGTAATTTGACCAGACAAAAATTATCCACTCATTGGCATGTAGTAGAATTTTCAGTCAAAGATTGTCTATGTAACTTTCAAAATTATCTACGTGGTAGGGAGCAATTTTCATACTCTTCACATTGGGACAAAGATCCTTGTGCATATATGTGTATTTATTTACCGCCATTTTGAAGAAATTAACCCAAAGCAGTGTACAGCAGAGGCATAGCCAGACTTCGGCGGGAGGGGGGTCTGGAGCCCGAGGTGAGGGGGCACATTTTAGGCCCCCCAGCACTGTGCCTCCCCACCCCCCACCGCCGACTTTCTCAACCCCCCACCGCCAACCCGCCATCGCCTACCTTTGCTGGCGGGGTACCCCAACCCTCGCCAGCCGAGGTCCTCTTCTTTCCGCAAAAGGCTTCCTTCTGTTTCTGACGTCCTGTACGTGCGGGAAAATTACTTCAGCTAGAGTAGAAGTGGATGAGCATGTATTAGTTGTTGTGCACCAATTTTCAAAGGAAATGACCATGCATACTTTCTCTTTCAAAAATGTTTTTTCATGTTGGTAGATATTTTCTGGAAAAGGTGTTCTTATACTTTAAAAATACAGTCTACATGCATACATTTTCTCCCCAAACTAAACCCAGTCTCAGGAATTCTTCCTTCAATGGAGATAAAAGCCACAGCTGCATTGAGGAAGGGCAATTTTCATACAGCTTTTTGCTCACATAAATCACTTTGAAAACTGCCATCTTGCTTTCTGTTAAGGACCTCTTCCATTTCTGATTTCCCAGGAGTCCTGTTGTGTCGTGGGAACCGACTGGTGAGTGGGAGCAATACCAGGAAGATCCGTCTCTGGGCAGTGGCAGCTGTACAGGAGCTGAGACAGAAGGGGTCTGGAGCCAAGTAGGTTTCTCTGTTGTGTTTTTTTTTCTCTTCTGTGCAATATCAGAAGATTTACTCTTTTCAGTAGTCAGAACAGCAGGTTGAGAAACAAGGAATCTAGGGTTCAAGTCTCACTGATACTACTTGTGACCTTTGTAGGTCACATCACCCTCCATTTCCTCAAGTGCAAACTTAGACTGTAAGCCCTCTGGGAACAGGAAGTGACCTACTGTACCTGAATGTACTTTACCCTGAGCTACCAATGGAACATATGAGTTAAATCCAAATAAATGTCTTTCCTTAGCATCCCTCTAGACTGACACAGATGGGTCATGCACTCTTCTCTTAGGACAAGCAGGCCATAAAATTCGCACATGTGGGTGATGTTTTCTATGGAGCCCAGTGTGGAAACACTGCCCAGCGTCCTATCTCTTTAAGAGCTTGAGGCTCCCACCGCATATGCTCAAGTGCCTTCCCACCCGACTTGCGAACATGGAACCAACTGTCTTTTCTCATCTGCAGTGAGGAGAGTACATGTTTTTTGCAGTCTCTTCAGTGCATTTGTTCTTGCCTTTTTGGTGCCTTCCCTTGCGGGTTTTTTTTTTTTGTGTGTTCTCTTCAATAATGTCTTTCTGGGTTTTTTGTGTGTCCTTCCTAGTATTTCTCCCTAGTGTGCTTTGGCCCACTTCGAAGCTTTCTTTATTTTTTCAGTTCCAGGGCCTTCTTGGGCCTGAGCTTCAGCCAGGTAGCATTGTCTTTTTTTCAGGTAAGCTTGTGCTTCTTTTAGTCTTCACCATTTAGTCATTTGATTTTGCTTTGGCCATATTCCCTTCTATGTCATCTAACATTCCCAGTGGCTTTAAATACTGTTCCCGATACAATTGGACCATCTCTGGGGCTGACACTCCTTCCTGGTGTATCCAGTGTTTGTGGCCAGACCATAACCATCTAAACTCTGTTTTTTGTTTGCATATGCAGAAAAGAACGCAGAAATCCAGAGAAGCTCAAAAATGCAGTGAGAATAACACCAATTTCTTGCAATCGATGTAAAAGTAAAGTATCAAAGGCAGAAGACAGGTCCAAAGATATGAGCCACAGTCCTATCCTGAGCAAAACACTGATAAAAAAAACAAAGTAGTAATCCCTACAAGCTCTGTTTCCATACTATGTCCCTTCCTAAACCCAGTTTGATTAGAAAGTAAAATTTGAGTCCATTCCAGGAAATCCTCTAACTGCGAGAGAACAACTTATTTTGTCAATATCCCCAAAAAAGGCAAATTAGCAAAGATTATAATTCTTTAATTTAGAGAAAATAGAGGTCCTCTTCCACATTTGAGGGATGAAACCCACTGTTTTGTCACAGGCTCGATTACCTCATTGACCTGATTGTGGTGGGAACAGCAGAATTCTCTGCTTGCAGAACAGAGTAGGAAGGATCTTTTAGTGCTGGGTGTCATGGTTGCAGCAGCTATTACTTCTCTTGTTAAATCAACACCATTCAGTCTGGAGTTCATGCTGCTTCTCCATCAGGCTTTTTGCATGAAGAATGATCTGGCACTTGGAGGACAGGCAAGGGGCTGTCCAGGGCCAAGAGACTGCAGTTTTTCCTGGTGCAGGATTTAGAAGAGATGGCGTTAGGGGGCTCAGCATTTCAGGCAGATGAGCCCTTGAATGGATGATCCTCTGGAGGAGAATATAGTTTCTTCAGAAGATGTGACATTAGTTAGGACAGCTTATTCAGGCAAAAGATCCAACTTTATCTCCCAGGTCTTGGCAGTGTTGAAGATTTTTGAGGACCACTCCAGGAGGGCATTAAAAATTGGGCCAGGACATTTCCTATGCACTGAGCCATCAGCCAGTGCATTCCTGGCGTCTCCCTGCTGGGTTTTGCAAGAGGCAGCAGCTATTCGTTCAAAATTGGGTAGGCTCGTGCGACTAGAGGCAGTTTTGTTAGTTCTTTGAGTAAAAAGAAGAATAGGCAGGTATTATATTTACTTCATGGTTCCAAAAAAATGAGGGCACCTTTTCACCCAGTCCTAGATCTCATGTGGGTAAACAGGGTGCTTAGTGACCTCTTTTTGTATGGAAACCCCAAGGTCGTCATGACTGGCAGGGAGAATATTTGACATCCTTGGACCTCATGAGAGCCTATCTATATATTCCAATCTGGTCAGAATACTAGAGGTTTCTGTGCTTTGCAGTCCTGGGAAGTCATTTTCAGTTCAGGCTCTGCCATTTAGGCTAGCCATGGCTCCGAGGACTGTTTCCAAAGTAATGGTAGTAGATGCAGCTCAGCTTCAGATTGAAGGAGTATTGGCCCATCTTCACCTGGATGATTGGTTGATCCAATCCTGAACCGGGACCATGGTATTTGATGTCTGTGCCATAGCAGAGTTGTGTATTGCATGTCCGTTTCTTATCTCATTGGATGATCTGGTTGTCCTTTTCTGTCCCATGATCTGCTTACTCACCTTTTCACTGTTCCCCAGGTCAAGTGCAGTCCTTCTGGAGCATGAGATGATGCTGGATGGAACAATGGTTAGTGCTGCCTTTGATGACCCCATGGATATGGGAATCATAGGCACCACTGCTGGCACACTGTGGTACATAAATTGGGCAGAGAACACCAGTATCCGACTAATCAGTGGCCACAAGAACAAGGTAAAAAGAATGAGGATTTATGCTTATCCTTCCAAACCTCAGTTGAGGTGACGGTTCCTACTGGTATTGATAAAAACTGATGAGAGGAAATTCAATTGCTGGTAGTCTTGACTAGCCACTAGTTGGACAGTGCTAGGAGGAAGTCCATATTGGTGGAATCCTGACTGACACTAAGGGCAGTTCAGTAACATGGCACCTCCATTTAGGCATCCTGCTAATCGGGGTGAAAGCCTATTTTATATGGACATTTGAGCACCTGTGTCCTTATTGAATAGTAATGTACATTTAGGTCCCCCTGGTGCAAATGGGGGTGCCTAAATGTAGCAGGCATGTGGGCAACTTATAGTATTGTGTAAGTTGCCCATGTGAATGCCCGCCTTACAAATGCATGCTATGCCATTTGAGTGCCTATTTGTAGAATACTACTTAGGTACACAAATGACATGGGTAAGTGTACACTTAAGTGCATGAATGTCATTTAGGCGCACAGTTGATGCATAAATGTAAGCGACTTGTTAGAGAATTGCTCTTCACATGGCCATTTAGCATTCATTGTACCTATGCTCTGAATTAAAGTGCAACATAAATACCTATTGACTAGCAAAGGCAGTTTGCACTAAAGGTTACCTTAAAACTATTCCAATCTCACTGGGTCCTTTCTATAGCAGGTAATGGTGCTACTTAAAGTAGTACCATGGTTTCTGTTCTTCCAGCTTCTTGAAAAAAAAATCCTTTTTTTTTTCTGTGCCTTTGAACTGTGGCTCATCAAAATTAAAAAAATGTTATATATTAATGCATTTATATCACCTATATGGGTTGAAAAGGTAAAACAGGCCAGTGTCAAACCAGGTCCATTGGAGGTAATGATAGTGATGGAGACCATGGCAGCTTTCAGTTGTGTGGCACCAACCCTTTGGAATGCTCTTAAGTCTCTTATAAGAAGTTCATTCCCCTTCCTTTTGTTGTCTTGGTGTACTTTTATATATTCTTATTTTTATAGTTTGTTTTTAGTATGATATTGTAAACCACTTTGATGTTTTGTTTGAAAGGTGGTGTATCAAATTTCAATAAACAATTGATGCTGGCTTTAGGTGAGCAAGCTGGCAAACAAAATCTTGGCTAATTTGGACTCCTGTCTGGAAGATATACATAGTATAGCTAGACAAATGGAGGAATTTGAAACTTGAGGAAGCCAAGTAGTGGATTTCCAATAACACAGCAGTAAAAAAAAAAAAAAAAAAAAAAAGTAGTAGTCAAACTCTACTAAAACAAGCAACTACAATATTAACTGACAATCCGGTAGAGGCATGAAGTATCTCAGCTGCCTTAAAAGAGATAATGAAGGATTTTTGATGCATGATGTAAGGGGAAGACCTTGTCCCTTTCTTGTCGTCCATGTCATTGATATTAGCCTTTCTTCAGAATGGTCTAGAGAAAACTACTACCATTAAATTCTGCCAAAGGGTTAGTAACTGCCTTTGCATGCTATAGGGGCTGGTTACAAGAGTCTTTCAGCATATTTCAATATATTCTTTATTCCATTTTTCTCTCATTGGTTTCATGTTGAATCCTTGTGTCTGAAATGAAAAAGTTGAAAGAAAAAAAACAACTTCATGCTTTAGAAATAGCTTTAAGAATGTTCTTTGGAGTACTAACCTATGTTTCACTTGGGCAGGTGAATGACGTGGCCTTCAGCCCCAGTGAGTCGCACTGTGCCACATGTGGGGATGATGGCAGTGTACGGGTTTGGGCGCTGGCCAGTATGGAGCTTGTAGTACAATTCCAGGTGCTGAACCAGGTGAGCCAGTGGTTGAGTGATTGGATGGCTCATAATCTTTGTGCACATCCATGTGTGAAGAGTAGAGAATGTTAGTTCTAAAGGAGGAGGCAGACCTATTTGATAGATGATGCTGTAGAGATGTGGCAGTGTAGGGACTGCTGATAATTGCCTGTTATACCATTTGTGGCAGAGTTGCCTGTGCCTGGCTTGGAGTCCCTCCTCTCCGTCATACAGTACATCACCCAGTCAGCACATTGTAGCAGGATACAGCGATGGAACCATCCGCATCTTCAGTGTGGCCAGAACAGAGATGGAGATGAAAATGCACCCACACCCGTGTGCAGTGACAGCAATTACTTACTCCCAGGATGGTGAGACTTGTTCCTGATTTTGCTGTCCCTTTCAGGATGGCAAGACTCATTTTTTTTTGTCTTTCTTTCTGCCTTGCAATAAAGAATTAAAAACAAGACAAACAACAAAACTCATAACTACAGTCCATAGATTCTCACCCAGTTGGAAGCAGTTACAAATATTCAAGATAACCATTTTCAATCTCTTCTCCAATATCAAAATGTATAATCAAAAATCAAAGAAAGTAAATTATATTCAGCATTCCATCCTTGCTTGTGTCTTATCGATCCCCACCTCATTCCTCCCCAAACACACATACAACCATTCGTCACTTCCCCTGTCCTTCATGCAGTCAACTGGGACTTTCCGCTAGCCAAGACTCATTCTTGTTCTCCATTGACGAGCAGGATGAATCAGCCATGCAAATGGTTCAAACCACCAACAGTACCAACTTGGATAGCTCCTTCAAAGGACTTTCCATGCATCTGCCACCTCACCAATCCCCTCGATCTATTTTTGTCCATATTATCACCTGGACTGGATTATGCTTTTGATATACTTAATGCCACTGAAGAGAGATGTTCCTTTTTCTCTCTCATATTTATTTTCCTATGAGTTCACCCTGGTCCTTAACCTCATTATAGCCTTCCTCATTAAAAAAAGAGATTTCTCCAAACATTGAGTGTGATCTCACTCACAAACCGCTTTTAGGCCAGTTGGCTTCACACATTGCTCTTGTACGAATCACGTTCAAAGTATGCACCCTAGTTCATAAAATTATCCATGGAGATGCCCCAGCCTATATGTCAGACCTAATAGACCTGCCACCCAGGAATGCAAAAAAATCTTCTCAAACATTCCTTAATCTTCATTTTCCCAACTGCAAAGGTCAGAAATACAAATTAATGCACGCTTCTACCTTCTCCTATTTGAGCACGCAACTCTGGAATGCGTTACCATTCAATCTGAAAGCGACCAACGAACTGGCCAACTTCCGTAAATTACTAAAGACTCATCTCTTTGAAAAGATATACCACAAAGATCAATACATGTAAAAAATCTCTAAATATACCCAGAAACTTCGTAACACGTCTAATGTCTTATAATGACTTCTGCTATAACCACTATCTGTATTCCTAATCTATGTTAATGTGTTCTGCAATACCACTATCTAATATTTCATGACCATGTAACCCAAAATCCTTCTGTAAAAATCAAATGTATATTCTCCTCTCATTTCCAGTATCCATGATGTATTGTAAGCCACATTGAGCCTGCAAAGAGGTGGGAAAACGTGGGATACAAATGCAATAAATAAATATAAAGTGGCAGCCTCAGATACCCACTAGTGGTGCTTCTGCTGGTTGGGACTGTCACACTCGAAGAGGAAACGGAGATAGTTCCTGAAGTGAACCCTTGTGCTGTCCAAGGCCAAAAGAGTTAACTCAAAAGGATTAAGTTCTTTTCTAGGACCACCAGTCGGAAAAGCCCAGTGCTTCACCTGTGATGATCACCGTTTCCCTGGAGTTCAGCCCCTCGGTGCTGGCAGCCGACAGGACAGTATTCAGGGTCATAGGATACAGACAGGTGGCAGCTAACGTCAAAGTCAGGTGACAGCGTCAGAATCAGGTCAAGGCAGGCGGCAGACAGCAGAGTCAGGTCAAGGCTTTGGGTCAAGCCAGGCAGCAGACAATCAGCAGAATGAGGTCCAGGCTACGAGTCAAGGCAGGAGGCAGACAATCAGCAGAGTCAGGTCCAGGCTTCCTGTCAAGGCAGGTAGCAGACGATCAGCAGAGTCAGGTCCGTGGCTACTGGTCAAGGCAGATGACAGGAAGAAACAGAAACAGGTGAAGAGGAATACCGAAGTTCACCGATATTGGATCGTAGCTGAGGCCCCGAGTGCAGGGGAAAGCCTTCTTAAAAAGAGAAGCTGTCTGACATCAGACCGATGTCAAAAAAAAAAAGTGGGACTGAAAAAGGCACCAAAACAATGGGCTAAGATGACCAAAAGGAAAACTTTGGCCCCCCCAGAAGGCGGAGTGCGCTGCGCACCCTGGTCGCCAAGAGCGTGCTGCCCACGGAGGGAGCCCCAGGAGCAACAGCAAATCCCTGCCACTGCGCAATCTGCCCCCAGGGACCATGGCGAGAAGGTAGGGGCTAGCATCTCCCGTGCATGATCTGGCGCCGGCAAGCAGCCCAGTGTTGTGACAGTACCTCCTCCTCACGGGCCCCCCTCCACCCTGGACCTGGTTTACTAGAGTAGTGAGAATGAAATTTGTGGGTTAATTCAGGAGCGTGAATATTAGAAGCGGGTTCCCAAGAGTTATCTTCAGGTCCATAGTTTTTCCAGGATAATAAAATTAAGTCACCCAGAATGTCGTTTAGAGTCCAAGATTTCAGCTACTTCGTATTCTGGATCTGGTAGGGTTTCAGGAATTGTGGACTACTTGAGCGTAGAGTGCCATTTGGAGGATAAAAAGGGCTTCAAGAGAGATACATGAAAGGCATTATGTATCTTGAGGTTTGAAGGTAGGCGTAAGCGATAAGTAACAGCTCCCACCCGGGAATGTATGGCAAATGGCCCAGTAAACCTGGGAGCAAACTTATAAGATGGTAGATGTACGCGTAAGTATTTAGTGCTGAGCTATACCTTTTTCCCTAGTTGAAAGATAGGTGCGAGTCTTCTCTTCAAACTAGCAAAATGTTTGTGTTGGGCAGAGACTTGTTGGAGGTGAAGTTGAACTTTATTCCAAATATTTTGGATATCCAGAAGGGTCCGGTGAACTGCAGGTGGCCCAGTGGTTTCAGGAATTGGTAATGGTATTCGAGGATGCTGTCCATACACAATGAAGAAAGGCGACATATGGGTGGATTCATGGATATTGTTATTGTACGCGAACTCCACCCTGGGGAGAAGGGAGACCCAGTCGTCCTGGCGAGAGTTTACATACCTTCAAAGAAAATTCTTAAGAGTTAGATTAACTCGTTCCACTAGGCTGTTAGTTTGGGGATGGTATGCCGATGAAAAATGGGTGGTAATGCCTAAAGTGGAGCAGAGAGATCTCCATAATCATGATGTGAATTGTGAACCTTGATCACTGATGATACGTTGAGGAAGCCCGTGAAGATGAAGGCTTGGGCCAATTTGGTCACAGAGGGAAGAGAGGTCATAGGTATAAAATGAGCCAACTGGGCGAGCCAATCCACTACCATCCATTTTACCTTATTGCCTTGGGAAGATCTGTAATAAAACCCATTGAAATCTCCTGCCAAGTTCTTTGAGGTACTGGCAGAGGTTGGAGAAGCCCCCAAGGCTTGTTATGGATATCTTTGTTTCGAGCACAAGTAGGACAGGAGGCAATGAATTGCCGAATATCTTGCATCATGTGAGGCCAGCAATAATATTGGGAAATAAGATGTAGGATCTTTTTGAATCCCAGGTGGCCCGCTAATCCGGAGGAATGTCCCCATCTAAGGATAGTTTGCCTGAGTTGAGGTGGTACAGGAGTGGGGGCGAGAGATGAAGTAAGTCTGGTAGTAGTGACAACGCAGGCTGGGTCCAGCACAGGTCGAGACTTGTTGAGTTCCTCTGAGGGTTCGAAGGCCCTAGACAGAGCATCTGCTTGAACATTCTTCTTCGCTGGTCTAACGTCAGACTGAAATTAAAGCATGCAAAAAATAAAGACTATCGGGGCCTGTCGAGGATTTAAACATTTGGTGTTCTATAAATAGAGGAGATTTTTGTGGTCCGTTATAATGGAAATAGGGTGTGTAGCCCCCTCGAGAAGGTGTCGCCACTCTTGTAAGACCAATTTTAGGGCCAACATTTCCCAGTCTCCAATGGTGTAGTTTTGTTCAGTAGGAGTGAATTTTTTTGAGATAAAGAAACAAGGGAGAAGTTTACCAGATTCAGAGGGTTGAGAAAGTATGGCTCTAGCTCCAAGAGGGGACGCGTCTACCTCAAGGGTAAAAGGTTTATTGATATCTGGACTTCAGAGCACTGGTGCAGATAAAAAGGCTTGTTTCAACTTGTTGAATGCCTGTAAGGCCTCTGGAGACCAGTGTTTGACATCCGCCCTCCTTTTAGTTAGAGCTGTAAGTGGGCAGTGATGAGGGAATAGTGATCAATAAATCTGTCAGTCCTAGGATAGAGACATGTTCCTGATTTCTCTGTATAGTGATTGCAGTCATTAACTAGATTATAAAACATGCCCTTATTTCTGATTAACTAAATCTCTTCCTCTACCTCTTGAATACAGGTGAAATCATCTTATCAGGGGGTAAGGATGGACTGATGGCCATTAGTAGCCCTCGGTCTGGAATGACCATTCGGGTCCTAAGTGACCATCGTGGCTCTCCCATCACTGTCATCCAGACAACAAAGAAAAAGGTAGGATTTGGATTAACAGGAAGTTACTGCAGTGGGGATTATCTGTATGAAAAAAAGAGAAATGATTAGTAAGGGAATTATTTTTCAAAATCTGCAATTGCCAGCAGAATACTTTACACTCAGTTGGGTTATGGAATGTTCTTTTGTACACCACTTAGAATTTTGGGTAATGTGGTTTATAAATTCTGTTATAATTAAAACTAGCAGGAGGAGCCTGGCCAAGAATGAAAGCTTGGATGATGGAAAAAGAAACAAAGTAATGTGAATATGGGGTTTGGGAAACAAAGGGAAAAAGACACCTCCCTGTTAACCAATTCATTTTATATTGTTAAGGTCAATGACTTTGGCTTGGAAGGAGGAGAACTCTGGCTGGCTGCCAGTTCAGATCAACGGGTCAGCATCTGGACTTCTGATTGGCTGAAGGATAAATGTGAACTTGTTGATTGGTTAAGCTTTCCAGCACCTGCAAGCCCAGAGGTGAGGTTTCCCTGCTTTTTACTGCTGAGTGGATTTAAGAGACCATATAATACTTGCATACCTGTAACAGTTCTCTGTGGATAATTGGATATTTCAGCCACACAAGTGGTTACATCACCATGTGATGGAGCCATACGGGAAAGAATTCCAAGTTAAGAAGTCTCTAAAAGAGGCTTAAAAACGCATACATGGGAATTCCCGTCGCTGTACCAGTATTCAGAACCCCATACGGTAAAACATTCTCCTCAGTTTGTACCTGAGCAAGCTTCATCTCAGGGGTGGGTGGGATTGTTTGGCTGAAATATCTACACTATCCACGGAGAATATCTAACTATCCACGGAGAACAACCATTACAAGTATTCAACTCTGTTTCCTCCATGGATAGTGTAGATATTTCAGCCACACAAGTGGTGCCTTCCAAGCTCCAGGTTGTGACTATTTGTAGATATTGAGATCGCGTATATATATAATAAATATAACGTATATACAAATGGAATTAATAATAAAGGAGGAGAAGGCAAGTAGAAGCATCAAAGAGAAGAATTTAACACAGAATGTGTAAATGTATTATCTGAAAAAAGACGGGTGATGTAAACGTATGTATTATGACCACCTTACAAATCTCCTGAGCTGAAGCTCTTCTGAGATGCGTTCTGATTGTTCCCATAGCTCTTAGGTTATGTGCAGTAATATGTGGTATTGGTTGCATATCTGCTTTCTCATAACAAAAAAGAAATGCAATCTACTATCCATGAGCAAAGTTCTCTTTGAAACTGGAACTTTTTTATGTCCAGAATCCAATTAAATAAGAGAAGGGCAATTTTTACATGCTGCCTCTCTAAATAAACTTGCAAAGATTTTTTTGCAGTCTAGAGTATGTAATTGCCCCCCTCAATGATTGATGAGGAGGAGAGAAATAAACTGGTAAAACCAATGGTTGGTTCAAATGAACAGGGGAGACTTCTTTGGGTAGAAACTTGTGGTTCATTCTTAAAAGCACCCTATTATCTAAAATCTGTGTATAGGGAGGATAAAATACTAGGGCTTGAATTTCACTGATGCAGCAAGCAGAAGTACTGGTTATCAAGAATATTGCTTTCTAAGAGAGAAGCTTATCTGATGCTGGTTCCAGAGGCTCAAACGGCGGTAACGTTAGTTGCTTTAGAACTAAATTCAAATCCCAAGCTGGAGTCGGACAGTTTCACAATTAGAAGGCCTTTCGTGAAGCGCTTGACAATTGGATTTTTTGTCAAGGGTTGACGTTGAGAAAATCATGATACACTGACAAGGCTGCTAAATGAGTTTTGACTGAAGAAGTTGCCAATCTTGAATTTGAAAGTTGAAGGAAATACCATATTTTTCGGACTATAAGACGCACTTTTTTCCCCTAAAATTTGGGAGGAAAATGGGGGGGGGGGGTGCGTCTTATAGTCCGAACGTAGAGAAATTCGACTTCCGGGATCCCCAGCCCGCCCTCCCTCCAAATTCCGAGATCGCCCTCCCTCCAAGATCCCCTTCCCTCTCGCCCGCCCTCCCGAGCTCCGAGATCCCCTTCCCTCCCTCCCTCTCAGTTCTAAGTAATTTTATCTAGTCGGGGCAGCAGCAGAAGTGAAAACCATGCAGCCTCGGCATGTCACTCTTCCCTGTTTTCTCAGCTATGGTCCCACCCACTGAGGGCGGGACCAGAGCTGAGAAAAACAGAACAGGGAAGAGTGACGTGCCGAGGCTGCATGGTTTTCGCTTCTGCTGCTGCCCCGACTAGGTAAAATTACTTAGAACTGAGAGGGAGGGAAGGGGATCTCTGAACTCGGGAGGGCGGGCGATCTCGGAGGGAGGGCTGGGGATCCCGGAACTCGGGAGGGAGGGAGACGGACGGACGGACTGACCCTGGAAATGGGAGACATTCAGACAAGACGCACCGGAGCACCTAGGTTGTAGAGGAGGAAAAAGGTGCATCTTATAGCCCAAAATTTTTTTTTCCTATTTCCCTCCTCTAAAACCTAGGTGCGTCTTATAGTCCGAAAAATACGGTAATCAAGCTGAGGAAAAGGACAATGATAAGGGTTTTGATTCCTAGAATTAAACCACTGAGAAAAACGATTACTTGATAGTA
The DNA here is from genome assembly GCF_901765095.1 of Microcaecilia unicolor. Taxonomy (NCBI): domain Eukaryota; kingdom Metazoa; phylum Chordata; class Amphibia; order Gymnophiona; family Siphonopidae; genus Microcaecilia; species Microcaecilia unicolor. The sequence continues at coordinate 51,262,295 of NC_044038.1, forward strand.
TAGGCTCTTCTCCTGGAATCTCGTCTAGCCAACAAGAGGATATCCACCACTGCCAACGAAAATTAATAACTGTTATTTATTTTCCATGAAGAAGCCACGCTGTGAGAGTGAGAGATGATAGTTTGGAATGGAGAAGGGAACTGTTTTGAGTGATGAGGTCCTTGACTTGGGGAAAGCGCCTTAGCAGTTGAATGGACAGTCCATAGTACCTGAAGATAGGAGGGTGATCAATGTAGCGCCGATTTTTTAAAAAGGTTCCGTGGGTGATCTGGGAAATTACAGACCGTTAAGCCTGACTTCATTTCCAGGCAAAATAGTGGCAAATATTATAAACAATAAAATTATGGAACACACAGGTGAACATGATTTAATGGGACAGAGTCAGCAGGGGTTCCGCCAAGGGAAGTTTTGCCTCAGTTTGCTTCATTTCTTTGAAGGCATGAATAAACGTGTCGATAAAGGTGAGTATCTAGATTTTCAGAAATCTAGTTCCTCATGAGAGACATAAGTACATAAGTAATGCCACACTGGGAAAAGACCAAGGGTCCATCGAGCCCAGCATCCTGTCCACGACAGCGGCCAATCCAGGTCAAGGGCACCTGGCAAGCTTCCCAAACGTACAGACATTCTATACATGTTATTCCTGGAATTGTGGATTTTTCCCAAGTCCATTAGTAGCGGTTTATGGACTTGTCCTTTAGGAAACCGTCTAACCCCTTTTAAAACTCTGCCAAGCTAACCGCCTTCACCACGTTCTCCGGCAACGAATTCCAGAGTTTAATTACGCGATGGGAGAAGAAATATTTTCTCCAATTTGTTTTAAATTTACTACACTGTAGTTTCATCGCATGCCCCCTAGTTCTAGTATTTGGAAAGCGTGAACAGACGCTTCACATCCACCTGTTTCACTCCACTCATTATTGTATATACCTCTATCATGTCTCCCCTCAGCCGTCTCTTCTCCAAGCTGAAAAGCTCTAGCCTCCTTAGTCTTTTTTTATAGGGAAGTCATCCCATCCCCGCTATCATTTTAGTCGCCCTTCGCTGCACCTTTTCCAATTCCACTATATCTTTCTTGAGATGCGGCAACCAGAATTGAACACAATACTGAAGGTGCGGTCGCACCATGGAGCGATATAACGGCATTATAACATCCTCACACCTGTTTTCCATACCTTTCCTAATAATACCCAACATTCTATTCGCTTTCCGAGCCGCAGCAGCACACTGAGCAAAAGGTTTCACTGTATTATCGACGACGACACCCAGATCCCTTTCTTGGTCCGTAGCTCCTAACATGGAACCTTGCATGACTTAGCTATAATTTGGGTTCTTTTTCCCACATGCATCACCTTGCACTTGCTCACATTAAACGTCATCTGCCATTTAGCCGCCCAGTCTCCCTGTAATTTTTCAGAATCCTGTCGCGAGTTAACGACTTTGAATAACTTTGTGTCATCAGCAAATTTAATTACCTCGCTAGTTACTCCCATCTCTAAATCATTTATAAATATATTAAAAAGCAGTGGTCCTAGCACAGACCCCTGAGGAACCCCACTAACTACCCTTCTCCATTGTGAATACTGCCCATTTAACCCCACTCTCTGTTTCCTATCCTTCAACCAGTTTTTAATCCACAATAGAACTTTTCCTCCTATCCCATGACCCTCCAATTTCCTCTGTAGCCTTTCATGAGGTACCTGAGAAAATTAAAAAGTCATGGTATAGGAAGCAATGTCCTCCTGTGGATTAGGAATTTGTTATTGGACAGAAAATAGAGGGTAGGGTTAAATGGCCATTTTTCTCAATGGAGGAGGTTGATTAGTGGAGTACCGCAGAGATCTGGACTGGAACCGGTTCTGTTTAACATATTTACAAATGATCTGGAAATCGGAACGATGAGTGAGGTGATTACATTTGCAGATGACTCAAAACTGTTCAAAGTTGTCAAAACACATATGGATTGTGAAAAATTGCAGGAAGACCTTAGAAAACTAGAAGATTGGGCATCCAAATGGCAGATGACATGTAATGTAGACAAATGCAAAGTGATGCACATTGGGAAGAATAATCCACATCATAGTTACCTGATGCTGGGGTCCATCTTAGGAGTCAGCACTCAAGAAAAAGATCTAGGTGTCATTATAGACAAAGTGCTGAAATCTTCTGCCCTGTGTGCGTCAGCGGCCAAAAAAGCAAACAGGATGCTAGGAATCATTAGGAAAGGGATGCAAAATAAGACCAATAATATTATAATGCCTCTGTATCGCTTCATGGTGCGACCTCACCTTGAGTATTGTGTTCAGTTCTAGTCACTGTATCCCAAAAGTGATAGTGGAATTAGAAAAGGTTCAAAGAAGAGTGACCAAAATGATAAAGGTGTGGATCTTCTCCCATATGAGGAAAGGCTAAAGAGATTAGGCCTCTTTAGCTTGGAAATGAGACGGCTGAGGGGAGGGACATGATTGAGGTCTACAAAATACTGAATGGAGTACAACAGGTAAAAGTGAATTGATTTTTCACTCTTTCAAAAAGTACAAAGATCAGGGGACACTCAATGATATTACATGAAAATACTTTTAAAACAAATAGGAAGAAATATTTTTTCACTCAATAGTTAATCTCTGGAACTTGTTGCTGGAAGATGTGGTAACAGTGGTTAGCATATCTGGGTTTAAAAAAGGTTGGACAAGTTCTGGAGGAAAAGTCCATAGTCTGTTATTGAGATGGACATTGAGGAAGCCACGGCTTGCCCTGGATTGGTAGCGTGGACTGTTGCTAATAATTGGGTTTCTGTAAGGTACTTGTGACCTGGATTAGCCACTGTTAGAAGCAGGATATTGGGCTAGATGGACGACTGGACAGACCCAATATGGCTATTCTTATCATTATAGGAGTACCAAGCCTGGCGAGGCCAGTCTGATTCTATTAGGATGATCTTTGGTTTGTCTGTTAAAATTTTCTGTATTGTTTTGGCCGCCATGGGAAATGGAGGAAAAGTATAGAGGAAGAGGTGACTCCAGTCTATTGTGAAGGCATCCTCTGCAAATCTGGTTGATGCTAGAATCTTGGAACAGAACTGAGCGCATTTTGCATTTCTCATGGTTGCAAATAGATTGATGGTCAGAGTTCCTCAGCTCTGGAAAAAGGTCTCACATAATCATATTCTTTAAGAACACTCGTGAGGTGGTGGTTCTGGGATCCAGGGAAGTATGTCACTACTAGAAAACCGTCCTCCTGCAATGTAGCGTCTCAAATATGCATGGCTTCTTGACAAAGATGCCTGGAACCAGTTCCTCCTTGTTTAGTACATAAGTAATGCCACACTGGGAAAAGACCAAGGGTCCATCGAGCCCAGCATCCTGTCCACGACAGCGGCCAATCCAGGCCAAGGGCACCTGGCAAGCTTCCCAAACGTACAAACATTCTATACATGTTAGTCCCGGAATTGTGGATTTTTCCCAAGTCCATTTAGTAGTGGTTTATGGACTTGTCCTTTAGGAAACCATCTAACCCCTTTTTAAACTCTGCGAAGCTAACCGCCTTCACCACGTTCTCCGGCAACGAATTCCAGAGTTTAATTACACGTTGGGTGAAGAAATATTTTCTCTGATTTGTTTTAAATTTACTACACTGTAGTTTCATCGCATGCCCCCTAGTCCTAGTATTTTTGGAAAGAGATGCTTCACATCCACCTGTTCCACTCCACTCATTATTTTATATACCTCTATCATGTCTCCCCTCAGCCGTCTCTTCTCCAAGCTGAAAAGCCCTAGCCTCCTTAGTCTTTCTTCATAGGGAAGTTGTCTCATCCCCGCTATCATTTTAGTCGCCCTTCGCTGCACCTTTTCCAATTCCACTATATCTTTCTTGAGATGCGGCGACCAGAATTGAACACAATACTCAAGGTGCGGTCGCACCATGGAGCAATATAACAGCATTATAACATCCTCACACCTGTTTTCCATACCTTTCCTAATAATGCCCAACATTCTATTCGCTTTCCTAGCCGCAGCAGCACACTGAGCAGAAGGTTTCAGCGTATTATCGACGACGACACCCAGATCCCTTTCTAGTACCATATTTGGGAAAGATTCTTTTCAGAAAGGCAATACATTTTGGAAACAGCAGTGCAATTTGCTCCAGGGTTTGTACCAAGCATGTTTGATACCACTTTTCATCACTGGGCAGCTCAGGAGCTTCACACATTAGGTCAAACCTGGGAAGAGGGGAAGATATTGCCTTACTCAGAATTGTAGGAAGAGTATGGTCTTCCCCAACTCATGTTTTTTTTTTCAGTATAGCCAAATACAGAACTATATGTTATGCAGGGCTCGGGGGGAGCTGGGTTTAGAGGAAACACTTTTGGAATACAGCCAAACTAATCGCTGGCCATCAAAAATATGACATGTAACCCCTTTCAGAACAGCCCACTGGCTGCCAATCTCCTATCATATCACTTAGTTTTCAAGATACATAATATAGAAGAACCATTATCTTTCTAGGTGCTTAACTCCCTGCTGTCCCCTCATTGTTGCCCGTAACATGGAACTCAATATACTCCTCCAATAGGTGCTCCACCTATCAATCCACTTACGAGTCATCCAAGAGGATATCATAATCCGTGGACCTGCTCTCCTCCCGCAAATCCACTCAGACTGGTGTGTGGTCTAACCAGGTGATCACTTCTATCCCAGAAAGGGTTTCCAGGTCACAGGTCTGAACCATATAATATTCCCTGTACTTCAACAGGTTTCCCCTTCTTTACATTAGTAGATATAAAACATCACCACTTGATTGTCTGTCTACTAAAGTGACGTGGCCCTTCAGAATTTGTTCAAATGTTAGCAGGGCATATCACACCACTCTCAGCTCAAAGTTTGTGATGATAATGCTCTGTCAATGACCAGGCAGCTTGAATCTAAAATTTTCCCACATGGGCTCCCCAGCTTGTCTTTGATGCATTTGTTGTGAGAACTATGGAAGGAATGGGAGGATGAAAGAATTTCCCTCTTGTAAGAGTATCAAAATCAGTCCACCAATGAAGAGATTGTTTGAGGTTCTGAGATAATTGAATGTTGGTGGTGAGAGGCTGTAAGTTGATTCCAACAGTCTTTAGGAACCATTGCAAATGCCTCATGTGGAGTCAGGCCGTTGGTAATACTTGAACTGTTGGCAGCCATGTGTCCCAAGATAACCTTTAGCTGTCTGGCTGTGGGCGAGATATGTACTATGACCGAAGAAGCGATCTTCTGAATTTGTAGAGGCTCGGTCTGAAAGAAGAGAGTCAATAAGATTGGGAGTGTGAGGTACTGCTCCAATGAATTGGAGAGATTGAGTCGGTAACGGGTTTGATATTTGATAATTTATTATGAATCCCAAGTTGGTCAGAAGAGTTGAAGTAGATTGGAGAACTACAGATAATTCCTGAGGAATTAGCCAGTTGTTGAAATAGGGAAATATAAAAATCCCTTGCTTTCTCAGATGTGCTGCCACTGAGAGCCCAAAGGGCAGTACTTTTATATTGAAAATGTTCCCCAGCTAGTGTGAATTTCAAATACAATCCTGTGTGTGGGGCAGACTGGGATGTGAAGATAGACATCCTTGAGATCTATAGACACATGCCAACTACCCTTTGGAAGAATGTTGGCCAAAGAATTCATGCAAAACTTTAATCTTTTGGGAATTGGTTGAGGCCATGCAGATCGAGAATGGGCCTCCCTCCAGAATTCTTAAGTATGAGGAAATATTTGGAGTAGAAACCTGGAAGAAGAGTAGCGGGGTGAAGCTGTTCTATAGCCCATGCTTGCAACAGAACATTGACTTCCTCGTTTAACTTGCATAGGTGAGAATGTGGGACTCAAAATGAAGCCATGGTTGTCTGAGAAGGGTGAGAGATGAAATTCATTCAGTATCCTGACTTGATGATGTTCAAAATCCATGCATCTCTGGTAATAAGTTTCCATTGTTTAAAAAAAAAACAACCTTTGTCAGTCTGCCCCCAACTGGGAGGTGAAGTAAACTCTGGCTGTCAAAAAGCAGGTGATGGATTAGTAACCTACTGTTGTGCAGGTTTTTGCAACTTGCGGTCTCTAGGGTCTCTGTTTTGCTGAGGCTGTTAAGGCCAGTGTTTCCCAAGTGCAGTCCTGGAGTACCTCTTGCCAGTCAGGTTTTCAGGATATCCACAATGAATATGCATGAAAGAGGTTTGTATATAATGAAGGCAGTGTATGCAAATCAAGTTCATGCATATTCATTGTGGATATCCTGAAAACCTGACTGGCTAGCGGTACTCCAGGACTGGACTTGGGAAACACTGGTCTAGGCTAACAACATTGTAAGAAGAATAGGATCTATGGTAAAGTTGATATTGTTTATGGTTATAATGTGATCTCTTTCCTTGATAGAACTATATCTTTTGGAAGATGAATTAAGCTGTTCAATATCCTCTACCAACGTCATTAAAAATATTAGTCCCTTTTGATGGATTAATCTGTTTAACTTTGTCGCCAAATAAGTTTTCCCCATTACAAGGGGCATCTGTGACTTTTTCATGAACATCCTCACACAAGTTAAATGCTCTGAGCCAAGCCATTCTCCTAGCTGAGATGGCCACCACACTTCCTCTGGCTGCTGTTTCATAAGCATCATGTGCAGCTCTGATCACATGCTTTGAACAATCTTCATAGTCTTGTAAAGTAGAATCAAACACTTTAGCTGAGTCCTTTAGAAATAACCTCAGTCATAGGCTTAAGTCTGTCTAAAATCTTATAGATATACTCTGTTATGGTGAAATAGTGCGCTGCAATTCAAGCACTGAGCTTTTTATTCTGGAACATGCACTTACCCATAAGGTCTAGGAATTTTTGGTCTCTACCTGGTGGAAAATTTGAATTAATTTCGTTCATTTAAGTGCTTATATACCGCTTAGACCTAAGCGGTTTACAGTTTTATTTTACATGTACTGGGTCTGTCCCTAGTGGGCTCACAATCTAAGTAGCACATTGTACTACTGTTGTACCTGGGGAAACAGAGGGTTAAGTGACTTGCCCAGAGTGTCACAGAGCTGCAGAAGGAATTGAACCTGGTTCCACAGGATCTCAACCCACTGCTGACCATTAGGCAGCTTCAGGAATCAAACCCAGTTCCCCAGGTCTCCAACCCACTACACTAACCATTAGGCCACTTCTAGAACTCTTATGTTTTCATAGCGCAGACTCTACCACCATAGAATGATGGAAAAGTTGCAGCTTTCCAAAGCCTAGAGCAGAGTGCATCTTATATTTGTCAATAGTCCATGATGTACAATGAGACATAAAAGGAGTATACCATTTTCTTGTGCAAATCCAGAAGGATCTTATGCAGTGGCAAAGCAATTATGTCCTTTGGTGCATCCAGATATGCATTTTGCTCTAGGATCATGTGTAGCCTGGGCTGGAAGTTCTAAATCTTTCAAAATTTTCTGTAAGAACTTCCAATAAAAGGTATCCTCTGGTAATGAGGTCGTCTTAGATTCTGGCAGTGATGGATCCAACAGTATTCCCAGAGACCACCTGAAGGAATGAGTAGATGGCGAACAGTGTGGACAGCGAATTCCAGGAAGCAGGAGATGAAGGAAAGGCCCAGTCCAAGAGCCTACTCCAATAAAGAAGATGAAGTTAGAGCATAGAGGAACAGAGCCTCCTAGGTGTAGAAGGAGGAGCTGCCCTTGAAGAGAGATGAGCTTGAGTTGTTCTGTCAGCTGGAAGGGATGGTACTTTCTCTGTAAGGAACTGGTCCCAGAGTTCCTGAATTGCTGGATGAGACGGGGGGGGGGGGGGGGGGGGGAGTGTCTGGAAGATCTGCTATGAGAAGACTGATGAGGTGGTAAATGGGAAGTTGATGACAGCCTGCTAGACTTGCTGGGTTGTCTAGGAGGAGATTTTTTCTTAGCTTTATCCGGCGGTTGCATTGTTAGTGGGTCATTGTTCCTGTCATCTGGCACCAACCACCGGCACAGAGAGAGGAGGAGATGATTTTCTACATTGTTTAATGGGTCTGTTCCATATTTGGTCCATATACACACTGGGGCGGAGTGGAGGAAGTTCTTCATCACTATGACACTGGTGCCAGGGCAGGGAAGCTTGTTGCGCTGAGGAGATGCTGCTGTTTAACTCATCAATGCCATGCTGAGAAGGGGCATTTGCAGCTGATATCCATGCTTATGGGCATGAGAGGAAGAAGCCCTTTGCAGCAGAGGAGCAGTGCTAACGCTCAGAACTTCACTGTCCGGCTGCACAATAGAGTTAGAATTAGAGGATTTTCACTGGGGATTTTTTCTTCTGAAGGAGGAATTCCTTCTGCTCTAATTCTTGTATTTTTCTTGCTCTGGGAGACATTCTCATACAATTTGGACAACTGGAGACAGGATGAGACAGACCCATACAGCGGATACACACCTCATTCAGGTCTGCCAAAGACATTTTTCTGCTACATGGTGCAGCGTTTAAAGCCTGTTTTTTTAGAAGACCGTGAGAAAATTACTGCGGCCAAGTCAAATTCTTTAAGTAGAGGTAAGTGAATTTAGGCAGGCAAGAAGATTGAAAATAAACGGTACAAACTGAGAGACGGAATCCCTTTGTGGTGCGGTCGGTGCCGTGGAAGAAAATAAACTGAGGAGAGTGTTTTACTGTATGGGGTTTTGAATACTGGTATAGTGACGGGAATTCCTGCGCATGTGTTTTTAAGTCTTTTCTAGAGACTTCTTAGCTTGGAATCCTTTCCCATCTAGCTCCTTTACACGGTAATGTAACCACTTCTGTGGCTGAAATGTCCACACTATCTATGAAGAACCAAGGTCTTATTGATTTGCAATGATTCAATGATTGTTTGAAAGCGGGAGCCATACAGATTCAATCATTCTTTTTTTTTTCCTTCTTAGGAGCCTTCTGTCCAACCCCCAAGCCTGGCTGCATTCTGCCCATGGGAGAGAGGCACTCTGCTCTGTGTGGGCTTTGGGATAGAGAAGGAGATTCTGTTTTACAGCCTTTACCAGAAAAAGGTAGGAACTACTTCCTATGTCTCACGGTTATGGAATAATTAGGCAGGATTTAAGTACATTGACAGTACTGTGTATTGGGGGAGGGAGGGTCAGTATCAGTTATGAAACTGTTGTAGAGTAGGAAGTGACATCATCCAACAATATGGACACTGAAGCAGAGCGCTCCATCCAACTGATCCTATTCTTCATCAGTAGAGGCACAAACACCCAAGCTCTGTGAAAAGTGCTGGAGAGTTGCTGTGTGTAGTAGAAATGATCACTCAGTGAAAAAATGCAGATTTAAGGGAGTTTGCTTACATGGGCAGCAGAGAAGAGAACTGGGAAGAAGATAATGGAGAGTCACATGAAAGCGATGCCATCTGTGATACAGTAACAGAGGCAGCAAATACACAATCCATAGTCTTTCTATTTTTTTATTTTATATTTATTGAAATCTGAAAATTACAATTCAAGGACAACCTTCACTTGAAAAAGCAAACAGTAATCTTAAGAAAATAGTACAAAGGAAAACAAATCTGCTAATCGCAGACTTTTACCAAACATTAAGCAATAACCTTGGTCCCCAAAAAGGAGAGAGTAGGTAAATCAAGGAGGGATATTAATACAAAACATAATCATATGTTAAGAAAAAGAAACCGAGCATTCACTAACATAACCACATATTAGTCAGTGAGCTGCTTCCATTTGATCTGCATTTTCTAATTGGCTTAGAAATTTATTTTCAAGAAATGATTGCAGATGTTGCGGATCATAGAGAGCATATCTTATAGACTAAAATCAAGCATTTTACAGAAAATTGAAAAAAAAAATATTCCACCATTTTGCACAACCCTGTTACTCAGAGAAAGAACATCTTTTTATTTTCCTGTGCCTACATCAAAAGAAAAAGATGGCATGTGGGAACTTGCTCCTTTTGTTTTGTGAAATGCAGTGGTATATTATAAAAGTGCACGTGCCTTTTTTTTTTTATTACTACTATTTCACAGAGAAGGTATTGAATAATGAGGGAAGGATTTCCTTCATTCAGAACTGTCCAGAGTCAGTCTAAATGTGCCAACATTGGCCAGTTCACACTATTAGCTGCCAAGCCCGTACAAAGTTAATTATGTTCAATGAAATATAAATCTGTTGGCTCAGGCTGCTTGCTATGTGAAATTTCTATCACTGTTTCATTGTTGCTACCATGTATCACATATTAAGGGCATTTGCTTTAAATTTCGTTTTAATTCATTTATGTAGTCCTTACATGAACATGGTTTTGCTTTTTAACCCCAAAGGTGAATCCTAAGGGTGGTTGAATTATTAGGTATATACTGTGTTTCTGACTTTACTTATTTTGGACTGCTTTGGGTCCTGCTGATTTGTACATCTGCATTTTGGAAGATAGAAATGAGAAAATAATTAGTTTTGGATGTATTAAGAATATGTCAGTTTTTGAATGTGCGTCTGCCAGAACTGGTTTTAGACAGAATAGTGGTGGTAAATCTCCAGCCTTGAGATGGGCCACCGTTGGTGTCTCTGAACTCTTTTACCTTTGCTGGCAGGGATTCTGAGCCCCGCCAGCCAAATAAATGGACTGCCGCTGCTCCCCGCTGATTGTTTCTGGCCCTGAGCAGAACGCCAGGACTTATTTCTCAAGTATAAGTGAGAATTCATGGCATACTGCTCAGAGCCAGAATCAAGCAGCAGGGAGTGGCGGCAGTCCATTTATTTGGCTGGTGGGGCTCAACATCCTTGCCAGCAAAGGTATGCCCACATGGGGGGAGGGAGGAGAGAGAGGAATGTGTTGCTCCCTTATTCCACCTTGGGGGCCGCCCCCAAATTGCAGGCTGGCTATGTTCCACGGTAAAGTCAGTGCCTCGAGAACTACATGGAAAGTGGCAAAAGGTTTTCAAAGGATGAAAACCTGCTTTTGGGTGAGGGGGGGAGAAGGTGAGCGGGCAAGAAGAAGGACGATATGTGAAAACTTACTGCTCTATGAAAACTTACTACAAAACTGCAAAGGCTTCACAGAAGCAGACTCGTTTTCAGACTGTGGATTTTTTTCTTCACACATTATAACAGGGACACTGCTAAGTGGTAAAAACAGTGTGTGGCATGAACTAAGAGCAAGTTTATTGGTTGAATGGTATAGGGGTTGGGCACTGTTCCTTCTAAGCTGAGTGAGTGTCCTCCAATTGCATTGCCAGTGAGGGGTGGTGCTTCAATTGTGTTTTCAATTACTAGGGACAGGCAGGTTCCATGGAATCCTGCAGAGTTTGCCTGTCCCTCACTATTGAAAATGTGACTGTGAAACAGCACCCTCCACTGGCAGAATTATAGGTGGAGGACTTCCGCTCAGCTTAGAGAGAACAGTGGAGGTGGGGGACTATAAGAGAAGAATGGATGGATGTGGATATGTATGTTTAGAGAGATATAGGGCTTAAGAATGGTTTGAGGTGGAAGGATGTTGGGATTTATGAATGGCTGTAAAAAGCTTTACCAGGCAACATTCAGCCTACCAGTGGGCAGTGTTTTTTTTTTGTTTTTTTTTAAACACTGATCTGCTACAGGCTGAATTAGACCCAGATATTTATTGCCAGTCCAGGTACTGGAAATGAAGATCTGGGTCTCCAACGGCTCCTGAAAGTTATCCAGCTACCACTAATACACAGTGCCAGTACCCATATAGCTATCCAGGCAAATAAGGACAGCTGTGTTAGCGCTTGAACCACCTTGACACTAACTGTAGTGTGCTACAGTGGTCTTGTGGATATTCAGTACCACTCTCTGATTAAGTGCCACTGTGATTTAACTGGATAGGAGCCTTCCTACCCAAATACAGACCCCTTAGTGCCAAGTTGGATGGTGTCAATACTCAATGAAATGGGGGGGGGGGGGGGTGCTGCCAGGATAGAGTAGCAAGTGATATATAAAGGGAGGAAGATGGGGTGGGAGGGGAATATTTGGGGGATGCAGGTATCAAATTTTATTAGGATGAAAGTGTGGAATAGAAAGTTAATATATAATAGATACTGTGTGGTGACTAGAGGAAAGATAGATGATGGTTTCCCTAACAATTGTGTTGATTAATGCCGAAGGGCTGAACTGAGGGACCAAGCAGCAAATCCTTTTTTTTTTTTTTAAAGGAGGTCAAGTTCATATGAGCAGATATCATGTTAGTCCAGAAAACAGACTTGAAGAGCTGATGTGAGAGAGAGAGAGAGAGAATGTTTCCACACAAATTTCTGGCTGCCAGTAACAAAGAAAGGAGAAGGACAGAAGGAGCCAAACCTGCAAGTCAGGATGTATTCAATGGCTCAATTTATTGACAAAAACCAGTCTTCTTATCTTACAAAACATAAAATAGTCTTCTGGCAGCAAAACAAGGGTAGAGTACAGAAGGTACTGACCCAACACTACAGTGTTTCGGCAGTTAATTTGCCTTCATCATGGGTCCTAATTTGTGGTATACCAAACATATGTACTCTATATTATAGCGCTTTGAAAATGTCACTAGAAAACTGAAAATAGAGAGACTCTCGGCATAGACAGTAACAAAGAACATAGAAAAGGAGGTTAGGGATTTTTGTCTCCAAATGATGGGCAATAGATATTAGAGATGGATAAGGATGAAAGGAGACTCTATATAAAGCTAACTATAGATAATCAAGGTATGAGGGTTACAGGTGTTTGTGTCTGTTTCAAATGTTCAGCAAGCCATTTTCTTTGAGTAATTGGAGGATAGAGTTTTGCAAACCGACAAGGGAAAGTTAATAGTTGATAGGAATAGTAAATCTGTAATAAACTTGAACTTGAAACATCACCTTGGTGCTTAATTTGGATAACTTGGGCCCTGGGGAGAAAGGGCACACAGGCAGAAGCTAAGGCAGATGGTGACATCTCTCCAATTAGTTGACTCATGGTATGTGAAAAATTATAGTAAGAGATTATACCTTCTGCTCATGACCTCACAGACCTTATTCAAGGATTGATACGTGGGTAGAAAAAAATCATGGATGAAAAACATGGCAGAGGTAGCATTGATCCCATCCTATTGTAGGATCATGCCCCAGTTTGGGTAGAAGTACAGTTGCAAAGTGAAAGGGCAGTCTAACATTTTACAGACTTAATGACAGCCTTCCAGAGTCTAATGTGGTTTGTGAGTCCAAGGAGGCTTAGAAGAGTATTTTATGAATAATGAGGATGGTGAGGAAACTATCTATGGGATGAATTAATTTGGGACCAGGAAATTGATTAATATTTTCAGGGAGTGCCTTCCTTTGCCCAAGCTAACAGAGGATAAAGGAGGTTTGCTTGAGAAAGGCATAAGTAAGGAAGAGGTACGCTTCACTATTTGATCCATAAGAGAAGGGACTGCCCCTGGGCTTGGACTAACTGCAAACGTTTGTAAGAAATTTAAAGATACGTTGGTAGAGTCTATGTGAACTTTCTAAATAATAATACAGAAGGGGACTTAGCTTCTTCAATGAAAATGACTGGTATCACAGTGAGCCTGAAATCAGGTAAAGATCAGACCATCTGTAGTTTTCTACAAACCCTGATCTCTGCTGACTTTGGATGATATAATTTTGGCACAAAGAACATTACCTTTTACCTCTCAATTCACGAAGATCAGGCAGGATTTTATTCTAGGAGATATCAGAATGCTAAGCTTGATTTCATTGTTGAAGCACAGGGCAGTGTCCACTATGCTGTTTGCCATAGATGCAGAGAAAACATTTGACAGAATTCCCTGGGCATTTATAGCTAGAATGCTACAAAGATTTAGGTTTGAAAAGAAATACAGTACTTGGATTCGGGCAATGAACAGAGATCCCCAAGTATGTATTAAGAGTGAGTGGGTCATTCACTGACCCTTTATCGTCTGGTCTTCTAGAGAATGGATATAAGGTCCTGTATAGGATATATATGGCATTGCGATGTTTACAGACAGAAGTGGTGGTGCTGGAGAGAATATGGCCAAATAGGGAACTTTTTTCATACAGTATGTGGTGGCAATATGTAGAAGTCCTAAATTATGGAAAGAGATGGGAAAAATGCTTACAGAAATTCTGGGGAAAGTGTTTTTATTTGTTAAATGCCCAATTGGAAGAGAGTGACCCTGTGAAGGAAAACGTATGACATTTGGCTTTTTAGCAGGCAGGTGTGTTGTTTGTTGGAGAGCAATGCTCTCCCATCTAAACAAACTTTTTAAGCCCTTACGGGATATTTATACTATGAATGAGATTACAGTAATATGTCATCAATCTATGGAAACCTTTGCAAAAATTGGGAGTACATGTGAGCAGTGGTTCAGACAACATGCATGGTGGAGGAGAGGTGTTCTGAAGGATGATAATTAACAACCTTTTGATTTTGTTACAATGATAAATGGTTACTAAGGTTATGATACTGTAGGTGCTGTAGAGTTACTCCTGTTAATCTGAAAATTAAAACATGAAGAAGAAATTGTAGTAGGACCGTTATAGGGTGATGTCAGGTTAAAATTGGTGTATTGGTTGTATGTTGGTCTGTAGGAAACTGTTAGATAAACTTTAGTGAATGTACGGAATCAGTAATAATTCTCTTCATATAGGATGCTCAGCATGTCATGTTTATCTATTTAATAGATATTTCATGCATAGTTATATATTGCTGTGAATACATGTGTACACCCTGTGTATCTTCATGAGTCAGTAATGCTAGATGAGTTAAGTTATGTAAAAGAACTGGGGCACACCACCTACTCTTCTCTTTAGAATGAGAGATCTCATTTTGTCTGTTTTATTTCCCCTGATTTGAACTCAGGTGCTTCAGACAATTCCCCTATTGTACTTTGCCACATCCCTGAGCCTGTCTTCCACAACACCTCTTGCAGCCGTCGGTTCCAGTGGTGAGTAACAAGAAAATTACTGCAGTCACAGCCAGGGCCTTCTACAGAAATTGGTGGCAAGACTATTAGTAGAAGCCAAATTTGCAAAAACTGCAGTGGTTCCTGCTTGAAAGCAGGGTAAAATTTCAAAACAGTATGCTTTGTCTTTGATCTTCCCCACTACTGGCATCAGCAAGATTAACATATGTGCGGCGTCATGCATTTAGCTACTTTTCACACAGAATACAGAACAAAATACCTCTCAAACTGTATCCGTAGACTCTTTTCAAAAGGCTTTTTTTCATTACTACCCTGTCTGTCCCCTACTGTTATCACCATACGTTCTTTTCCCAAGGTTTGCCTTTTTTTCTAGGCTAGTACTCACTAATCTTTCTGCAGCCATGAATCTAATTTGCAAGGTGCAGAAAGCACACAACACCCAGGTGGTGCAGGACATTGATGTCCTATAAAGTGCCCACCAAGGTAGCAATTTTAAATACCGGTTTGGTGATCCCATTTGGGATTGCCATCCATAGTTTGGAAAGCTAGGCTGTTCTCTCCTCTGTTTGGTACTCGGTGTATCTTGCATCACTCTTGTATCCAATGTTCTCCTTATCCTTTATCAACCATCATTCTGGCCATTGTTCTTGCTTCATTTCTGTACTCATGCATTTAAACCTGATTGTCACAAAATGCCTAGCCACCCGCCTGGGGCTACCCCACAGCCATTTAGAGGATCTATCCCCAGCACAGCTCGGGTCCGCCTGCACCTTCTGCTTGTGCTCAACACTAGCACCCTCCTCCCACCGAGTGGGTCACAACCACCTCTGGGTGAGTCTCCTGCTCTGAAATTATCCCCAGTGATTTCTAGGTTACTGGGGCCACACTGATATGGTCCCACAGTTCCCAAAAAACACTCACAGACCCAATACACAAACCACCAGGATTCTTTATCAGTCCAGACATCAGAGTCAACAAACTAAACAGGTTTACTGTCACAACTTGAACAGTGTAGCAATACGGAGAGGGTCCAGGGTACAGAACAGAGTCCAAAATACAGCAAAAAGCACCAAGAGCCTTCAGAGACGGGACACGGTTCTTTATTGGTAACAATCAATATTCCAGTATGGACCCAACACGGGCTGTGTTTCGGCACATAGCGCCTGCGTCAGGGGTCAAGGGTGTTCTAATATGAAAAGAATGCTATATGCAGCAACCAAGGAACAACGTACTCAGCTACTCAGAAGACAAAACTACATAATGTCTTGGTGCTTTTTGCTATATTATGGTTTTGTTCCTTTATCAAAGAACGGAGGGACTTAATGATCCTGATACACTGAGTAACTACTCTATAAAACAGACAGATTATCTTTCTATTTCATAAAGAAGAAGCTTGGTTGCTCCATATAGCATTCTTTTCATATTAGAACACACTTGACCCCTGACACAGGCTCTGTGCACAGAAACACGGCCTGTGTTGGGTCCATATTGGAATATTGATTGTTACCAATAAAGAACTGTGTCCCGTCTCTGAAGGCGTTTGGTGTTTTTTGCTGTATTTACAACTTGAACAGTGAACAGAAAATGTGCAATCAGCAAACAGGTAACTGAAAAATGGATCAATTATAAAACTATCTAAACATTTGTTTACTTTCTAAAAAGTACCCGGGGTGATCAGGAAATATGCTGCTCACAGATTATCAAATATAACTGTTCACAGGGCCTTAGCAAAGGGATCTGTCTCTCTCTTCTCCTTGGCTAAGACGGAGCAAAAGCAAGTACATTCCAAATGAAATTGAGCTCCTGGGCCAATCAGAGCCCAGGACAACAAGTTTCAAAAATAGCTGGCCACATCTCTGCAGGTCTTTTCTCTGTAACAGCTTTAAACATAAATATACACCACCTGCTGGTCAAACTAGAGAAATACACTTCAAGAAATAATGCAAGTTACAGGCTCAAACCCACAGTTTTGTCACACTGGTTATGTATGCATTACTGTTCTACATAGAGTAATTTGTATGTTCTATGTAATCCACCTTGTGCCTTACCCTTAGGGAAAAACACACTATCAAATGAATATAAATAAATAAAGAAGTGGCAGGTAAGATCAACAACTGCCTGGCATACCAGATCAGGAGGCACCATGCTCTTATTGTCTCTGCAATAGCAGCATAGATTCCTTTATGATCATGCCTTTGGAAGAGTACTATGTCATCGGAAAGGAGACCCCACAGCCAGCCAGTCAGTGGGGGTACACCCCTCAACTTCCTAAGGCAGTACCATTTAGCCCAGTGATGGTCTTAGTTACAGCCAGTGGTGTGCTGGAGCAGGCTCTCACAGGCTCTCGAGAGCCGTTTGTTAAGTTTTTAAGAATTTTGGGAGCCGGTTCTCCATGGCTACTTTAACAAGTGGATCCCAAAATGTGGGCTTGGGCCCCTCCTGAATTCTCTTTTACTTTGCTGGCGAGAGAGAGCCCCCTGTTAACAATTTACCAGCACACCCCTGGTTACAGCACTAACACCACAGCTAAATACAGAACATCATATTGTGCGAACACGGACCTAAGACCTTTACATAATCATTTTGACCTCCATACAGCAGAAGCTCTGCTAGGATAACAAAACCTCCCACTCCAGGATCTATCCCTCTGCCCTCACATAGTCCCTATTCCTTGCTAAGCCATTTCTAGGATCATATAAAGTAATGACACCGTTTCTCTGTCTTATTTCTCTTTTTTGCATTGTGGGCATAGAGCGAATACTGCAACTGATTGACTGCACAAACAGCACAAAACAAGGCTACCTTGGACACAATGACTCTATTCACCTCTGCAGAGTCACTCCATCTGGTAGACTTCTCTTCACTGCTGCCTACAATGAGGTACTGGTGTGGGGAATCCAGAGGCAATGAGCAAACAGCCATCCAGCAAAGTCCAACAGAACCACCAGGAGAATTTGGATTATGTAGATGAGGTATGGGGGAGATGAGATTCATAGCAGCTGAGACAAAATATTCCCATGACACTGTAAAAACTCTGCTACTTGTATATAATTAAGGTTTTGCACCATGCAGCAAGGTGATGATTTTATCACAGGAAGGGACAGATTTCCATAGACCTCTTAACCTCCACCTCACGCACTCATCCAGAAACCCCCTCGGTAGCAGCTTCAAACCAGGTGTAGACCCAACAAAAGTCATGGAAAAATGTGAGACCTATCCCTTCACGCCCAGCTGCACACAATACTGGGATGTGCCCTTTCCCTTCAACACAGTTCAATGATTGAGAATAAGAGCAAGAAGTAACTGATCAGATTTATGTACAAACTGAAGCTTAAGGTAAAACAATGAGGAGAGGGCATAAAACAAGATTTCTAGAGATATTCTAATTGCAATTTTTGCCACTCCTTTTAAAGACGTTCTGCAAACACATTTGTCCATTTTATTTTAGTTTTCCTTTCTCCAATGAGCTTATTCTTAGATCATTTTTTAGTCAAAAAGGTTTCATTCCTGTGTTTTCACAGTTCAATAGAATAAAAAGGTAGTACCATTTTTGTGGCCAAACCCAGTTTTTAAAAATGTCCTGCTCTGAGTTGTCAGTTTTGCAGTTAATTTTTGTTAGATGTGTCAAGGTAGGGGAGTATAGACTTTGCTTTACAGTGTAACAGTCCAATTTGTTTTAAATATTTAAAGATATGACGAACCAAGAGCTTTCAAATATTTGAACACTTATATTTTACTTCAAAAGGAGGATAAAAATCAGAATGAAGCACTTTTAAAGGTTTAGCATTTACTACTGACTGAATTATTGTTGTGTTAATCCCTTACTTGTTTCTTCCCAAACTCTTAAATGAAGTTTTCACAGACCAGTTTTGTATTTTGTTAAACTGAATGAGCCCAGAAGTGAGTTTCCAAAATGTTTCTATGATATCCTTCATATCTTCCTACCTCATAATGAAATTGGACAGTATGTCCCCGATATTCACACTGTGGAAGATAGCTGGGCTGTCTCCCGTGGTCCACGCTGAACCCGGATGTTCAATGCTGGGCTGTTTCCAGTGATCAGCACTGAATATCTTGGGGGGGGGGGGGGGGGGGAGTTCCACCGGTGTGAAGATAACCAGCTACTTTGCATAGCCGGTTATCTTTAAACCGGCCAAAGATATACCAGGGTTTGATGTGGCCAAATATGACCGCCAAGTCTGGTTTAAAAATTGGCGGATAGCCAGTAATAACAAATGATATAACCAGTTATCCACCAGCCACTAACCGCAGATATTCAGCAGAGGATAGCCTGTTATCCCCCACTGAATATCGGCGGATAACCAGTTAAGTGCTATTTAACCGGTCAGCATCTGTTCTGACCAGTTAAATAGTGCCAAGTCATTTTGTAAGAGAATTCTCCTTATGATGTACCAGTCATCATTCCAGACTCTCGAATTCTGTTATCTGATTAGACCAGTAAATATGGAATAGCAGGCAGCCATATTTTATCCAGCGAGCACATTCGTAAGGCTTTCAAACTGGCCAGAATCCAATGTGAAGGCCTCACTATGTTTATTCTCCATCTGAGTAGAGTGAGGTATTTTGAAATAACTGAGTGAAAACTTCAACTAGATATAAATCCTTCTTACAGTGCACATAACAGTGAAGTATAGCCATATGTATCCTGAAAGAGAGAAAATATTATATTTTTTTTCTGCAGTTTGGGGCTAGATGTACATCTTTATTCCATTGTTGGCATGCACCTCAAGGCCCTGCAAAGCTGGTCAATGATCCATATGTTCCTGGAGTAATTTCCTGGATACTGTCTACAGTAGGAGCAGAGAGAAACAGAGTTCCTAGAACCTGGAAGAAAACCTTAGTTTAATCCATTCATTCAGATGTAGATTAACTTCCATAAAAGTTCACAGATCAAGGCCAAGCTTGGGGAAAATGTGGAGCAGACAACAGCACCTACCTATCTTGTTGAAAATTACCTCATTCTCATCAAATTGAAGTTATTTCCAATAGGATTAGTTAAAAAGTGCTAGAAAATCCATGCAATATGTTATTTTAAAGTAATTGTCTTTTTAGAGTGCTTAGTGCTGTATGTTAGTGCTCTGCTCCCTCCTAGCGTTTTTAACTTCCTTCCCACTGAGATCCTCTGTCCACTCCTAGCAGTGGCAAACTCCGCAGGTTCTGCATTTAAGCACAACTCAGACTGTCAGTTTTAAGCATGTTGTACAGATACAGGTCTTGGCATTAACTTAAAATTATAATCTCTAGTCACACGTCATCTCTGTTGTTTATAAGGATTGAATGACTAATAAGGTTTAACTGCTGCCTGGGGATAATGTCTAAAGCTGCATTTGTGAATATTTAAAAAATTTTTGTCAATTTTGTATTACCTTTGTAAAATATTATGTATTTGATGCTGAAGTATTATGTATTTTATTTTTATAAACTTGTATAGTTTTTGATTTTTTTTAAATAAATCAAGTCGTCTTCTGATTGAGTAGCATTCTTGGTGCTATTCCTGTGTGTTTATTGGTCTTTTTGAATTCTTAATATTGTATTTACTTCCTTCTCCTTTACTGGGAGACTGTTTTTTTGTATCAACCACCCATTCTTTGAAAACATATTTCCTTATGTTACTCCTGAGTCTGTCTACTTTGAGCCTCATACTATAACCCCTGATTCTAGAATTTTCCTTCCACTAAAAGAATAGCTCTTATAGCTTTAAGGCATTTAAATGACTATTTTTGTATACCCTTTCTCTTGGAGTATTCATATTCTGTTGTTACACGTGACCTGAATGTGGAGAGGCTGCACCATTTGATACCCTTCCTCTAGATTGCCCCTACCCTTATGGAAATGTAGGCTCCAAAGTTAAACACAGTACTCCACATGAAAATTTCAACAAAGATTTGTGTTGGCATTTTCATCTTTCTTTGGTTATATCTGTCCCTGTTCATCCTAGCATCCTCTGGTTCTATCCACATGTAGCATGGTTTTGCAAATTTGAAATCTCCCATGATGATAAGGAATAATAGAAAATAGCATTAATAGACCATCAAAGAGATGTGCAGACCAAGGAACAAACCCAACTGATGTTTTCTTTAAAAGAGTCTTTGAAGGCAGCAACCTAATACTAAGGTACATCTATGAAGGGAATCTTGCAACTACAGTGGAGTTGAATATCCAGAGAAGAAAATATAGGAAGAAAGCTATCAGGGGCTGAAAAACCACTTGTGCTTCCCTATCTACATCTATGACAACCAAGGGAAATTAAGAAGCACACTTCGCCAAGAGTAAAAAAGGGGAGACCAGAATAGCTATTGACTTAACCTGGTGTCAGAGTGCTCTATTCAGATATGAAAACCCAAATGTCATTTTAAGAGCAAGAAGAGGGCATAAGGGCCCTGAGACATGAGACACTTGGACAGGACAACCCACGATGAGATCCTATTTGTCTGAGAATAAAAACTCACAATATTAGAGACTTCCTGCAGTTGTAAAACTGTGGTGGCTAATGCTAGTGCTATCAAGTTAGCTGTGCAAAACAGCTTAACTATAGAATCACACATAGTAGGTGACTTGTATAGTCTGAGCCACATGAGTGACCAGCAAAACTGTACTAAATAGTTGTGCAGTGTAGATGAGGCACCTAGTTGGCCACTAACACCAGCAAAGACAGTCTACTGCAACAGCCATGCACCATAAGTAAATGCATCAAGAAATGTTATACGTGAGAAGAAGTCAAGCCAGATACCAGTGAGAGCATAATAAGGAACAGAGGCACAAACACCAGAGCACTGAAATAAATCAGAACAGGCTCACACTATTCAGGTTGACTTCCATAGGAGGTGTTGGTGGTCTAATGGTCCGGTGGGGGGGAAGGGATCTCAGTGACCTCTGAGATGTACTTCTGCTCCATAAAACAGCTGCCTTTTTTTTTTTTTTACATGAGTTTATGCCAAAGATGGCACCCAACTCAATTGAACCCCAGGCATTAAACTGGGTCAGGAAAACAAACCCAGAAACGCACCCACAACTGAACAGGAACACAGCTGAGAAGCTGGTTCAGGAGAACAAGCCAAATAGGCACCTCCAAACTCAACTGAGCCTCGGTATAAAACTGACTGAGGAACAGAAACCCCCAAAAGGGTAGTTAAAGCTCAAATGAAACTAGTTATAAACCAGGTCAGAAAGCAGGGCTGTTAGCCTGTCATCCATCCACTTGGGAGACAGGAAATACTAAACATTCTATGCTGCATAATACCCTTAGGGGGTGAGTCACAATAACTATTTTCTTCTCTGTCTCCATCCGCTGGTAGAGGGGCTCATTTTGGAAAGAGAAAAATGTCTAAAAGATGCCATAAAGCAGCATTTGGATGTTTTTCTCACAGAAATGTCCAAATTAGTATTTTTGAAAATTATTTTTAGACATTTTTCTATGCAGTTTGCAGTAAGTCCAAATTTCAAGGGGACAGGATTTAGGAATTCCTAAGAACTGGATGTTTTTCAGCCATAATGGAATAAAACAAAAATGTCCAGGACTAAAACATTTTGAGCTAAGCCTGTTTTTAGAACAAATAAGTCACAAAAAAGTGCCCTAAATGACCAGATGGCCACTGGAGGAATAAAGGAATGAGCTCCTACCCCCTAGTGGTCACTGACCCCCCTCCCACCCCCCCCCCCCAAAAAAACTGTAAAAGAAACAGTATAGACCAGCCTGTATGATAGCCTCAGATGTTATAGCCAGTCCTATTGCAGCAACAAGCAGGTCTCTGGAGTAGCCTAGTGGGCAGTGCACTGTGGAGAAGGCAACCCAGGCCCATAATCCATTCTGTTACACTTGTGATGGAAAGTGTGAGCCCTCCAAAACCCACCAAAAACCTACTGTACCCACATACAGGTGACACCTGCATCCATAAGAGCTATTGTAATAGTGTACAGTAGGTTTTTGGTGAGTTTTAGAGGGCTCACTACACAATATAATGGAGCAATGGTGAGATGTGTACCTTGGAGCTTTTAATTGAAGTCCGCTGCAGTGCCCCACTTCTGGAATGTTTGCGTGCCCAGTCTACTAAGAATGCGGACTCCTACATCCCAATGACTTGATTTTGTGCATTTTTCACGTGGACATTTTTTTTTAATGGTTCAAAAAGATAAATGCACAGAGCACAAAGACATTTAGCAAATTGCCATTTTTGGGGGGGGGGGGGGGGAAGGACATTTTTCTGGTTTGAAAGTGGTCATTTTCACTACTCGATTTTTGGACGTTTTCAGCAAAACATCCAAAGCTGGACTTTTTGTATGTATAATTCATATGTTCTGTGGAGGGGCATTTTCAATGTAATGTCTATTAATATTTACTATCCTGCTAAAAGGAAGACCATCGAGGTGGCTTACAATCCTATAGTTATGTGCTCAAAACATGAACACAAGGGAAACAGTGGTGGAGAAGGGGTAGAACTCTTACTATTGATAGGATAGAACAAAGGGGGGGGGGTGACTCAGGGATGCTCAGGGGCTAGATCCTTATTATGAGAACTATTTGATGTCAAGATAAAGACTATACCCTAAGTTGGGGGAGTTTTTTTTAAGTGTTTTGGACACTTTGCACTCCCATTGACTGGTTAACATTGGAAAGGATTGCCGCCCTACCTGAAAAGTTAACAAATTGAGACATAACAGTATAGTCAACTTCTTTACTATTCTTTATTTTGAACTGTGCCTATAATGCCTTTCTATAGCGTCCCTCTGGACCGGCACAGATGGGTTATGTACTCAAACCAGCAGATGGAAACTGAGAACAAACTGAGCTTCAAGTGAGCCTATAAGTGGGCTGTGCAGTCCTCGGGAAACTAGTCTGTTCTCATTAGATGGAGGAATGGTAAGCCTGTGCAGTTGGTTACTTGTGGGCCCTCTGATTTTTTTTTGTCTTGTTTTCTTCCTGGGGCTTACTGGGTAAGAGAAAACACACTCTATTAAAAATAAAAGCTCCAAAGATAGTAGGGATTGAGGCCAGTAGGGAACTCTCTCGCCCCAGGGGTATTAAACCCAGATGGCCGGTCAACCATCCCCCCCCCCCCCCACCACCACCACCACCACCACCACTTGGACCCTGCTGCAAGTACCTTTGGTTTGTGAGCCTCAGCTGTCTGGCATTGTCTTTGGCAGACCAGCAGTTTGAAGTGCTGTGGGGTTTGCCTTTCTACTTCTGGCCTGAATGTTGGTAAAAAGAAAAGAAACAAGTGTCGCCAGAGCTTTACAGCGGGGAAGCCACATGTAAAAAAAATAATAAAAAACAAATAGAGTTGCAGACTTTTTTGTGGGTCTTTTTTCCCTTCGGCAGTTGTTTTTCTGCTGCCCCAATGTTCCTCTAGGGAGCTGCAGAATTCCCGTGGTTTTTTTCTTTCTTAGCAGTGATGTCTCCAGCGCTGCACAGTTTGCCAGCGCCGGATGGGTGGATGCATCAGGGCACTGGGGCCTCTGTGCAGCTCCGGAGCGCACAGAGTCGGGATGTGGGGAGTCCGGGCAGGTGGCTGCACTGACTCCAGTGTCTGGGATTTCAGCGGGACTGGCTTTGGGGGAGCCCTTCAGGCAGTTGCCTCCTTTTCGGTGTGAACCACCGCCATTTTGCCCCAGCATCTAGCCTTGATCTCCCTCCATGCTTGGAGCTGTGCCCTTCGGCCCAACACCATTGGGTACTTCGGGAGTTGATTTTCCCCCAGAATTTGTTTTGGCCATGTACAAGGCCTTTTGCCTGAAGCAGGCTGGAGCTGCTTCGCAGAAGGGAGCTGTGCTGCAGGGAGATGCTTCTTCCCCCCTTCAAATTGCAAGCATGGGGAATGGGAGGAGGAGGAGGAGGAATTCTTGGACTCTTCTTTTTAGGGATCGGAGGCTTTAATTGGCTGGTCTGAGGAGGAAGACCTCAGGGACCAGGAGCAGCCGGGGGTGGGCAGGAGCTGTCTCTGGATGAAGACGTCTGTTGTCCACATTTTCCATTAGGAGATGCTGCAGGAACTGATTTTCCAGGTGTCTGTGTGCTGCGGTTTGTCTCCCCTGGAGGCTCCTTGGACGGTGGATCCCTTGCTTAAGGGGGTTCGCAGATCCTCCCACTCTTTCCCTATTGACCAGGACATTCTGGATATCATCCAGGTGCAATGGGCTTCTTCCAGCGTCCCTTATTGACGTGTAAAGTCCATGGTTCGCCTTTATCCCATTCCGGAGCAGGATTGGGAGTCCTTACATCCCCCCACGGTGGATGCCGTAGTCTGGCTTAGAGGAGCAGAAGTGCTTGCACTTTGGATGGCTGCAGAGCCCTACCTCACGTCAGATCATTTGTTGTGTTGTTGGGGATTCACGAAAGGGCGAGGTGGCATCCAAGGCCACTATTGCCTGTTGGGTGAGGGAGACGGTGGCCTCAGCCTATTTATTTTGGAAAAAGCCGCTTGCTGAAATTCGAGCCAAAACCACCATCTACCGTTTGATGAAACGTAAACCAAAATCTGAACACTGCTTGCTTACCAAAATACAAGCCGAATCCACCTGTGTAAGCCAAAATCCAGAGCCCTGTTTGCCAAACTGCAAACCGAATCCACCATTTACTTAAGTATAAGCCAAAATTCAGCACACTGTTTGCCAAACTGAATCCACCACTTACCAGAGTATAAGCTGCAACCCAGCACACTGGAAAGTAAACAAAAACAAGAGAAGCAGGAAGCCTATATGGTTCTCCAAACAAGTAGCTGAAAAAATAAGAGCAAAATAGGCTTTGTTCAAGAAATACAAAAGAACGCAACGAGAGGATCACGGAAAAGATTATCGGATTAAACTCAAAGAAGAGAAGAGGGAAATACGGCTAGCTAAAGCGCGAGCGGAAGAAAAAATGGCTAAGGATGTAAAGAGAGGTGACAAGACTTTTTTCAGATATATTGGAGAAAGGAGAAGAGATAGGAATGGAATTGCGAGACTGAAAGATAATGAGAATGGCTATGTGGAGAGTGATGAAGATAAAGCGAACGTGCTAAACAATTATTTCTCTTCAGTGTTCACGGAGGAAAATCCTGGAGAAGGACCGCGGGTGGCTGCCAAGGGAAAGTCTGGGAATGCAGTTGATACTGCGCCGTTTACGGAAGAAAGAGTTTATAAACAGCTGGAGAATCTGAAGGTGGACAAAGCTATGGGACCGGATAGGAGCTCAGAAGGAGCTCAGAGAGGTCCTGGCGGGACCTCTTAAAGATTTATTTAATAGATCTTTAAAGATGGGAGAGGTTCCGCGAGATTGGAGACGAGCGGATGTGGTCCCTCTTCACAAAAGTGGAGACAGGGAAGAAGTGGGAAACTACAGACCGGTCAGTCTCACGTCGGTGGTAGGAAAAATAAAGGGAGTTGGTGCTGAAAGAAAGGATAGTTAACTTTCTAGAAGCCGATGGGTTACCAAAGGAAAATTCTGCCAAATGAATCTTGACTTTTTTGACTGGGTGACCAAAGAACTGGATGAGGGACGTGCACTAGATGTAATGGACTTGGACTTCAGCAAAGCCTTTGATATGGTCCCCCACAGAAGACTCGTGAAT
This sequence comes from Microcaecilia unicolor, assembly GCF_901765095.1. Lineage (NCBI taxonomy): Eukaryota > Metazoa > Chordata > Amphibia > Gymnophiona > Siphonopidae > Microcaecilia > Microcaecilia unicolor. The sequence continues at coordinate 51,288,756 of NC_044038.1, forward strand.
AAGCTGAAAGGGTTGAACTTAGGACTGAAAGTGGTGAACTGGATAAGAAACTGGTTGACTGACAGGTGGCAGAGGGTGGTAGTAAATAGAATCCGCTCGGAGGAAAGGAGGGTGAGCAGTGGAGTTCCTCAGGGGTCGGTGCTGGGGCCTATGCTGTTTAATATATTTGTGGGAGATATTGCTGAAGGGTTGGAAGGAAAGGTGTGCCTTTTTTGCGGATGACACGAAAATAGCCAATAGAGTGGATACCCTGGAGGGAGTAGAAGCGATGAGAAGGGATCTCTGAACGTTAGAAGAATGGTCAAGGGTCTGGCAGTTAAACTTTGAAAAAATCTCGAAACTCAAAACCCAGCTTCACACCGGCTGCATATATTAACCATAAACATCACAGCTGTCACCACTAGCTTAACACTACCATACACTTGGTAGTGTTAAGCCAGTGGTGACAGCTGTGATGTTTGTGGTTAATAAACACAGCCGGTGTGAAGCTGGGTTTTGAGTTAAAATTTAATGCCAAGAAATGTAGAGAGATGCACTTGGGGTGTGGAAACCCAAAAGCGAGATACCGGATAGGAGGGTAGAGATTAGTAAGCTCGACTCAGGAGAGAGACCTTGGGGTGTTGGTGTCAGAGGATCTGAAGGTGAAGAGACAAAGCGACGGCCATGGCCGGAAGGATGCTAGGCTGCGTAGAGGGGCATAACCAGCAGAAGAAAGGAGGTGTTGATGCCCCACTTGGAGTATTGTGTTCAGTTTTGGAGGCTGTATCTTGCTAAAGATGTAAAAAGACTGGAAGCGGTGCAAAGAAAAGCTACAAAAATGGTATGAGATTTGCGTTTCAAACCGTACGTGAAGAGACTTGCTGACCTGAACATGTGTACCTTGGAGGAAAGGAGAAACAGGGTAGATATGATACAGACGTTCAAATATTTGAAAGGTATTAATCCGCACATGAACCTTTTCTGGAGACGGGAAGGTGTTAGAACTAGAAGACATGAATTGAGGTTGAAGGGAGGCAGAGTCAGGACTAACGTCAAGAAGTATTTTATTTTTTTTTTTACAGAGAGGGTGGTGGACATGAAAACGGTAATGGAATTCAAATGTGTGGCATAAACACAAAGGAATCCTGTTTAGAAGGAATGGTTCTGTGGAATCTTAGTGGAGATTGAGTGGTGATGCTGGTAATTGTTCTATAGTCTATGCTCTGTGACTGAATAGAAACAGTAGCTTCAGAACTTAGTACTGAGTTTATCTTGTTGGGTAGTCTGGGTGGACTACACCGATCTTTATCTGCTGTTAATTACTATGTTATATCTATCATCCACAGTTTACTATAGCATAAGCCTTAACCAAATCCTTTAAAACGGTCAGAGCCTATTTCTCATGTGAGCTGAGCGTCCTTTCTCACTCAGGGTGAAGTGCTACCACATTAACCCCCCCCCCCCCCACACACACACACACACACACACACACACACACACACACACACACACACACGTCAGCCCAGCTAAGTTTAGGGTTTCAGTTTGGCCCTGAGAGCCCATGGTTCTAACTCCCCTGGGATTTTATCAGTCTAAACTCTCGGTTAGTCCAAGTATGCAAATACTCATACAGATCATTTCCACTCAATGTTATTTCTTCCAGGATTCTTCTCACAATACTAATCCACTCTCCAGGACTGGATTAGTCTGTCCCTGCACCTCCCAGTAGTCTCTACCTCAGACTACAGCCACCCCAGGCCCAGCAGGATCTCAGGAGTCTACCCGGAGTAAGGTGGAATAGACTACACCCAAGTGGTCCTCCCAGGGGCGTAGCTACGGGTGGGCCTGGCTGGGCCCAGGCCCACCCAGCGCCAGCCCCAGCTCCCATTGCCAGCCACTACTGCTTTTCCTGTTGAGCAGCAGGGCCGGTGCTACAAAAAGAAGAAGCGCTAACGCTAAGGACGAAAAATGTTTAAAAAAAAAAAAGCGCGGCACCGGCAGGCACTGTCTAGGCAGCCTTGAGGCATTGGCTGCTGGCTCGCAGGCTCCTCCCGTCTCCTACGTCACTGCCCCTGGAGCGACGCAGGGGCAGTAACGTAAGAGACGGGAGGAGCCTGCAGAGCTAGCAGCCAATGCCTCAAGGCTGCCTAGACAGTGCCTGCCGGTGCCGCGCTTTTTTAAACATTTTTCGTCCTTAGCATTAGTGCTCTGCTCAGTCAGCTGAGTGCTTCTTTTTGTAGCGCCGCCCCTGCTGCTCAACAGGAAAAGCAGCAGTGGCCGGCGCTGGCATGCAGGGTGGGCGGGCGGGCGGGCCTCGAGGAAAAGAGGGAAAACAGATGGAAGGATGGCAGAGAAAGAGGGAAAAAATGGAAGGATGGGAGAAAAAGAGGGAAAACAGATGGAAGGATGGCAGAGAAAGGGAAAACAGATGGAAGGTTGGCAGAGAATGAGGGAAAACATGGAAGGATGGGGAGAAAGGGGAAAACAGATGGAAGGATGGGGAGAGAAAGAGGGAAAACGGATGGATGGGGAGAGAGACTGGATGGAAGGATGGGGAGAGAAAGAGGGGAGATGGATGAAAGGATGCAGAGAGAAAGGGGAGAGACTGGAAGGATGTGGAGAGAGAAGGGACACTGAACAGAAAAGGGTAGAGAGATACAGAGACACTGGTTAGAAAGGGAGAGAGACAGATGGAAGGATCAGGAGAGAGGGTAGATGGATGGAAGGAAGGATGGGGAGAGAAAGGGAAGACGCTGGATGGAAGGGTAGGGAGAAAGAGGTGACACTGGACGGAAGGATGCAGAAAGAAAGAGGGGAGACTACTGGAAGGATGGGGAGAGAAAGAGGAGAGCTGCTGGATGGAAAAGGGGAGTAGTGAAAGACTGGAGAATAAGAGGAAGGGGCATGGGGAGAACAAGGGTGAGAAAAAGATGAAAAGCCATAAGTAGATGAAGGAAATTAAAGAATGGATAGTAAGAATGAATTAAATCAGGACAGAGAGAGAGAGCGAAAGAGGCAGAAAAATATTGAAGAAAGCAAAGAAAAAGGAGAGAAAAATGACCAGGAAAACCTGGCAGAAGAGTTAAGCGAAAACGAAGGAAAGCAGAATCAAGAGACTGGGAGCAACACAATGAGAAAAAGTAAATGGCCATACAAGAAAGGTAAAGAAAATAATTTTATTTTTAATTTAGGATAAAGTAATATGGTACCTGTGTTAATGAAGTTTCAGAGACCAATACTTACTTCCTTAGGCCAGGCGAGGATACCGTAACAGCATTATACTGACCTGAGGCAGGAGGTTTTGGCCTCTGAAATCTCACTGAAAAGGGTGTTAGGCTATTAAATAAATTTTCTGAAATCTCATGCACTGAAAAGCAGCACTTTACCCTTTGAGACAAATGCATCGGATTAGCGTGGCTAAATTTTGCTGGGGGAGGGGGGTAGAGAGAAAATTTTGTGCCCACCAACTTTGGGTTCAGGGAGGCCCATCCAAAATTGGCAGTCTGGCTACGCTACTGGGTCCTCCTGTAGCTGGTGAAGGATATTGTTTTTTGTTGGATCTGTTCCCCAGTGATGAGAAGTACACTATCACAGGGTACTTTCATTGATGGAAATTTGGAAGGCTGCGGCCTGGTTTTTTCTTTATGCCTGGGGATGAGTGGTTTGGTTGTTTTCATTTTTTCCGTAGCTACTGTTAGAAATATGCAATCTGTCCCTAAAATCGAGTGTAATACCGGAAGACTGGAGGGTAGCCAATGTTACTCCGATTTTTAAGAAGGGTTCCAGAGGAGATCCGGGAAATTATAGACCGGTGAGTCTGACGTCGGTGCCGGGCAAGATGGTGGAGGCTATTATTAAGAATAAAATTGCAGAGCATATACAAAAACATGGACTGATGAGACAAAGTCAGCACGGATTTAGTGAAGGGAAGTCTTGCCTCACCAATCTAATGCATTTTTTTGAGGGGGTAAGCAAACATGTGGACAATGGGGAGCCGGTTGATATTGTATATCTGGATTTTCAGAAGGCGTTTGACAAAGTGCCGCACGAAAGACTCCTGAAGAAATTGCAGAGTCATGGAATCGGAGGTAGGGTATTATTATGGATTAAGAACTGGTTGAAAGATAGGAAGCAGAGAGTAGGATTGCGTGGCCAGTATTCTCAGTGGAGGAGGGTAGTTAGTGGGGTCCCGCAGGGGTCTGTGCTGGGTCCGTTGCTTTTTAATGTATTTATAAATGACCTAGAGATGGGAATAACTAGTGAGGTAATTAAATTCGCCGATGACACAAAATTATTCAGGGTCGTCAAGTCGCAGGAGGAATGTGAACGATTACAGGAGGACCTTGCGAGACTGGGAGAATGGGCGTGCAAGTGGCAGATGAAGTTCAATGTTGACAAGTGCAAAGTGATGCATGTGGGTAAGAGGAACCCGAATTATAGCTACGTCTTGCAAGGTTCCGCGTTAGGAGTTACGGATCAAGAAAGGGATCTGGGTGTCGTCGTCGATGATACGCTGAAACCTTCTGCTCAGTGTGCTGCTGCGGCTAGGAAAGCGAATAGAATGTTGGGTGTTATTAAGAAGGGTATGGAGTCCAGGTGTGCGGATGTTATAATGCCGTTGTATCGCTCCATGGTGCGACCGCACCTGGAGTATTGTGTTCAGTACTGGTCTCCGTATCTCAAAAAAGATATAGTAGAATTGGAAAAGGTACAGCGAAGGGCGACGAAAATGATAGTGGGGATGGGACGACTTTCCTATGAAGAGAGGCTGAGAAGGCTAGGGCTTTTCAGCTTGGAGAAGAGACGGCTGAGGGGAGATATGATAGAAGTGTATAAAATAATGAGTGGAATGGATCGGGTGGATGTGAAGCGACTGTTCACGCTATCCAAAAATACTAGGACTAGAGGGCATGAGTTGAAGCTACAGTGTGGTAAATTTAAAACGAATCGGAGAAAATTTTTCTTCACCCAACGTGTAATTAGACTCTGGAATTCATTGCCGGAGAACGTGGTACGGGCGGTTAGCTTGACGGAGTTTAAAAAGGGGTTAGATAGATTCCTAAAGGACAAGTCCATAGACCGCTATTAAATGGACTGGAAAAATTCCTCATTTTTAGGTACAACTTGTCTGGAATGTTTTTACGTTTGGGGAGCGTGCCAGGTGCCCTTGACCTGGATTGGCCACTGTCGGTGACAGGATGCTGGGCTAGATGGACCTTTGGTCTTTCCCAGTATGGCACTACTTATGTACTTATGTACTTATGTAAGTGATCAAGTTCTGTTTTGGGACTCTACTAAAAAATTAAAAAACAGGCCCAAGAGAGTATTGGGATTTAGCTCGGTACCAGCCCCTTCTCTTGTAGGAAGGACTGTGGCAGACAGGAGAACTAGATTGAATCCTGACCTTGTTGATTTATTCAGCCATAGATTTAAAAAAATCATAACAATGCTTCTTAGGATATATTTCTTCCCTTTAGCGTATACATTTTAACGGTGGATTAGGATTAGGTGGGGTAGTGGGTCAGCTATAGGTGAGGTTGGAAAGGTAGAGGGGTAGTGGTAAGGAGGGTTTTAATAGGTGCTCATCGTTATTTTTTCTATTTGTGATTTATAAACGACAGTTGCACGGACTATTATTGTTCCTTTTCATACTTTAACAAAAAAATACTTAAATATAATATCATGTGTTCGAGGCTTCTGCAGCTGAGGACAGAGCACATGGGGGCATAGGCGCCGACTCCGTGGGTGCTGTGGGTGCTCAAGCACCCCCAATAATTTGGCAGTGGCACGTGACGATGGTGACGTGACCGCTCCCTCCCTGCACTGTCCGTTCCGACTCCTGACTCCTTGCCCTGCTGGCTGCACCGCTGTCTGTGCTGTCCGTCATAGGCGCCCCGTATAAGAGGCTTGGGGAGGCTAAGCCTCCCCAGCCCGCCACTGCCCCGCCCTACCTTTAAATATTATAGTTTTGCTGGAGTCGCGGGCAGCCGGCATTGAAGACATCGGCAGGCTTACGCCGGTTCCAGCAGCCTTCCCTTCCCTTGTTGCAAGTCGGATGATGGCTCCGCCCTCTTCTGACGTATTTCCTGTTTCTACGAGGGCGGAGCCATCATCCGACTTGCAACGAGGGAAGGGAAGGCTGCTGGAACCGGCGTAAGCCTGCCGATGTCTTCAATGCCGGCTGCCCGCGACTCCAGCAAAACTATAATATTTAAAGGTGGGGGGGGAGCAGGAAGGAAACAGGGCAGACGGGAGAGGAGAGGAGGGTTGCTGGACATGGTGGAAGAAGGGGAGAGGAGGGTTGCTGGATGGAGGGAAGGGGAGAGGAGGGTTGCTGGACATGGTGGATGGAGGGGAGGGCAGGGGGAGAGGAGGGTTGCTGGACATGGAGGGGGAGGGAGGAGTGAGGAAGGAGATGAGATGATGGAAAAGGAAGAGAGTAGAAAAACTGCACATGGATGAAGAAAATAGGCAAAAGCTGGATCCACTGGACAGTCAAGTTTGCGGAGGACCCAGCTTTTACTTATGGATGTAGGACAAGAAATGAAGAAGAAAGGCGGAAAGTAAACAAATAAATGGAAAGGAAGCCCTGGAAACGGAGTTAAGAGGACAGATAGCAGCAGAATCGGATACTGGGCCAGCACAATCAGAAAAACAAAGTCACCAGACAACAAAGGTAGAAAAGATCATTTTATTTTCATTATAGTGTTTGGAATATGTCCACTTTGAGAATTAGGTGTTCAACATTAAAAGTTGATTTACTTATTTATGACATTTTATCCCACATTAAACATGAATTAGGATGTTTTGTGGCTCTACATGAGAATTGTGATATTATGATCCCTTGTTTCAATATTGTTGACGGTCTGCATTTTCTGTATGGGTGGTATATTGGTGTATTAGGTTCTGCCTAGTGTAATATTTATGGTACAGTAAGGTTGAGTGTGTTTTTGCACAAAGTTGTGCATAGTGTTTTGCAGTTGAGCGATTGTGGTTAGTATATGCTTTGAGCAACCACTTTATTCTTTGACATATGATACATAGCTAATATCTAAATTTAATAAAAGGTATTAATTGTGACATTTATTTTTTTTTTTCTGTGTGTGATCAGACAATTATGGATTTAAGCCCCACCCCTAACCCCGCCCCCTTTAGCCTCCCCAAACAGTTGGGCCACCGACCGCCTATGCTGTCCGTCCACCCACTCGCTCCGCCTCCTACCTGGCTCCTTCCTTCAATGCTCTGGACTGACTCTCCGTGTGCAGATACTGCCTTCGTTCGCCATCGGAAGCTTTCCCTCTGGCTCTGCTCTTCCCGGTTCCGCATAGGCGGGATGATCAATCAATCATCACCATCCTGCAACAGAGAGGCAGAGCACAGAGGAGCTTCCGGTCCCGAAGTGGAGCCACCGTTGCAAAGCCGAAGCCCGAACTTAGGCAGTGGTGGGGTGGGCTGGTGGCACCGCGCGTGACGGCGTGATCATGTCCTCGGTCCTCCTGTCCTGTCTCTCCCGAGTCCCGGGCCGGCTCCCGCTCCAGTCCCTGATGCTCCCTGCCATGGCCCGCCCTGCACAGCGTCATTGTTCAACTTCCTGTCCCGCATAGGCGGGAATCGCGGGATGCTGCAGCCTGCAGGAGAGCTCGGGAGCACGAAGGCAGCTGCTGTGTGGTCAGTGGTGTGTTTACTAGCGGTCCGGATTGAAGGGCAGAGACTGAGAGTGAGCCAGAGAGGACGAGGTACAGGGAAAGGTGCCAGCCCAGCCCCAGATGACGTAGGTAAGGTTATTTAGTTAGGTGTGTAGACATATAAATCTGCATTACAGTGTGTTAAGCCTAAAGCTTAATGTAGTTCAGTAGAAGGGCCCCCTAGTCTAATTAGCTTGTACAAAGGTGGTTATTGGTGAATTTATTATAAAAGAATAATAGTATGTTTGCTGATTCATAATCCAGTGTGAGCATTTGAACCCAATAATGTCACAGAACCCATATCCCTGTGGTGCTGGTGAGGCTGGAAATCGCAGTGCTTTCTCAGGAGGGAGCCTGAAACTGGGAGGGATGGAGGGGGGGGGCTGGAATGTGGGGGGAGGGGGGAGGAGAGGGGGCGGGGGTGCAGTGGGAAATGCACCACCTGTAAAAAAAAAAATTTCAGCACCCCCAATCATTTTGAAAAGTTGGCTCCTATGCATGGGGGAGCAAAAGATCTAGGGGATCCCGCAGATCTGGCTTTTACACCGTCCCCCATGGGCGCGGGGATGGAGACAAACTTTGTCCCCGTGTCACTCTCTGGCAGGCAGTCAATCTGTAGGCTGTAAGGTAAAACTCAGAGAAGGGATATCGAGGGACCGAATGGTTATGATCTCCCGGAGCGCCACCTTTCTCACATGAAGTTCTCAAGTTCATCGGTACAAGCAGTACGTTTGGGGTTGCCCCGCTTTCTGCCTATTATAATTTCTCAGCCGCAAGAGAAAACCTGCTTTACATCATCTCGTTCGTCTTTGGAGACACAAATATCCCCTATCACCGGCTGAGTGCTACTACAATTTGACGTGCAGCTTGGCTCGGCTGCTATGGTCGGCCCTGGAAGTGACGTAATTACGAATCTATGGGGATGCCGGAAGTAGTGCTGCTCACGCCGGGGACCGTGAGTTGAGGAATCCCGAGAGTGGCAGTGGAGCAGCAGGGATGAGTGGTGATCGCGGCGACATGAGGCGAGACGTGCGAATCCTGCTGCTGGGGGAGGGTGAGAACCGCTGCCGTGTGAACGGGCCTCGAGCAAGTCTCAGACTGGAGGTCCGTGGAGTTAGTCCGGGCTTTCTGCTCCTCTACAGAAGCCCATGCTGTGTGGAGCAGGAGTTGAAAACCCGGAACGAATTCAAAGGCACGCCTCTTTTTAGGACCTGGATCTAGTAGTCGCTTCAAGTTTTCGGGATACCACAATGAATGTTCATGACATAGATCTGCATGCAAATCGAACTCAGTATTCTTTGTGGATATTCTGAAAACCTGTTGAGACTGGGCTGAGGGTTCTGCAGTCTGGAGCTCAATAGGTCCGGGTTGCAGGAGATGTATAATGAATAGGTGTGCGATATGTATTTTGCATGTGATCGGTTTAAATATAGGAGGCATATCAATTTTCAGATTTAAAGTATGTTAAAAAAAATCAGTTTGGGGATAGATATAAGGATTCTGAGGTACTAGGTGACCCAGCGCAAGGAGGGAGATTGGAGCCCAGTCCTAGATCTTTCACAAGCCCTGTCAGAGTATTGATTTCAAATGGTAGAAACGGAGTACAATATACCAAGATGTAATCTTGAGGGGGGAACTGTTCTAGCCAAAAGTCTTACTCTTTGACCTGACCAGCAGACTTGAGAACCACTGTGACTTAAATTTATACTATAAATAGAATAGGAAAATAGCCCAAAAGCGCACCAAAAACTATCATTAGACTACTGAAATACAATCCATTGGGAAAAGGTCATACCAGTAGTGACAAGTTGTTACAATAAGTTAAAAAGTGATGGAAAAATAAACTTATTTTAATGTCCATCTTTTTATCAGTATCTGAAAAAGAAAATTGTAAACCACTTAGGTCTAGGTGGTATATAAATACTGAAAATAATAAATTGTTCTATATGTGCTTTTGCACACTTGCATAGAGTAGATGTCATACAAGTAGTCATTCTGGAATTTGTTGTATACTGCAAGGGTATCCGAGTCATTGTGGATTTCTGTTCCAAGCAAAATATGTTGCTCGGATTGGTGGGTTGGATTTATTTCAGTTTGGGTCAGTTGTGGTGTGGATGAGAGGAATATTGTTTGGTGACAGATATTTCCTTAATGTTTGATTCTGTGAAACTTGATGTGTTGTTAAAGAGATTGTTTGGGCTTGGTTTACGAGGTTGCATTTAAGAGTGGTTCACTTTTTGTCCTTTAGATTGTAAACTCCTTTGAGCAGGGACTGTCCTTCTTTGTTAAATTGTACAGCGCTGCGTAACCCGGGCAGCGCTTTAGAAATGTTTAGTAGTAGAATTTGACAGGAAGATCAATGCAAGTGAAGGACAGACTCTCCAGTTTACCCTGTGTCTATGGGAGTACCACAAGGGTCAGCACTGTCAGCCCTTCTGTTGAATATTTACATGGCCCCGATGGGAAAGGTGTTTAGGGATTTGGGAGTGACTTATCAGCTTTATGGGGCTGATTTGCAGGGCGGGGGTTCCTGTACAAGGTAAATGGGGTCAGTGTGTTCAACAGCTAGAGTTGTGTTTTGAAGAAGATTGGGAGATGGATGAGAGATAACCAGTTGGTTTTGAATGTGGAAAAATCAGAACTTATGCTGGTGTGTAGATGTGTAGATAGGAATGTTGGGGTTCTGGGTATATGGCTTCCGGTGAAGAAATGTGTGAAGAGTTTGGGAATTGAAGATAGTGTATGCAAGAACAGATAGGACATGTGGTATGTTCATCTTTTTACCAGCTCCATCTGCTGATCAGATTGAAACTGATGCTGGTAGGTTATAACTTTAGGACTGTAGTTCAGAGCTTAGTGCTCAGTAAATTGGATTATTACAACGCATTGTAACTGGGGGTTTCCACTGCTTGCTGCAGGGATTTGTCCAAAATGAAGTAAGCATGTTTGATTACTGGAACTTCTAGTTACATGTACATAACTCCAGTTTTGAAGTAGCTTCATTGGCTGCCTGTGCCTAGCAAGATTTAATTCAAAGTGTTGAGTTTCATATACCAGACTATTAATGAGACAGCTCCCTGGTATTTTTTCACAGATTTTGAAGGTGTATTAACCAGTGCGTACTTTGCATTCAATGGGTGCAAAATATTTGGAAATTTTAATTCTGGAGAAAGTGCATTATGCAGAAACGTGGTCCCGCAGTAGAAAATGCAACTGCCCTCATTTGTGGAATAGTTTGACAGGTTACTTAACCTCTGGCCACGAATGTGACCCAGTTTAAGATGCTGTTGAAGACCTATTTTTTTTTTCTAACATATCCTCTGGTGTAATGGGAGAACAGGTATAGTGAGGGACAGCTTTTCAGTTTACGTTCTGTTTTATGTGTAATTTTACTGTTCTGTATGTGTAAAGATTTTATGGATTTTTTTTATTGTGATCCGCCTAGTATTTAGGCAGAATATAAATTAATAAATAAACCGTGGTAGGGCATAATTACAGCTATGATAAAGTGTGTGCATGTGGACCAACAGCACAGGATGCTGAGTTGACCTTTTGACTCAAGTCTGTAAACACATGAGCCTAAAAGGGGATGCCTAAAGCCGAGGTTCTCAACCCAGTTCTTAGGCCACACCCAGGCAGTCAGGTTTTCAGGAGCATGAGATAAATTTGTATGCACTGCCTCCTTGGTATACAAATCTATCTCATGCATATTCATTCTGGCCCTTTATACCATTTTGTCCAGCGACTGCCCTGGGTATAGTAATCTAATTCAGGAACATCGTAGTTAGTCATACCCTTTATGTGTAAGAACATAAGAGCTACAGTACTGAGTCAGACCAAGGGTCCATCTAGGCCAGTATCCTGTTTCCAACAATAGCTAGTCCAAGTCACAAGTACCTTTAGAGTGCCAAAAGTAGCTTTTCCCCAGGTCTACTTTAACATCTTATGAACTTTACCTCCCAGAATTGGTCCAAACCTTTTTTTCAAACCCAGCTACATTAACTGCTTTTATCACTTGCTCTGTCAGTGAGTTCCAGAGCTTAATTATACATTGAATGAAAAAAATAATTTTCTCCCATGTTTGTTTTAAATGTCTACTATGTAACTTCATGGAGTGTCCCCTGGTTTTATCTTTTTGACATGGTAAACAGTCGGTTCCACTCCATTCGAGGATTTTACAAGCCTCAATAATATCTCCCCTCAGCTGTCTCCTCCAAGTCCACCTCCTTAATCATTTTTGTTTACCCTTTGCATTTTTTCCAGTTCCATTACATGTTTTTGAGATGTGGTGACCAAAATTGTGCACAATATTCAAAACGCAACCTCCATTTTATTCTCTCTTCTTTTCGTAATAAATGAGCAGAAGGTTTTAATGTATCATCCACGAGTATTGTGTTCAATTCTGGCCTCCGCACCTCAAAAAAGACATAGTGGAATTGGAAAAGGTGCAGAGAAGGGCGACAAAGATGATACAGGGGATGGGACAGCTTCCCTATCAGGATAGGCTGAAGAGGCTGGGGCTCTTCAGCTTGGAGAAAAGGCGGCTGAGGGGAGATATGATAGAGGTCTATAAGGTAATGAGTGGAATGGAATGGGTTGATGTGGAGCGTCTGTTTACACTTTCCAAAAATGCTAGGACAAGGGGTCATGCGATGAAGCTGCAGTGTGGTAAATTTAAAACGAATTGGAGGAAATATTTCTTCACTCAACACGTAAACTCTGGAATTCGCTACCGGAAAAGGTGGTTAAAGCGGTTAACTTAGCGGACTTCAAAAAAGGGTTGGACGGCTTCCTGGAGGAAAAAGCCATAGAATGTTATTGAATGGACGAGGGAATAATACAGTATTTTTAGGATGGGCGGGACAAATTGCTTGTTCTTTTGGCCGCTGTCGGTGACAGGGTGCTGGGCTCGATGGACCCTTGGTCTGTCCCAGCATGGTGATGCTTATGTACTTATGTACTTACCCCTACAACCTTTTCCTTGGTGGTGACACCTACTGTGGAAACTTAGCATCATGTAGCTATAATTTGGGCTATTCTATCCAATGTGCATCATTTTGCACTTTTCCACATTAAATTTTATCTGCCATCAACTTCTGGTTAAGCCATGCTCTTGAGCAGTTGCTGATTGGATCTGCTCGTCTCCCCGCTCTGCTGATGTCTTAATTTGTTGTGGTTTACCTGCTTTAAAATCGGCTTTGTGCTGCTCCTCTTGTCCAGCTGATTGTTCACCGTAGCTTAGCCTGGTTTGGGAGTTTCATGCACTTTCTCATGGCCACAAGAATGGTGCGGAAAGATCAGGAGCGCACCAAACTGAGAGAAGCTAAGATGGGGTGTTTTTGTGCCCCTCCCCCCCCCCCCCCCCCAATAGCCAGTCGGTCAGTTCAGAATGGACAGCCGAGATTTTCGCTGAGGTCTGTTTAACAGTGGAAGCAGTGATAGACCACAAGTTGCAGCAATTTTTCGATAAAATAAACTCAGCACATGAGAAACTTGTTGGTGTGGGGCTTTAACTGGACAGTACTCAGCAGCAGGTTAGTGCCATCGACGGCAAGATGGCAACTGTGGAAAATAAGCAGAGTTGCAATGAAAAGCAGACCGAGGCACTTTTGCAAAAAGCGGATGACTTCGAGAACAGAGCTTGGAGAAACAATATCCAGTTGGTTGAGTTGCCAGAGAGAATCCTGGATGGAAAACGTATAGGATTTTTAGAATCCTGGTTTCCTGCAAGATCATATTTCTCTGTCTTTGGCTGCTTATGTTGAGCAGGTATACATGAATGGTGCTTTCCCACCGTGTAGGAATCCGTCTCTACTAGACTCCTATAGACCTATTTCTCTTATTTTGAGTTAAAATTGATTGCTAAAATATTGGCTACTAGGCTGGCCACTTTCTTACCCAGTGTAATTCATACTGACCAGGTGGGTTTTGTACAAGGTTGGCAGGCAGTGTGGTATGTTTGCCGACTTATGTCTGCTATGGGACGTAGTGCTTCCCACACAATTCCTGCCCTTTTAGTTAGTCTAGATGCTCAAAAAGCATTTGATTGTGTAAATTGGGATTTTTTGTTTTACTTAATATGGTTTGGGGGGTTATTATGTGGATATGATAAAACATTTTATATACCAATCTCTTATCAGCAGTTGTGGTTAATGGTCACATATCTGAGTTTTTTCCTTTGGGATGGGGTACGAGACTGGGGTGCTCACTGTCCCCTCGATTGTTTATTTTTTTCTTTTGGAGCCGTTGTTTATTGCATTGCAGGAAGCTGCCTTGACTCAGGGTTTGAAAATTGGGAGTGAGGAGGTATGTTGTTTCGGCCTTTATTGATGATCTGCTGTTACTCTTAACCAGTCCAAAGGAGTCATTGTTGAATGTTTTATCATTAATACAACAGAAAGCCAAAGAGTAGGGGTGGACCAAGAAATCTTCACAGCCAAATGTAACGCAAATAAAGTTTATTCAGCACCAAACATGTAGCAGACCTGATATGGGGGCTGTGTTTCGACGGGACTAGCCCGTCTGCTTCCGGTCATATACTATGATCAGTGGCGTAGCCAGACCTGAGATTTTGGGTGGGCCCAGAGCTAATATGGGTGGGCACGCACTGTCTATATAAGTATTTTTATTTATTTTATTTTTGTTACATTTGTGCCCTGCGCTTTTCCACTCATGGCAGGCTCAATGCGGCTTACATAATAATATGGAATACAGAATATTGAAAGAGAAAATATAGGTTAATCATATTAGAATAATAGAAGAGATAGGTAGGTAGAGATGGGAAGAGGGAAGGGAGTAGGAGAGGTATGAGCAAGGGGTATATAATTTTTTTTTTTAAATCATGCAAAATCCTTCTGATTAGAGACACAGAAGCCGGCTCACCTTGCGGAAGAGGGCTGTAAGCCTCTCCCTAGTGTTGTAATACGGAGAGTTGACCCAGATGACACGAACCAGGCTCAGTATGTGGGGCAATTTGCTGGCAATTGCCTTAGCTTTTAGTGTGGCTAGCTCCTCAGGGCCCTTTCAGGATGGAAAAGAAGGTGAGGTTGGACAGAGCCTGTATGGACCCATCCTGTATTTGATTTGACAGCTTTTTGAAGGGAGCAGCATAGGAAGACTTGGAGAGCTGCAGTAGGGATTCAATCTGCTTTACTCCATCCTTGTCCAGCTGCCTGCTGAGCCCTGACAGGTCACTGCAGCGATCCCTCCAGAACTCAATCTCCTCTAAGGGTCCGGAGCTCTCTCCTGTCTCCACAGTTTCCTGTGCGCTCAGAACCTCTTTAATCTGACGTGTCCAGTGCACCATGGCAGTTTCCAGACGCTGCACCAACTCCTTGTCCTTCACTCCCAAAGTTGCAGCGACGAACGGGCGGGCAGGCAGCGGTAGTAAAAGCAACAAGGAGGCAGGTTCGACTCCGTCCTTCCCTTCCCTGCCCTCTCAGCGTCCCGCCTGTCCGAAAGGAAATGACGTCAGAGGAAGGCGGGACGCAGAGGGCAGGGAAGCGAAGGACGGAGTAGAACCTGCCTCCTTGTTGCTTTTACTACCGCAGCACTGCCCGTCCGTTCGTTGCTGCGACTTCGGGTAAAAGTCGCCGTTCCAGTCGTCGTGATTTGGGTGGGCCTGGGCCCATCCAGGTCCACCCGTAGCTACGCCCCTGACTATGATATAAAAACAAATATACAGATAATTAAAAATATATATGATTTAAAACAAATAAGCATGAATAAAAAACATATAAAGATGTCATGACAATAAAATACAAAGGAATTAAAAAAAAACCATGATAATTAAATATAATAAAATACAGTACAAGTTGATTAACTAGTATCCAAGTAAGAACATAAATACATTAATACAACACCATGGACAAGTTTCTGGATTGTGCTTAAATTTAGATAAATCGGAAACTATGCTTCTTGGAGGTTATAGCTACAAGGACTGGATTGAGACCATCCCACTTCACTTCTGTGGCGGGTGCCTATTCTGAAAATGTCACTGTTTTGCTGAAAACGTCTATAGACTCCTTTACCAATAAGCTTGAAAGGTCGAATAGCACTGTTCCCCAAGTGGTTATATGTGCTGCAGACTTTCCAATGTATTTAACCAACAAAGATTACAGTCAGTTTTGTAAAATACTATGGAAATTTCAAGGGCCTTGGGATTATGATGCTTTGCCCTCCACCTGGAATGCAGAACTTTCACCTTTCCATCAAGGGACAAAGCTAAGCCCAAATGTAATTGACAATAACCATATTACTATAGTAGGTATTGACTCTTCCAAGCTGTCACTCAGATAAGAGTTCTGGCTGTCAGATCGTCTACCTAGAGGTGGCTTTACCTCTGCTTTTGGAGGTTCTATAAATGTAACTCTTACGTTGAGTTTGCAACTTTGAAAATCTGAGGAAAAGGTGAAATACAAATGCAAGTTACTGTTGCTGCTTTTCTTCACCATTACCTTCCCTATATGCTAAACATTTCTTCACCCTCTCATTTCACCAGTGACTCGGGAATCATTCTGAACTATGTCATAGATCTGTTTTGCAGATGTTTATCTATGCAGTTCACCTTCAGTGCATCCAGATCACAAGGGGGCATTTCGGGGTCGAGTTTAGGGGGTTCCTAATACTTGGATGTTTTATAGCCATAATGAAACAAAACAAAAACGTCTAGGGCTAAAACTTCAATGTTTTGATCTAGACCTGTTTTTAGAACAAATAAGGCACAAAAAGGTGCCCTAAATGACCACTGGAGGGAATCACCCCCCCCCCCCCTCAAAGATGTGAATAAAAATATTACATACCAGCCTCTATGACAGCTTCAGATATTAAAGCCATTTCTATTACACAGCAGTGCCCCCTGGGGTGCCCCATTGCTCTCCTGGGATGTCTGTGTGGCCAGTCTAGTAAGAATGCTGGCTCCTCCTACATCCCAATGTCTTGATTGTGTGCATTTTGCACTTGGATTTTTTTTTCTGAAAATGGACCAAAAAGATAAATGCACAGAGCACAAAAACATCTTGGCATGTGGCCATTTTTGAAAAAAGATAGACGTTTTGCTGTTTCGAAAATGACTATATTTCCTATTCGGATTTGTGATGTTTAGCGTGAAACGTCCAAAGTCTGACTTAGACGTTGTGAAGAAACAGTGTTTTGGGTCTGTAAAATGTATTGGATATTTTCCTGCCTTGATTATGTCCTGAAGTGTATTTCTCCTATTTGGCCAGCAGGTGGTGTTTCTTTGCTCTAAAGCTATTACAGGGAACTGAATGTTCTTTTCCTTTAACACAAACAGGAAGCATACAGCAATATACTTTTAAATCTTGTTGACTGGGCTCTGATTGGCCCAGGAGCTCACATTCTTTAGAGTGGTGGCTTTTGCTCAGTTTCAGCCCAGGAGAAGAAAGAGAGAAAGCTCTTTGCTGAAACCCTGTAAAAAAACAGTTATATTTGATAACTGGTGAACAGCTATATGCCCTGATCTCCCCAGGTACTTTCTAGGAAGTAAGCAAACATTTAGTGTTATAATTGATCCATATTTCAGTTGCCTGTTATTGTTTGCTAATTGCACTATTTTGTTCCACTGTTCGATTTTTAAAAGACAATAAACAATGTTTAGCCTCTCTGGACTGATAAAGAATCCTGGTGGTTTGTGTGTTGGGTCTGTGAATGCTTTCTGGGAACTGTGAAACCACTGGGAGTGTGACCCCAGTAACCTAGAAATCCCTGGGGATAATTTGAGAGTGGGAGACTCGCCCAGAGGCAGTTGTGACCCAATTGGTGAGAGGAGGGTGCTAGTGTAGAGCACAAGCAGCGGGTGCAGACAGACCTGAGCTGTGCTGGGGATAGACCTTCTAAGTGACCACAGGGTTACCCCAGGTGGGTGACTAGGCATTTCGTGACAGATGTCATATCGAAAATGCCCCTCAAAGGGTCTTGCTGATTACAAAAAAGAAATAAAGCAGAGTCATTTTAGCATTGTCTGTATATGTTGTGTCTTACAGGTTCCAGTTTGAAAATCATATTCATGGAAAGAGAAATCTAATGTATTTAATTTTATTTAACTTAGCAATTTTTTTATCCTCCTGTTAACCAAAAAAAGACCCTTCGAGCAAGAAACAAAAGAATAAAATCTACATTTTTGGCACTTTTGCTGTATATTTTAAATGCTGCTGTTTGGGTATTTAAGAAAATCACAGACTGAGCAGGTAATTGGAGTGACAGCATTCTTGTTAATTCTTCCTTGTTCTGCTGCAAGACAAAGTTTGTTGTTCAGTAGGTGTAGGATCTTTAAAGGTAAACATCAAACGCTAGAAGTGCTTATTGCAGAAGGCTTGTGCGAGCTTGAATTCAGTTCCTAGAACTTGACTTTCATCCCAAGATACGCTGACAGCAAAGTCTGCTTCTCACACCCCTTGTCCCTAAAAGCATAGTGAAAAAAGCCTGTGGCAAACTGTTGCATGGCTGAAAGTGCACTTCACTCATGGAAGGAATAAATCTTTTTACAAGCAGTGTCTAGAGTGACAGCTGAGGGCAGGGACCCTCATCAGACTCTGGGAATAACAGATTTGATCATTCACAGCTTCCAAATGCCCAGGTAGATCAGTCTGAGTGTGCAGACTGAATCTGTTCTGATCTCTCTCTCTCTCTCTCTCTCTCTCTCTCTCTCTCTCTCTCTCTCTCTCTCTGTAGCCAAAGTTGGGAAGACCTCGTTGATCATGGCATTGGTGGGTGAAGAATTCCCTGAAGAGGTGGGTGAAAAGGCTTAACAGATCCCTCTTTCTCACTTGCTAACTCAGCACTGGGTCTTTCTGCTCTCCAGCCTTATACTGTACTAATTGTCCACCCTGAGAAATGAAACTCACTTGTGCAGAGACAGCAAGCAGCGTGAAGGGACACACTTTCTTTGTGTTGAGCAATCTGGGCACTAATAGAACATTGAGTCATCCAGAGGGAATCTATTGCTTATCCTGCACTGTGGTGGTCAGAAGGGGCCAACATTCTCTTGTACTAAGCACATGTTTTCCATCCTGATCCATAGAGACCCTCTACTAAGCATTTTGATCCAGAGACACACACTGCTGTATATAGCATGCATCCTCTACCCCAGGGGTAGGCAACTCCGGTCCTCGAGAGCCACAGGCAGGTCAGGTTTTCAGGATATCCACAATGAATATGCAGGAGATAGATTTGCAAGCACTGCCTCCATGGTATGCAAATCTATCTCCTGCATATTCATTGTGGATATCCTGAAAACCTGACCTGCCTGCGGCTGTTGAGGACCGCAGTTGCCTACCTCTGCTCTACCCTGTCCAACCCTCAACTGTGCTCATAGTTCATCTACCCTACTCTTGCTGTGCTAAGTGCGTTTCTTTCAAACCAATCCAGAGCCCTTCTTCCTGTTAAGTAGGTGTCTTGCACACTGACTTGAACACCTCTCTTTAGATGAGATGTTAATTTGGGGGGGGTCGATATTCAAAGCAATTTAACAGGTCAGAAACAGCTCCTGGCCTGTTAAATCTCCTGTTCAGGGCTAACCACTAATTTTCAGCGGCGCTTAACTGGTTGGTACTGCCGAAAATAACTGGTTAGTGCCAAACTGAAAACCGGCTATTTTGGGGGTGTTCCGAGTGCGGAGTCAGCACTTGGCCAGTAATGTGCTGATATTTAGCACTTAACCAGCCAAGTTAACTGCATAAATATGATCGCATAAAACACAGTCCTATCTTTATGTGGCAACCCATAGACAGTTGTGTTCTGAATATTGCACTTAACCGGCTATGGGTTAGCCAGCTCTGGAAATCTGGAAATTCAGTTCTGGTGCCCGGACATGGCTCAGCATTGAATATCTGGGTTTAACACCAGCAGCAGTCAGCAAAATGCTGATCGCTGTCTGCTGAACATCAGGCCCTTGGTTTCTTTACTCTCATATCTCTCATATTCCTGTTTTTTTGTATTTTTCTTTAATAACATAAGAACAGCCATACTGGGTCAGACCAATGGTCCATCTAGCCCAGTATCCTGTTTCCAATAGTAGCCAATTCAGGTCACAAGTACCTGGTTTATGGTTATAGTTTATTGTTATTTAATATACCGCCTTTCCTCTGGAGGAAAGCAAGGCGGTGTACAATAATTAAATATAGGAGGAAGAAAGAAAGAAAGAAAAGACAGCTGTCATAAGAGTGTCTTAAATATGAGGAATTTGGAAAGGGCATTCCTTTCACCAGATTGAAGTGGTATGTCCTGTAGGGCAACCAGTCTTATAGCAGACGGTGACCTATTTCTCCAAGGTTCCCCATTAGGCCGGCCTCAAATGAAGGCATGCCAAGGGAGTTAACTTGCACTGTGGACACTGTGGGCCTGATATTCAAAGCGATTTAAGTGATTATAAATTTTGATGACTTATGTAGCTTAAAGAGGATATATACCTGTTCTCTGAAATTGTTAAACTTGGTTCATAGCTTGCTTGCCTCCTCTTTGCTGAAATGTATTTGTTTTTTGCAGGTTCCCCCTCGTGCAGAAGAAATAACAATTCCTGCTGATGTCACTCCGGAGAAAGTCCCCACTCACATAGTTGATTCCTCAGGTAGGTTTTCTCTCTGCCTCATAATGTGAAGTCCGTATTGATGCCAGTATCACTGTTCTCACCCTCACTGCTGCCATTCTGGATGTGCTCAGTACCACAGGGTATAGCATCTTGCCCCCCAAGATTACCATTCTCTTGAGCTTCCCTTATCATTCATGTTGACTCTGTAACTCAGAATTGTTTAGAATTAACAGCTGTTTCTTGTCAGTGTCCTCTGCAAAACCTTAGTCTATATATGTCTATTCAGTGGCACGAAGCACTTTGCTGGTTGATGTTGCCTCTTACTTTTTCTACTGCAGAGTTGGAGCAGACAGAAGAAGAACTGCAGGAGGAGATTGCCAAAGTGAGTGATAATGATCTGTGCCTTGAAAGGAGACATTTCTCTCCCTACTTTGACTGGGAGGATGGTAGTTGCCAGGAATAAACTACTAGTAATCAAACCCTTGACACAATTCAGGCATATTCGGGACAGATACAGAAAGAGATATTAAGGGCAAGAGGGGAAGAGGTAAGGTAAAGAAATGTTATTGCTGGGGTAGGGGAGGTTCTGGGCCTTGAATTAGATATGAAATTGCATATTCCATTCCACTCAGAATCGTAGGGTTATAGGGAGTGAAAAGGGGTACGAAATGCCAAAATGTTAAAAATATAAAGAGGCAGGGGTGGGGGGGTTTGGTCAATGATTATAGTAGTTACCAGTTGGATCTTTTTGTTTGACCCGATGTGAATGCTCAGGGTGTATAGATCTGGTAACATCTGAGTCCTTTTCAGCATTTTGGTGGTGAAAGTCTGGGTTCACTTTTTTGTTGTATTTTGAGCCTTTTTGGATTAAGTGTTTGTAGGAAGATAAAGCCAGCTACAGACCAGTAGCATGACTGTGTCAAGCTTTCAGGACAGTGTGGCCTGTATGGAACAGTGCTGAGATTGTTACACTGACAGGTATCCTTGGGAGAGGTAACAGGTTGCCTAACAGTAGCAGCAAAAATACTTGGCTGCATTTTCCTGTTTCTGATCTTTATAGTTTGTCCTAAATGGGGGGGGGGGGGGGGGGGGGTTGGTTCATTTGTTTTTTGTCATGCTTATTTACTAGTTATTGTAAACCACCTTGATGTCATTTTGACAATTTGGCAGCATAACAAATGTTTGTAATAAAATAAAAGAATAAACAGTGACGGGGGCGAGGGGGGGGCGAGGGAGGAGGCCAAGATTCCCTAGGCCCGGTGCCAGCAAGGTTTTGAGGGAGGAGCAGAAGTTTCTTCCTGCCTGCTTACTAGTCTGTTTATTTCCTGCTCTTGAGTGCCAGGATCCGGATGATGGCGTTAACGTGATAACCTGGGTCCCAGCACACAGGAGCAGGAGATGGCAAACCGAGGGAGGAGCACTGGAACAGACACAGGAAGGTAAGGGGGCGGGGGAAGCACCTCGAAGGGGGGGGGTCTTGCCCCGGACCTGACTGTTTCTCTTGGCGGCCCTGACGGTGACTTCTCCAAGAGGTTAGACCAATATGGCTAACAGGAGGGAGATTTCATTTAGTACAGAGGAATAAGGGCAGTGAGACCTAGTGACCAACGTTGCCTTCTATCGGAGCAGAGTGATTGCTCATACATTTTAGGAGCTTCGCTCACAGATTTTACATGGTTGTGCACAAAAATGTTTTTCTGAGCTATGTACAGAAATGCATTGCTAATTCTGGTGCTCAAAAATTGTTGTTTTTTAAAACTTGATGCTCACACTAAAAAAACATTTGCACACACCAGGCCGCTCCTTAGTGGAAACATTACTAGTGACTAGTGCGAGAATAGTATAGACAGCGGCAGCATTTACTATGTCACTTTTTTATGGTGCTCAAAGAGTTCTTATTTGCGGAAGGACCTGTGCTTGGCTTCTCAGGACAGAGCAGGGTCTGCTGGGGTTATTTATTTCACGCTGCTGTGTGAGGCATTGGATAGGTGTGTGTGGTGAAAGCCAAAAGTGTATATGCCAATATTTATTTCACCTTATTCATTTCTATTCCATTAGTCTGAATACACTTGTTCCTAATGGATTATAGATTATTAGCATTTGCTATACCACCTAACTTTGTAGAACTTGGTGGAACTCACTCCCAGGCCCCCCCTCCCCCCCCAGGGCTGAATTATCTTACCAGAAATTTAAAACTGCTCTTCAGACTCACCTCTTTAAACAAGCATTTCCCATAACCTGATTTATTCTTTTCTCTTTCCAAAATTTTCATACTCGCTTGTCATAGCACACCTTTATATGTTTGCCCACACTCACCTTCCCTTTATATGTTTATCATAGCTCTGTAATTGAGTTTAGTTCTTATTCCTTTTGTATGTTCCTATTATTTTTATCTTGTCTTCTCTTTGTCCTGTTTTGTATTTTATTATTTCTGTTGCCTTTTTTAATAATTTGTTTAACCGCTTAGACAGATATTGATATGATTTGTGGTATATCAAAAATAAACTGAAGAAACTTGAAACTATAAGACAATAAAAATTTAAAAAAATTACAAATACAGAAATCAGAAAAGAACTCCAGTGTATTGATAGGAAAATGCAAGCAAACATTCCAGAACAGACACAGTAGCAGAGAGTACGACATCTAGTCCTTTGTAATGCCTTTCATAATGTAAGTAGTTATGATCATCACAATTTATAATACTGTTCCTACATTTCCTTGTTTTTACTGTATTCTTTACCATGTAAGATGCTTTATTTTACTATGTAAGCCGCACTGGACCTGCTGTATGTGGGAAAGAGTGGGGTACAAATGTAATAAATAAATAAATAGTATACCCAAGGAAGCACCATCCACCCACAGCCTCATGTACCAAACGCAACCACAAAAATAAAGTTTTAATTGTCCTTAAAACTCTTCAGCAGTCCTTCCGAGCATAAACATCTAGGAAGGCTATTCCACAATGCAGGAACTAAACAAAAAAATGCACACTTACGAGGAGTGTCCCGGTGCACCCTAGATGGCAATGGAACCTCTGACTGACAGTCCGCCACGGATCTCTGTATTCTGCATGGCTTATAAGGGACTACCATATCAGCAAGATAAGGTGGGAGTCTTTCATATTACGCCCTGTGTGTTAGCACAAGGAGCTTAAATCTAACTCAGTAAAATACAGATAACCATTGATAGTGTTGTTATAATGGTGTCACTGAATGTCTACCCCCACCCTCCCCAGTAGACAATTGGCACTATTTGAAGTGTCTGCAAAAGCTTCAGATTGGCCTGGATAATTACTGCATATACTATGTTACCATAATCTAGACAAGATATTAATAATGCATTATTCATGGTGCGGAAGGCACTGTCCTTAAAAAAAATATTGAGTTGATGCAGTATAAAAAATCCCTTCTTCACGATAGTGGAAATCAAACACGTAAAAGAAAGCTGATAATCAAATATCACCCCAAAATGCCTAAAATCATGCACAACCCAACAATACAGGTAGTACTGAGGGATGCTCCTGCCTACCTAATAGCCAACATGCTATAATTTTAGCCATATTTAATACCAGATGATGGCTTGTCAGCCAGTCTGAAACCGCAACCAGACAGTCCTACAGCCTTAGGGGAAGTTTTAAGTGCCAGCAACAGATCATCCACATAAGCATAAACCCTTCTCTAAAGCCTTCAATAAGTGATAATAGCAGGCTTAAAAAGATGTTTAAAATTTCTGGAGACGGGAAGGCGGTAGAATTAGAGGACATGAAATGAGGTTGAAGGGGGGCAGACTCAAGAAAAATGTCGGGAAGTATTTTTTTCACGGAGAGATTGGTGGATACTTTGAATGCCCTCCCGAGGGAAGTGGTGGAGATGAAAACGGTAACGGAATTCAAAAAAGCGTGGGATAAACATAAAGGAATCCTTTTCAGAAGAAATGGATCCTCAGAAGCTTAGCAGAGATTGGGTGGCAGCACCGGTGGTTAGGAGGCGGGGCTAGTGCTGGGCAGACTTCTGCAGTCTGTGCCCTGAAAATGGCAGATACAAATCAAGGTCAGGTATACATATTTATTTATTTGTGACATTTATATCCCACATTATCCCAAACAAGTAGCACATATTGTTGGGCAGACTTGATGGACCGTACAGGTCTTTTTCTGCCTTCACTTACTATGTTACTGTGAGTGAAGACTAAGCAGATACCTTTAGAACCCCACAGCACAGAGCTCTATCACAACATATATAATACAATAAAAACATATGCTAAAACAACAAACCCACAACACAATTTAATCAGACATTCAACATCATCACAAAAACTAAGGATTTCTGAAAGCCTGGGCAAAGAAATAGGTTTTTAACTTCTTTCAAAACTACCAGGAAGAATCCACTTGTTGGATATTTTGTAGCAAGCTGTTCCACAGCATTGGTAATATGTGTGTGCGTACTTAAAGTAAATGAGATATGGATGTTGGTTGCATAGTGCGTGTTTGCTATTCTTTTAGTAGAGTTTGGTTGCGTGCTGATGGATATGTGAAACCCGGGTATTGTGGGTTAACTCAATGAACACTTAGGTAAGGTAAAATGTATACAGTCTATTACTGTTGGGGCAATTTTGAGTAGCCCCCTCTCTTGCAAAGTATATGGGCATTTTAATTCATGTAGTTTGTAGCTGTTTTCTTAGGGAAACTAACTACCTTAGCTATAATAAAGTATGCAAATGGGGAGGGCAGTTTTCAAACATCATTTTCACTATTTACATAAGACTATTTCAAAAACTCTTTATAGGAGGACAGGTATTTTTATTTACATTTTCATGGTCACATTCTGGGGGCAGGGGAGGCAACAACAACGTGCATTGTTTTGTACTGTAAAACTTTGTATGCTATTTTCATGGGAAAACATACCCACAAAAAAGCAGGTGCAAACCTCTGTGGGTACTTTTTCCTGGACACTTTTCAAAAGGAAAGTAGACGTACTCTTTCCTTTTTAAGAATTGCTGCAAAAGCCTTAGGTAAAAGATGCACTTACCACAAGAAGACAAATTTCAGAGCTATTTACGTAGGTTAATAGGCTGTGTCAAAATTATCCACCCTTTTACACAGGCAAAGGTACGCATAGTGATCAACAATGCGTGGTACTTGTGAAGCAAAAGAAAGTGGGCTTGAGGTTAGGTCAGGGGGAGCAACAATGTATGTACTGTAGTTTTGCATTTTAAAAACTATGGATGTTATTTTTCATGGAAAAGGAACCTGCAGAAAAAACTGATACAAATCTCTTTGGGTACTTTTTCCTTGGCAGTTTTCAAAGAGAATTGGTACAAAATCCTTGCAATTGCCTGCAGAGTTTTGAAAACTGTCCCCTAAAAGTGCCTGCATACCTTACATCTGCTTTTTATCTAGGTGACAAAGGAGGTGGTGATGATAAAATAGCATTCTGTACTTTTGAAAGTGCCAAGCACATAGGCTATTTACTGCCCTGACTTAAAAATGGTCCAGGGGAATACCTAGCTAAAAGTGAGTTTGCTGCAGAAGCAGAAAATACTTTCAGTTCCACAGTGGAAGGAGATTTTCAGCCTAGATAAATAGCTTTGTAAATTGTTTTCCCCCAAAATTCCCATGTGTAGGTGTCCATTTTGGGAAAACTTGAGTTTATGTTTTAAAATTTACTTGTCTGTTAGCCTAGTAACTTATTTTTCTCCAGAATGTGGGTTGCCAAGGCGTAAAATGCCACGCGGATTCTCCGTGGTTTCCTAATGCTTCAAGAGAAGTATTTTACGGTTACAACACTTCAGATATCATGCAGCACCCTAGGACAAGGTCTTGGCAGGCAAAGACTAATCTGGCATTAGCCTCTCTCTATCGGACAGGGCTGTTCCTGGCAGACAGGATGGATTGAGACATCAGCCCTTGTCCTGGGAAACAGAGCAAGTCCTACCTAAGCCCCACTCAGGCAGACAGAGCTCATCCTGGCATCGGCTCTTTATCTTTAGCAGTGAGTTCTTGGTGGTAAGGATCGATACATTGCTTGAGTTCAGATGTGTCTGTTTACCTCTTAATGTAGATCAGAATTTGCCAAGTTGTGGGTCAGGACCCCAAATGGGGTCACGACCTGGATAGACTCTCTCTATAGGTACATCATTATTTTGCACCTCCGGGATGGGGTTGGGGGTGTCATAGCCACAAAAGTATTGACAAGCCCCGATGTAGATATTCAGATAAAACATCCAGTGTGAAAAGTCTGATCTTAACCCTTCTTGTTTCTTTCAGGCAAACGTAGTGTGTATAGTTTATGATGTGACAGATGGTGCCACGATAGAGAAGGTATGGGAATGGCTTTGAAATCTTGCTGTTCTGTTCAGCACCACAGTTGTGTCCTAGCTCAGCACTCTTTTCTTATTAGGCTGCTTGTGGAGACTTATTTGATGCCTGTCCCTTCCCAAATGCTTCAC